>NW_024881926.1:0-538839 GCF_019059575.1 Amphibalanus amphitrite
CTTTGAACCAATTATATTCTTTTTCAGGTTGAGGCAATGCAGGTTGACCATTGATTTTCATCTATCAACATAAATCTGCAAGGTTTACTGGATTTTAAGTTACAATGACTGTTGAGAATTAACTGGATGCAGAATGGAGCTGCTACCATCTGACGTTGCACGTCTAGTTCTGGGCAAGTGTTTCTTAGTGGACAGCCTATGTGAACTGGTTATATTGGTGCATAGACCTCTGTCTGTACCTATACGTACCTCTGTATACAGAGTTCTATCATTGGTGATTATTTTAGTCTAATTATCTATCATCACATAATGCACGGTGCTCTTTATATGGAGGGTAAATTTGCTACAAATTTTGCTGCGGTTTGACCGGCATACCGCATAATCCTACACTCTCCTATCAGAAGGCAAATTTACCAAACTATCATATTGTTGTGGTTGTTTGTTGCTAAACTGCAAAGGCCTTGCCTATCTTCTTCAAGACTCTCTTCTCAGATGGGGTCGGAGTCCCGGAACCAGTGCCGCCCATTCCTCCGACCGCGCCTTATGAGGGCTGGTTTCTGCTGCTGCAGGGTACCTGCTGGACACTTGCCCGGACCTGGCTGCCCAGTTCCTGGACCAGTCCCCCGACCTGGCTGAGGTGCGCAGGACGAAGCGCCGCGCTCAGAGACCGTTCGGCCTGTCGCTGGTCGAACTTCTCACGGAGCATGCCGTCGCCTTCAGTCTTGGTGAGTGGGCAATGGTGAATGACGCTAGGCTAGTTTGGAAAGTAATAATAGACACATAATTTTAAGCATTACAATGCCTTTTTAGTTTCATCTGAGTTTTAAGTATTTTACGACATAACTTGTAATTACGCCGATAATATTTATAACATAGTGGCGATCTTTATCTTCATTACATGGGCGCTTGCTTTCCCGATCTCATTTCAGTACCAATTAGGGCAAATATTGGTAGATGTGCTAATGTGAAGTGCTAGCCTATGCCGAAGCCTTTAGTGTTCTTATTTTCGAGTTGGTTGGAGCTTCGTTTGTCATGACATTCTCCGGCCCTTATGTTCTCTCATGCCCATATTGGCGCCTGTTTCTATTTCACGTGCCAACTCTTTCCTTTGCTTTTTTTGTTCCAGTGGATGATGCATATTCTACCATGAAGCCACCAGGCGCCCGCACGGGTAACGGCGACTTTCTCTCCAAGCTGCGGCGACTGCTGTCGGCCATAACAGAATCGAAGGTCAGTAACATTCACAGAGCTGCGGAGCTTCATGCTTGAACACTGTGCTATAAAATTTCGAATTTTAGTAGATAATGATAAATATAGGTAGATGATGAGCAATTTTATTGTCGGTCAAACGTTGGATATCTTTCACTGTCCATAATAAATGGTTTAGATGGCTCGTATAACGCCAAAATAGTGAGCGTCAACTCGGTTGCTGTGTATTTCAATGCCATCCCTGATTTATGTCTCCAATGACTCGCAGGCTGGGTTAGCGGGGGACGCTCTGGTCCATCCGGCCTTCCCGACACCCGAATCGTCCACGGGTGCCGACAGCGTCAGCCAGGCCACCACTGCCAGTCAGTCGGCGGCCGACGGGGTGTCCGGCGCCGTCGACAGCGATGACCCGGCCGTCGGCGGCGACACCCCGGCCCGGGAGGCGGTGGCGGACGACTGCCCGGACACCGCCGGCCAGGAGTCCCCCTGCAACTCGCTGACACTGGTGCTCGACGAGGAGTCAGGGGAGGAAGACATGAAAGACAGCGAGCCGGGTGGTGGGACGGGTGCCGTGACCCAAACAGACATCTCCTCGGTGAAGAGTACGGCGGAAGGGGATGGACAGTCGCTGAAGAAGACCAGAGACTGTGTCGGGGAAAGTTCGTTCTCGGATGGAAGCGGCAGCGGCCGTGATGGCTCAGCGATCTCAACCCGAGCAGGAAGGACCCGGAGGAAGAACCGCCCGACCCGCCGCGCCAATCCAGAGCTGAGTAGCGACAGGTGAGACCAGCCCAGCCACCTTGTTAAGCTGTTCTGGAAGCATAAATTGTCAATCTATCGCTTATTTGTTTAGTGTTCTTAAATTGAGTTTTGGTTGGGTGTGACGATGAAGAAGGAAAAAATCCTGGGTCAACAAAAATGAAAGTAAATGCCTATTGTATTTTTGTAAAAGAGCCATTTTTAACGCCGATTGATAAAGCATGATTCCATGTCAGGATCTTGACAGAATCTGAAAGACGAGAATATAAATGCATCAACTGTCCATTTGCAGCCTGACTTTTCGAATGCATGAAGCAGTTGCTTTTCAAAGATGAACCAACGCCACTTGTTCTGATCTTTGGGATGAAAAAGTTTTCCCATTGGGTGTGCTTTTCCACCCAAAACTCTGAAAAAAGGAAAATGTATTTCTTCCACTAAAACTTTTTTACAAAATGTCAGCAGTGACTTTAACTTATGCTCTTTTCAGGAATAAAAGCCAAGCAGTAGACTGGCTCTATGGCCATGTGCGACATTTGCCGACGGTGAGTTTGCGCTTCGTTGACACGCTAATGTTTATTATTTATTTACCATCTGAAAGGTAGATCACATATAACATCGCACAATCTGCTACTGCTTAGTGCTTATGTTATTTTTATTTTATATGTCCGCCGTGCAAAACTATCAATGTTTCATGAAAATGCGCACGACTGATTTTCGCAGATTGCTTACATCTCTTCGGGGCTGGACAATGGACTGTCGTCTCAGCAGCTCTTGAAGGAGCCAGGTAAGTGTGTAACAGTCTTTTTCCGGTCTCGAATGTTCGGATGATCCCGTTGCCAAAGCCGAAGCCCACGCTAGGCAGAGCTCGTTGCGCAGGCCCTGGGCCCAGTTCATATGGAAAAGCCATTTGGCAAGTGTCACTTTTCCAAAGTGCCACTGTAAGTTCAAAAGGACACTTTTGGTAACATTGGTGCTGGCGTGTAAGGGTGGCTATATGAACCCGTTTGTCGGGTCCCCCTTTCCGATAAGTGTCCCTTAGCACCAAAGGGGCTCTGTATGAACTGGGCCCTAACCCCTACCGTCGGATTGGTCAACTCCGGGTAATTGGGGAAATTAGATGGGTGCTAAAGTTTACGTGCCCGGCAAAGTCTGGCACAGCCTGCCCCATTAAACTGATCTCAACTGATCGTGGCTGCTCCCACGAACCGTAGACCATCCGCGACGGGAGTCTCGCATATCGAGCACTGGAGCGACTTGAACCCGGGCTCTCACCACCAGAAGTCTACTGCTCTACCAACTTAGCTAGGGGACAGTTGATGTGATATATGGGCTATGGCTAGGTGGAGGGGGGGGAGCAACTCACTCAACTTTTTAGTTGAAATATTTGTTTTGTCGACTTATCATATCGCACAAACAGTAGATTTGGGGTCGGTGTGGTTGCGAAAGTCGCTAACAGTTCACGTTATGCCGTATTTTTTCAGAGTGGCCCAAATCGCAGCCTTCTGGACCGAAACACCGCGACACCGCGCGCTCGACAAACTCCGACACGGCGCGGCCGTCACCTCCCGTGAAGTCCGACTCCCCGGCCAGTGGCGTCGGCCCATCTGTCGTGCGGGTTGTGTGTTCAGCTCGGCTCCCGACTCGTTCTCCTCGTGCGCCGACGGCGACCGTCGACACACGTGCGTCGACGACGAACGGGAGTCTTTTACAAACGCGGCGAAGGCTGTCGAGCTGTAAAACGACCGTGGTGCAGCCCAGGGACTCTAGGAGCCGCTCACCCGTACGCGGCTCACCAGCCAGTACTTCGAAGCCCGAGTTCCCGACAACTCAGAGTGAGAGAGGCCTAGCTGCGTCCGAAACTGCGGCAGGAAACTCGTCAAAGTCTCCGGCCGCGCGACAGCGAACCACCCGTCCGCCCATGCGGCGCTCTGCGACCATAGGGGGCACTCGCGTCGCTACATTTTCGGACTCAAGTTGCACAGAGGCGCTAGTATCTCTCAGCGAATGCCAATCACCGAGCGGCGAGATTGCCAAGAGTCGCCATTCGACAGCCTCGGGCAGCGACGGCAGTCCCTGTTCCTCCTTGGCAGATAGCACCACTAGCACGGTGCGGTGGTCGGACACGAGCCCTGCTGAGAGCACCGCTAGCACGGTGCGGTGGTCGGACTCGAGCCCTGCTGGGCACCGCAGTGACACCTCGCCGACTCCGCCGGGCAGTGCCAGCAGCGGACCGAAATCACGACCGACAGACGGCGCTGATGTCGCGGCACCATCGCCCAGTCAACTCTCAGGCCGCGCGAGTGAGGTGTCTGAGCGGACCACGCCGTCTAGCCAGCGCTCCCTGCGCACCATCCCGACGCCGCTAACCGAGGGCGTCAAAACCCCGTCGCTGAACGGATCGCTCGGCGATATTGAAACGCCCACGTCAGCCCGACAGGGCGGCCGCCGCGGAGCCCGCTCAAGTATGTACGAGGGACTGGAAGGGTTGGAAAGGCTGGGAATGAGATGTGATGGGAATGGCACATGCACCATATAGCATCAGTCGTAATGTGGTTATGACTAGCCCAGTGATAGGGATTGGGGAGTTGATAACTATTGGATGTCTGGAAACGATACGGTTATAATTGCTTTTATTTACGGTGGGTTAAGGCAGACTTAACCCACCGTAAGAGAACCGAGTTAAATTACGAGGTAGTGTTTTAAGGTGTATGTGTGACTGCAAATTGCATGGACTGGGCGTTCTGGCGTGGCGTCCCCCGACCTCGCACCCTCGTAACCCCACCTCTCGTGCTGGCAGGAGGCCGGTCAGGGCCCCGGCGTGCCTCGGCTCCTCGCCGCCGCCTGATGGCCGAGATCCAGCGCCGTGTCGAGTCGCCCCGAACGCCGCTGGAGCCCAGCCGTCCGGCGGCCGAGTCCACGCCGTCGGCACAGTCCACCGCCGCCGTCAGGTGAGCTGGAACGAGAGAGACGCTCCCAGTCCCATATTACGGGGCATGCTCTTACGAGATAAAGATGAGAACCGGAATGTTATATCCTGATGTGAATTAGGACTTGCTTTGTTGGGTACTTGTATTTGTTACATTGCTGCACGTAGTTTAAAAGGAAAAGAAGTGTAATGTCGAAGTTTAACCTCCACATGTGTTTTTGTATTTCATATTCCATCAATTTAAGTGGACAAGTATTTAGCTGAAGATGGGCCGGTGCGCAGGCGCGTAACCACGAGTCTAAAACTTACTGGGGACCACATTGAGGGCCGCGAAGACCAAATATTATATTTCAGGATCAGCCTTCGTTCAAGTGGGGGAGGGCGTTTTTGGCCACACCTTAGTTTTTTTTTTGTGCGTGAACGGAAAACCGCGGCGCGCACCGCCGCGAAACTTGGTATAGCTTTTGATACCTAAATATCGCATCATGTGTGAAAATTTTGACCTCAGGTCACCTAAGGTCAGGTCACCAGATCAAGTAAAGTAACCAAGCCACTAAACAACTTTGTGACTCTATCGGATCATTCCTACAGTTTACACCCCAGAAGTTTGAAACTCAAGCTTTTGCACGAGGAAATCAGTATGAACAATTCGTATATCTCAAAGTTTTCACATCGGTGACCTAATGTCCGGTCAATTTCGCGACCTCTCCATTATAAGTCATTGGAAGAAAATTGAAATGTTCTTCTTTTGGCCGAAAACACATTCAAACACCATGACACAGGTAATCATAACACACTGAACCGGAAAATTGCGCCTGTGACCCCTTCTATGACCCTGAGGCCATTTCAGGTCATGAAACAACAGTTTTTACCATAACTTTAGGTAGAAACATGCTAGAGCGCTGAAAACACCATGAATGTGTTCAGCTCAACAATACCAATCGAATGGCATGCAACATGACCTTTTCCGTGACCTTGACCAGAGGTTAAATTTTCAAGTTGACCTTTACAGGTCAACCTAAAGTTCATTCGAGGCGTCTCGACGAGACAAACGCAATGCCGGTAAAATCAGATACAAGTTTTGAGTCAAAAACCTTTTCCGCAAAAACACCAGCCTTGAAGCTAAGCCGTTGACTTTAGGTCCAATCTGAGAACATCATTCAGAAAGGCCTTTGAAAGAGCTATCGAATGCGCTTTTCCGCAGCACTGCAGCTCTATTGGTTCCTGCCTTATGCGCCGATTTGTAAATAGTTATCAAAATTGGGACTTGGGAGCAAAAGTTCGTGAACATTTTGCCTTTGGTGACGTCCAGTGACCTCAGCGATGACCTGATCAAAAATGACATAGTCAGTTCTGAAAGATACTGTACCGAGCTACCTGCTGCTTTTTACCGCGTCTTTCTAGCTTGCTTACTTTCCGAGATAATCTGGTGTGGCCAAAAAGCCCCCCTTCCCCCACCATGGCGAAGTTGGCTGAGAGACCCACCCGGGCGTTGGCTAAACAAAACATCATAGTTTTGTCTTCCGCTGACTACATATTACTCTTCACGTCGATTTAGGGACAATATTTGGCTATTAAAACAAATTGAGGAAGTCGTCGGTTTTACTGGGGACGGTCCCCAGTAACCCAAAAGTTACTGGGGACCGGTCCCCAGTGTCCCCAGTGGTGGTTACGCGCCTACCGGTGCGCTAAACGCACGCAAAGATGGCTGTTCTGAGAGAACCAGTGTTGACCCTAGTGCCAAGTGTAAAACCAGCTTACCCGGTTTCCCATTTGTTTGGTTCGTGGTACCTTCTGGGATTCTTACCTAGTGTGATGTTGACTTTCCATCATCTTCTCGCAGTACCATTTACCACCAAGCTTTAACGTTGCGCACTATTCCTAATAGATTCTAATGTCATGATCGGTGCCCAGTCGAGGCGTCCATAACTGCTGCGTTCGGGCGCCCCGGAACCCAGCTCGTGACTTTGCCAGTGTCTGTACCCCTGGTGCAGGTTACCCCTGCGACTGTATCTGTCCACGCTGACGATAAGCTCTTACCTCCCCTAGGTGCAAACCCGGCACGGCCGTAGATGAGGTCGGCGACGGCGGCAGTCGCTCTGGCGGGGTGTGCCGCACTGCGCGCGGAGCCGCCCACCGCGCCGGACGGCCTGCGGTGACCTCCAGTGACCCGTTGGGCCAGTCGGCACCGGACCGCACCCACCAGCAGGGGGTGAAGAGGCCGGCCGTCGAGGGGTCGCCCGGTCTGCCGGTGAGTTTCCTGAGGATGGGGCACGGGACAGGTGGCAGTCGGTCACAGGAGCGACGGCCGGACCAGGTGCAGAACTTGGAAGGGTAGGGATTGTGAGCCCATGGGCGGAAGGCGCGTCGAGTATGCTGGTTTCCGTTGACAATTTAAGCGGACTTGCGCGGATATTTACTAGACCGTAGGCCATAGTTTATCTTGTTTGAACAGAGCATATCCGACGTGGGTCGCACGGGAGCCAAATATTGTCACTGGCTGTCATCATTTTGGTTTAAACGTATTATTATGTCTGCAGAGTGGTTTTGAACACCGGCTGTGTCATCCATCGTAAAGTTTGGTGTTATCGACTACAAAGCATTTCTTTCCTGCTTGTTTTTGTCGTCACTTTTAGATGACCTGCGCGCCGAATTGAAGTATGTATATAATT
Source organism: Amphibalanus amphitrite (assembly GCF_019059575.1). Taxonomy (NCBI): domain Eukaryota; kingdom Metazoa; phylum Arthropoda; class Thecostraca; order Balanomorpha; family Balanidae; genus Amphibalanus; species Amphibalanus amphitrite. The sequence continues at coordinate 7,567 of NW_024881926.1, forward strand.
GCCATCAATCTAATATGCTGGAGTTTCCCATTCAATGAGACCTTTCGTGAAGCGTTTTCAGCGCTTTTCTGGACCTGACCGAGTGATATCTGTTCACAGGTAAAGACGACTCCGGGCAACGCCAAACACTTGCTGAAGTCGCTCGATATCATGTCTTTCTTGTCGCGAGTTCACAGTATTGGAAGTAACTAAGCCTTCCTTAGTGTCTTCAACCATGTGTTGAAGGGGTCATTCATGCATATAGCTTTCACTGCCGGCAGTGGATGGATGCGTTGCTGTGCTTAGCTCATGTCATTTTGCGGCCTCCGTCTCATCCCCGTTGCACGATTGTTCATTTTGAGACGATGGGGCTGCTACGGTTACTTGGTGTGATTAAGCATGAAATACTTCTCAGCATCGCAGCTCGTTGTTGCAAAACATTTAGCATTAACTACACCAGCATTTGCGTCAGGCTGTACTTTGGTTCACTCGTCGCATCGTGCTCCAAGTTCAGCCAGTCAATTAAGCTGACAATGATGGCTGAATGAGGGTATTTGTGTATTTTTTGCGAGCCATTTTGGGGCTGTGTGATCTGAAGTGACTGACAATCTGAGAACTGGATAAGGAACAGTGGTGCCTTGAAAACTCAGCCTCAAGGTGCTCCACCTGAGTAAGGTAGTTTGAATACATCAACGCGAGCGTAGAAAGCTTTGTTTCATCGTCTTCATCAGCTGATCCGCTTCAACTTAAATCCGCGATTCATTCTGCAGTCTGAACCTCAGCTTTTGTGCGTATTAACAATGCTGGCAACATCTAGCTACTTGTTGTATGTTTCGCTTAGAACCATCATCTGTCTCGAAAACATCGCATCTCTAACTCTAGAAATGGCCGTACCACGCACACGCACTTCAAGTTTGGAAATTGGAAGCCTTGTCACACAAGACTAAGATATTAAATTATGTTAGCTAATCTGCCATAAAGCCCTCGGTATGCGACAAGCACAAAAAAGTGTCATTAGCTCAGCAACGTAGTCACTTCTCAGTTCACTTGAAACCGATCAACGTGCGGACTAAAACGCCTGTGCTTCGTACCGTACCTATATTATCACGTTACACAATCGTTCCAACCCGCATGTTCAGTACAACTTTTCGCTTCACTCGTCGTCGGCAGGGATGCCCAGCTCCTGGTCGGTCCATTTGGCGGCGTCCGGGTATTCAAACTCTCCCTGGAACGTTAGCAGTAGGCGTCAACACAACCGCTGCAGTGGGCAAGGACGGTATCAGGGCGGCGACTGTCCCTCTTCTAAATCCGTGATTTAGTCGCAAAAGACCGCAACATTCAGCAAAAAAGAAAAATCGTAAGTTTTCTTTTTGAAGAAACACGCAAATGCACAGCACATTTACATATTGCTAGTAGCTATGCCTTTTCACTGTCTTGCTGAGAACCTGAGAACCACCAATCTAGGCACAATAAGATGGAGGTAGGTGCAGAGACAGAGACAGAGACAGAGACAGAGACAGAGACAGAGACAGAGACAGAGACAGAGACAGAGACAGAGACAGAGACAGAGACAGAGACAGAGACAGAGACAGAGACAGAGACAGAGACAGAGACAGAGACAGAGACAGAGACAGAGACAGAGAGAGAGAGAGAGAGAGAGAGAGAGAGAGAGAGAGAGAGAGAGAGAGAGAGAGAGAGAGAGAGCGACAGAGACAGAGCAACAGAAAGACACAGACTGACAGTTAACAGACAGACAGAGATGGAGAATAGGTAGTCAGAAACCATGTAAGTAAATCAGCCATAATGTCTCATTTTTTAGGGTGTCAAGTTTTTTACCTGCAAATTTGCAAGCTCATCCAGTAAGTGTCAGACAAGGGACGACGGTGAAAACAGGGCGCCTGGGGCGATTTGATCAAGGTTCGTGAAATTTACACGTGACGTTTGGGATATAGAAGGCCCTTGGAGCGGGAGAAGTTCCAAATGTCACGTGACTAATATGCCCTCCGGCGCCCTGTTTTCACTGGCGTCCCAGACAAGGGAACATTTACAAAGTGAGCTTAGAGTTTACTTCTCTGATACTTGTCTGCAAGATCATGCCTTATTTCCAAGTAGAAACATATCTATTATCTATTGCATTATCCTGGAAAACCATGGCAGTTTGCTGGTTATCACAAGCACCCGGTACTTACAAAAAGATGTTCTGGCTCGTACCACATGTGGTATAGGATCCAGTACCACATGAAAGCCACTATCAGGTCCCCAGCAATCACACGGCCCTTGGGATGCTCTGTGGCAATTGCACGGTAGTAGTACCTGAAATACAATAATGGGCATCTCATAAACTGTGTTTGCAATTATGCTAAAATTTTATTTCTTTACTTTTATTCCAGGACAAAGGTGTTACACTCAATTGTGACAAATATAGCTAGAGCAGTTGAAATTGTTTGCTTAACTGCTGCCCTTGATACATAGGTATCCACTGCAAGTACCAAAACAGCATTGTGGCCCGGGGGTGAGCAGTGCACATAACAATAATGTAGGTAAGTGTACTTCGCTAATGAAGTCAACTATTTCACTATTTTTGTGTTTCCATTCTATGTGGTGTGAAGAAGATTCCGATCATACCAGGTTCAGGTTGCTCTCCTGATCACTATGAAGCTGATTTTCAACCAGAATTATCATCATTGTTTTCACTCAGTACCAGCCATTTATTCCAGGAATGTATGAAATGTACAAAACTTACTTAGTGCCTTGAAGTGGAGTAGACGATGATATGCATCTCCGGCCCTGGCCCTGTGTCCTGATGACAGAGGCTGCATTAGAGCCACTTAATCTTGCAGCAGCCTGTGAAAGCCTTCCGAAATTCCTCAGCATTTTCACAAAATCTACAAACCACTTAAATTATAAATTAATCTGCACTCTACAGAAATCCAAATCTTGAAAACTGTTTTTTGTGTTGTTATTCTTCGCGTTGTTCACTCATTGTCGCCTCTCATCAAGGAATTGTCGGTTTTGGAGACTTCTGAGTAGATCATGTAAAATGACGTCATTGATAATAAATAAAAAAGTTACATTTGTTTTTTGAATGCGGTAAGTATGCTCTAATACCAAAAAAATGCCCCTTGAAAAATCATTTCATGGAGAGACGGCGCATGACTTGCTTACAATGAAATTCAGTGAAAAACAAGACATTTGTGAAAGTATTTTGATACCACTGACGTCATTACACCACAATCAACATTAAGAATTATTTTGAAATAATGTGGGGGACTCTCGAAAAAGAGGAATGTAATGATGCGTTCGTCATGATGAGCACGTTCGTAGTGGAATAATTTGGTGAAACTAGCTCTCTCTTCTTTTTATTTTTCGCGATAAATGAAAGCACGGGCCACGGATGCACAGTGTAGGTATGTACCTACCTATATAAATAGTATTCTTCACAGTGTATATAAATACACGGATGAAAGGCACGGATGAAGGCGGCGTTTATCAGCTTAGGGCTTGGGCGGCGCCAAGGCTGGCGACATGGTCCATGGACATGCGTTTGTTGCTAGAATTTATTTACAACATATTCACATTAATAAATAATGCAGCAAGGCATAGAGGAATTGGCATAGAAGCACGTTTAGCGCTTATTACAAGACGGCTTTCGCTACATATACGTACCTATTACCTAGGACAATTGTTACACAAACCAGTAGCGGCGGAACACCGGGGGGGGGGGGGGGGGACACTGCCGACTTTTGGTCCCATTCTTTCCATGCAACGCCCATAGGGCTAATGTTAACCCTCGCATGTGTGCGGCGTTTGCCAGCTTCTAATGTGTAGGGGGGGGGGGGGGTCGGTTAGACCCCCCCCTTGCCGTTTGGCCCCTGATCGAGCTAGAGCTTCGCGAAAAAAAACGAGCGTGTTGCCCGTGACGAGAGGAAGCCGATGATACCCAATTTTAAGGTCCTAGGTCATTGGTTGACCTTCCAGGTCAGGTCAATGACCCAAAGTCGGGAAAATCGGGACCTGTTAGAAAGTCGTAAAGTGTGGCTGCTAAGGGGTTTTTCGGGGTGCTGATCACGAATATCGTGTTAGTTTTGATCACAGATGATGTCTTGAAGCATTTAGACCAGGTCGGGTCAGGTCAGGTCAGGTCAACCAGTAGGCGTCGTGACGGGTATTCGTAGTACGTGTCAACCGCCTCTGACAGCTTCGTAACATGTTACGAAGTCACCAAAACTACTTCGTAAATGTTCAAATGGTTGCTAAATTCGAATTCAGCTCCAAAAACTAGCCTAGAAACATGTAAAACTCGAAAAAGTGAACCGAGGTCACCCGAGGTCACCAAAGGTCAATGACCTGACCTGACCTTCAGGTGACCTTGACACACACGGGAGTAACATCAAATCACATGTTTGAACGTTTGAAACCACGAAAAGCTTGCAAACACGCGGCTAGTGCCAGCCGACATACGCGAAATCGCGATTCCGGCCAAACATGGTCTCGGAAAAGAGGTCACAGGTCAAAGGTCATTTGGGTCAGGGTCATGAAATTTTCAGGGTAGGTGTAAAATTGATCAATGCGAGGGTACTGAAAGTTTCGTCGCGATCGGCCGCTTTTTACGCGAGTTATTTGCGAAAAACCATGGGGGGTCCATCCGACCCCCCCCTACACATGCGAGGGTTAAAATGCCAAAATCAAAGGGGGGGGGCACGGTGCCCCGTTGCCCTCCCCGTTCCGCCGCCTATGACACAAACTAGCTACACTTCACACACTTCAAATACTTGCAGGGCAACGAAGGCCTACGACTTTTTCATGGAAGGCAATGAGTTCTAATGTAAGGTCTTCGTCGGCTGAATTTGCGGCATTGTTTTGCGCCCGTAGTTTAAAAACCGTCAAGTCACCGAATTGTAGACGGTCAGAATAGACTGGCCGTTCATGCGTGTGTCGGGGGGATGGTGACTGGCGCGGTGCGTTAGTGCCTGGGTGCCAGGTAAGTACTTTTGAAGGACATGGCCCTTGCCTCATGCCTGTTTTTAGAACGCACTACCGCCTCGGGCCGAGTACAAAAGCGGTGAATGAGAGTGAAGTGGGGCACCGGTTCCGTGCTTCTATCCTCAGGATACTGAAATCCTTCTCCTCCACGCCGCAAACCCCTCCGGGCTGGACAGGCAACTCTATCTCATGCGGGCTGCTTCCTTGGAGCGGCACCGCTGCTCCCGAGGGAGCGCACCCCGTAGCCGGGTGCAGTGAGTGCCTTGGGGCTGGGTGGCCTGTCCTCTGGACGGGCTCAGCCCCGGTGACTCATCACTCACTAGGGTGCCTGCCCAGACCAATCTCTCCCCCTAATTCCTATCATCCTGCCGGCTCTGAAATGTTCTCGTTAGACTGAAAGGGCCTAACCCAACAAAACAAAACAAAACAAAACAAAACAAAACAAAACAAAACAAACAAACAAAATGAAGTGGGGTCTTCGATGCCAGTTCGCTGCTGAGCCTGAGTGCGCTGCTCCGAGGCCCCTCCGACCGCTGCTGGCTTGGTCTCAACTAAGGTACGGTCCCTGGGCACTGGGAAGATGCGGGCTCAAAGGTCTTCCTATATATAGGTTTGGAGCTGGGGAGGCGGGTAACTTTATATTGCGAATTACGTTAGGTTATGATAGGTTATGTATCGTGTCAGACATTGTGATATTTATTCACTTTCGATGATAACACAAAAGCAAATATTCTAAATTGCCAGACGTTTCGGCCTCAGGGTGCCTTCGTCAGTGACAATACCGAGATACTCATACATTAATAAATTAATCAATATAATCTTTTACACCTTCAAAATACACATGACCTGGACATTTTTCAAAATGTCGGAGCCAAAATGGCGTTAAAGAAAACTAAGAAAACGTAGAAAGGAAAACGAAAAGGAGAAGAAAAAAGAAGAAAAAAATGAAACATTTAAGAATGAATCTCGAAAGGAAGAATACGACTGAACGACATCTGATAACAGTTATGCCCGACAATTGTGCTGTGTATGTTTGTATAAGAGAAAAAGAAGTGTAGCATATCAATTATCATCTTATCGAAAGGTCATGCTTTAAAAGTTGAACGCGTCAAAAATGTATATTTAGTTTTTTATAATCTCGAGTCTCATGTGCAGAATGGTTGAAAAATGTCCAGGTCATGTGTATTTTGAAAGTGCAAAAGATTATATTGATTAATTTATTAATGTATTAGTATCTCGGTATTGTCTCTGACGAAGGCATCCTGAGGCCGAAACGTCTGGCTATTTAAAATATTTGCTTTTGTGTTATCATCGAAAGTGAATAAATATCACATATGATAGGTTAGTTAATCAGGGCCTCCTCTAAGGATTTTTCACTGGGTGGGCAAAATTTTCGCTACTCCCCTGCCCAAGGGTGGATCCAGCCACTGTTTTGGGGTTCAACCAATTTCATAACCTGTTACCGGGGGGGGGGGGGGCGGGGGTGAGGCGAAATAAGCAGTGCCGTTATTGGAAATAAGATGATAGTTTGCAAAGTTAACGTTTGTCGTATGTTTTATGGTTAGCAATGCTCGAGCGATTCGTTCCAGAGTTACATGTACAGCCCTCTGCAAACTGCGTGGTAGGTAGGTATTCTTATTCGGTATTCTTGCTATTTTGACAATGCACCAGTTTTTGTGACCTTGTGACCTGACCTCGGGTCACTGGAACCTAAAACTCCAAGGCCAAGTGACAAACAGATGCTCCAAGTCGTGTCTTAAATTTGGTAGCGCTACGTGCTATAGAACTCACGCTATCAACGAAAAACTCTGGCATTCGGTTGCCGCTAAACTGTTAGTCCAATTTTCCCCTGACCTTGTACCGGGTTTGTGACCTGGTGACCTGTCCTGAAAAGACTAGAGACCTGAAATTGTCAGGACAAGTGCCAAAAGGTTGCCCCAGGGCCCAGAGGGTATGCGAAATTTGAGCGCCGCCGTTTTTACGTTATTTGTGAAAAACCTTAGGGGGTGCATCAACCCCCCTCATCGGGCGAGGGCTAACTAACATAATACATTGTAGTAAAGGCTACCCGAACCGGTAATGATTCTTGCTTATTTGTTCAGCTCAGCCGTATTTAGAGATTTAGCTGGCTTTGTCCATGAATAACAATATCGGCAGGGGCGTAGCCAAGGGGGAGGGGCCACGGGGGCAATGGCCCCCTCCCTTGAGCGCAAAACGCGCCATGGGAGAGCCCCTCAGGCCCTGGGATATTTTTTCAAACACTGGATAAAACGTCTTTTACTCGGAAGAAAATTGATATCGAAGTTTCATTTCTCTGACCTTCTGATGACCCAATGGGCCCCTGCACTCATCCGATGACCCCCGGTTTTCTGGGGCCCCTGGTCGCCTAGGGGGCCCCGGTCGCTTGAGGGCTAGTCGCCTGGGGGCCCCTGGTCGCCTGGGGGCCTGGTCGCCTGGCCCCTGCCCCCTGGTCGCCTGGAAGAACGTTTGTCACCTGCAGTGGCATAGCCAAGGAGGGGGCCAAAGGGACCATGCCAAGGGGGAGAAGGCCCTGGAAGCCAGGGGTCCTTATTCTATAGGGGCCCCTGGCTGACACAGTGGGCCCTTGGCGACGCAAAGGCCCCTGCGGCAGATCCTTTGACACAGCTGAGTAGTTATACTTTGGCCAAGAGAGCCCCAATTTTAGAGCCTTGGGGCCCTATTGAAACCAGGGGGCCAGTTGGATGGGATGGGTCCAACTTGGGTCCAACGGTGTGTAAACAGAATCAATGCGTTCCGACTGTTGGTCTGACCCTATATCGGTTTGAGGGAGCTCGGATCGGATCCACTGTCGATTTGAGGGGGCCCTATCGGTTTGAGGAAGCCCTCAAATGCCCTGAACGGGTCCTTAGTTTGTCTAAGAGAGCCCTCCGTCGGCATGACTGGGCCTCTGCAAGTGCAAGGAGGGCTTTTGTCGGTCTTAGTGGCCCTTAGGCGGCTTATATGACCCTCAGACGGCTTACGAGGCTCTTATGCGCTGTAGGGGCCTCTGACGGTCTGAAGAACCCTCATCCGACCTACGGGCCCTCAGACCGCCCTCAAAACCGACTGGCGACTCTATGAAGCTATTCGTGGGCCTATCTAACAGGGCCCATGGACTGCTTACCCCCTAAGTTCTAATATTTTTGTTAATAAATATTTTTTTCCTATTTATTTGGGCCCCCTCCAAAAAATATTGGATGCAACCAGATGGCTTTTTGGATTTTGAGGGGGTTATCTTGGGCCCCTGTGCGTTTGGCCCCCTCCTTGAGGAAATCCTGGCTACGCCCCTGAATATCGGGCAACCAGAAAACTTTTTTTGACCTTCAAACAGCATCCAGTTTGCTTAAGACCAGAAAGGTAGTACCGGACGTCCGGCCGGACCAGAATTTTTGCAATTTGCTTCTGGGTGGGCAAATCGACGCCACTGGGTGGGCAATTGTGGTGACTGGGTGGGCATTTGCCCACCCAGTGGGTATGTTAGAGGAGGCCCTGGACTTAGTTTGCGCGTATTTTGGCGGCTTTATTGATGTGTTCTTATTGATCGCAGTCCGCTACTATTTTGGTGTGAATACATAGGGGCGAAATCGATAAAACTTTTCATGGAGGTATACGAGAAAGAGGAATGAAAGAGTGGAAGCATTTTTATGTCGGTACTTTAGTTTTGCCAGTTAAATTTAGTTGGCTAGGTGTTTTGTGCTCGTTAGATTAGTATACCCATCGGCACGCTAACCACCGCGTGGCTACCAAATGGCGGGCATTCACCACTGAACCACTCGAGTAAACGGCCCCACCGTATACATAGATGCAATGCACATGTACGAGTAGAATGACAGTGGCCCGGGTGGCAGACGGGTTAACGGCACAAGGGAGACGTCCCTGCCAACCACTTGTTATACAGGGTGATCCCCAAAAAAATTGGAACCCCTAACTTAAAATGTCTATAAGTCAGAAAATTTTCACTTTGTTGATAAATTGCAAACACCATTAGAAAGAGCGTTCAATTCTCTATAAAACCAAGTTGATTGTACTTACTTATTATTATAAATATTGCCCTAGACATATGTCTATAAAATTTGTGTCACGAAACTCAGTGAAACGGTTTTGAACATACTATGCGCAAATCAGTGATTGACGGTTTGCTGTTCTGACCATGTCGCTTGTTGGAGGTTCATGAATAAAAATAGCTCATTCACGTGCTATTGTAAGGAAAGAAAAGACTGACGGCCTGCTGGGACCAGGGCCCTGTTTCACCGGTGATAGCAGCACGCTACTATCAAATTGCGCGAGCTGACGTAATGTGATGGGGTCACACTAATGACGTTTCATTATAGTCCGTGAGCTGCGTTTGGAACAGAGTTGCTGTCTCGTTGAATTGCGTTTGATACACTTGTTTGATCGCACGGCCGTGAAGATGTTAGCAGCAATATTTGATGACATCACACAGATTGACGGCGTCATGGCTTGTTGATGTTTCCATGGAAACCCAATTTGACACGTGTGATAGCAGCATGCTGCTATCACCGGTGAAACAGAGCCCAGTTTCCCAGAGACTGCTGGCCCGCGCAGTCGGAGCTGTCCCCAAGCAATTGCAGGCCTGCGTGACGGCCCCCGGAGCTCGCGTTGAGCACATGCTGTGATGAACAGCGGAAGCTAGGACCACGCTAGGACGCGTGTATCTGTTCTACTGTGTGCTTCTGTGTTAACTTTTATGAAATAAAATTGAATTTGGATGTGGTGTTATTCGCAAAAAGACAACAGATAGAGTGCTAACGGATTTCAGCGCATTGTTAAAGGGACAGTATCATCGAAAAAAAATCAATGTATGGAGCTGATTTTTTTTTTTTACTAGCATTTCTTATTTTTCTGAATCAGAAAAACATAGTTTGAGGACCGAACTTGGTGAAAAATATTGCAACCACATTTCATTTTCATGATTCATTTTCATGAGCGAACCACCACTCTATGAGCATGGTCGCCAGTTTGGAAGCATGCAAAATTACTACAGAACTGGCGCAGATAATACATTATTGACGCTACGCTTACGCGGTCGTTCTTCTGATTGAGTTGTCCTTAGGGAGAGGTAGCCTTAGGTATTGCCTATAAAAATATCACGTGACAATTGGAGGGAGTGACAATTGGTCGTGACAATTGACACTGGGATAAAATATCACGTGACAATCACGTGATAAACGTCATACATTGGAGGGAGATTGTGATTCAAGCTGGAGGAATTCTTTTGTTGAGCCGCTAGAATCCGAAGGAAACAGCGGAAATTGCCTACGACTATTTAATGAATTTAACGGTGATGAATAAGTGCGAAAAACGTTTTGGCTTTATAAAATTTGATGAAATGACCAGGGTAAAAGTTTTATTACTGGCGGTCAATTCAAAACGGCGCAAACATTTAAACAGTGAAGATAGTGAAGCACGATTCAAAGTGTAGTACACCTTTCGTACTTTGAGCGGCGATAGCGGGATAACGGTGTGGAGCTTCGAGGATCGGTCTTCAGTTCCCGGACCAGAAAGGTGGGGCCTATGCAATGTCAAATTTCATCAAAATGGTGATACTGTCCCTTTAACCCGCGCCCCACTGGGGGGGGGCTATTTATAGCCCCCCCCTCCCGTTTTTCTGCAATAACGTCCAAACCGCTTGACTTATCAACGCCAAACTTTCAGTACCTTAGGCTGCATCAATTTGACACCTTGTGTCAAAATTTGAACTTCGTACCTACTATAGGTCGGCCGGAAATGACGTCAGAGTGACGTCATGTTCGGCCGATTTCGACGCAAAACATTGAACCACGGCAATCGCTCCCAAGAGCTCAGTTCTTAAGCTAGATCTAATTTCTTTGCATGAAAGGACTCAGAATAGACTGCGCTATCAAACTGCTATCTCGGATTTTCGAAATTTTGAAAGTTTTGAAAATTTTATATAATAACATCCAAAATTTATATTTTTGCGTTTTTTTCAAAAAGTTTTTGACTTTTCGAAAAAAACGGAATATATGTGATAGAACGCATTATTATAACTAACTCTAGCAAGTTTTAGCTAAATATCTTCAAAAATGGCCAAGTTTTACGCATTATTGCAAAAAATTCACAATTATTAATTTTTCAAATCAATTTTTCAGCACGTATTTGATATCGTACGCCAATATAAATAGCACCATCGTGTTCCTGAGCTCAAACTGCATCCCATAGACACCTTTTTTGTTGAAAAATTTTAACCCTAGAACGCCTAGGGGGGGGGGGGGTTGTATCAACCCCCCCTGAGGTTTTTTCGAAGTGCACGCTTAACGGCTTGTCGTAGCGGGCTGAAATTTTCAATACCCTCTGGGGCAACCTTTGCGCATCTTTTGCCGAAAAAAAATTGATCGGGTCATGTCAGGTCACGGAGTTATGACGTCATAAGAGGTACAGCCTCCGGCCGGATTTTCACAAACTGAGTGCCAACGCCCGAAGTTTCCTGTCGGTGGTACGGACATAGGTTGATGGATCGTGATGAAACTTCCCATGCATGTTGGGGCAAGTATTGGCTATCATATGGTATAAAAAATTTGACCGGGTCAGGTCAGGTCACGGAGCTATGACGTCACAAGAGGAACAGCGTCCGGTACTATTTTTGAAAAGCGCCCGAACCACTATTTTGCTAATTCTTGTCACCTCAATGGGAATATGCAGCAATATTAGCTTCTATAGGGAGCAAATGGACCTCCCAAATCCAAAAATACAATCAGATTTCAAAAATTTAAATTTTGATTTTTCGAATTTCTGCCGCCGACTGTGACCTTGCCGACTTCCGGCGCTCCCAACGCGCCATTTTTAGAGCTAGGGAAACGAAATACATACCAAACGATAGAGAATTGATCAAGGAACACGATAGTGAAGGTTTCAAGTCGATATCTCCCACCGTTTTGCCGCAATCGCCGCCGAAAGTTGAAAAAAACTATTTTTCCGAAAATTTGACCTTTGACCGGTCAAAAGTAGGTCAAATGTTGACCTAGGACCAAAAAATCTACCACCAATCGCGAGATCTCGTTGAGAGCAATCCGTTGGTTTTTTCCGCTAAGCTCTACCACCTTCCGTTTCGAAACGCCAGGGGGGGGTCGTAACAACCCCCCTCCTGGTCGTTCGTGTTATGAGAAATGGCCTGGTCGTGCGAGGGTTAACTTCAAAATTTGACCTTTTTTGACCTGAAAGTGACTTAACATAAGCTAAATTCGACTCAAAATGACCTCGAATGACATAGACGACATCAAATTCGAAATCTCTGACCTAAATGGACCATAAAACATGTGTCACGTGACCGACGCATGATTTAATATTTTCGTGACCTGTGATGACCTGACCTTGACCTGAAAATCAAAGTACAAGTTTGGTACCCTCAGGGTAACTAGAGCATCTGTTCCCGAGTGTGTGATCCAAAAATGAGCCTGATCTGACTTGTAAGAAGGCGGCCAGAGCCCAAAACGTGAACAAGCCAAAGTGCTAATAATTTTTACTTTGACCTGACCTGTGACGTCATCGGTGACCTCGAGGTCAATGAAATTAGGTTTCGATCGACAGTTTTTCCGGGGCTATCAGAGGCCGTTTGAATTTTGACGATCGGCCCAGTAGTTTCGGAGTTAGGAGGGGGGGGGCTATGAATAGCCCCCCCCCCCCAGTAGGGCGTGTTATACGCAGACCCCAGTGGGGCGCGGGTTAACATTTGGCGATTTCGTTTGACTTAGTTTTCTGACGTTCATTCCAAAAGCTAATAGTGTGCCAATGCTTTACAACATACATACATTCACCAATTTGACGTGATTTTATAGAGGATTTAATGCTCTTTCTAATTGTGCTCGCAATTTGTCAATAAAGTGAATACTTTCGGACTTGACATTTTAAGTTAGGGGTTCCAATTTTTTTTGGATCACCCTGTATGTATGTAGAGTAAAGTAGCTGATAAGGGGAGATAGCGACAGACCCACAGGACCGGGCTCGAGTCTCTACCCCTACACTAAGTGTCGACCTCCGTCCAGCCAAAGCGCCATGGGAGGGGCAAACCGCAAAACATTACAATTTAGTGGTTCCTTCCACGCACCGTGCATAGGCGTAATGTTAAAAATTGTGCCGTTGGAGAGGGGCAATTGCCCTAATCCCCTGGATCCGCCACTGATCCAAGGAGTTTTTGGATTTTAGAGGGACTACCTATTTGTGTGGTAGGCATGCCTCATGCAAGGTTATTTATCAGCAACTGGGTCTTCAGTTTCCATTTAAACGCAAGATAATAGAACAATTTTCCTTTCGTTTCCATTGAAACAGAAGCCAGAAGCGCCAGCCAATCTAGACTACCTAAACGGTGGTTTGCACTTTGAAACGGCCGGCCCGAGCACCAATTAAGCATTTGAGGTAGGTGTAGGTACTTATCTAATTGGAGTGGGGTTGAGGGGCAGGGGCAGGGGGCAATCCTGAGCGATGCCACTGATGGCTGGCTGGGACTAGGAGCTGTGGTTGGGAGGAGAAGCATTAGTTGTGGTGACCGCTGGTGGCTGGCTGGGACTAGGAGCTGTGGTTGGGACTTGGGAGGAGGAGAAGCATTAGTTGTGGTGACCGCTGGTGGCTCGGTTCTGCCGGTGCTGCTGGTGGTGACCTCTGGTGCGCGGTATCTTGGTGTCGGTTGTAGCTGCTAGTGATGCTGGTGAGTGGTAATGCCATCTGGTGGCTCATTGCCAGTAGTGCCATGGGTGCTAACTGCTAACTCCTAATTAGGATGTCAATTGTCAGTACTGTACCTACGAAATGTTTGGCATTGGAATGCCAGCCTAACCCGCGGTAAATTGGCCGCTTGGGTACCTAATTAGACCGACTCTACCTGTAACTGACACAGGCACTCCAAATGATTCGTGAAAGAAGGCCGTTTGAATCGAAGCCCGACATCAAGTCAGTAAGCATAAGAAATACGCGTAGAAAACTCGCTTTGATGACGGAGCGTACTCGGTGTCATCGGATGCATGATCCCTCCCTTCCTCCAGCAGCAGATAGCGCAATGCACAATGCCGTTTGGCCGGAAGTCTCAGTATGGCAGCATCCAGTCACCAGTGTTTGTGGCTGCATCAGCAGACATCCAGATTGTCCGAGTGTGTGGCGCAAAGGACCGGGACGCTCGGGCACCTCCCTTCGGTCTCATGGGGGGCTTTCGGACTCACCTGGCCGCGTGCTGCGCTGTACTGCTGGGCAGCGTGGCTGCCAACCAGTGGAAGAACCACTTGGTGATCGGATGTGACTTCGAGCCTCACTTCGACACGGCCGTCAGCATGCGGTGCAACTTCTCCTCATCGGATGCATGATCCCTCCCTTCCTCCAGCAGCAGATAGCGCAATGCACAATGCCGTTTGGCCGGAAGTCTCAGTATGGCAGCATCCAGTCACCAGTGTTTGTGGCTGCATCAGCAGACATCCAGATTGTCCGAGTGTGTGGCGCAAAGGACCGGGACGCTCGGGCACCTCCCTTCGGTCTCATGGGGGGCTTTCGGACTCACCTGGCCGCGTGCTGCGCTGTACTGCTGGGCAGCGTGGCTGCCAACCAGTGGAAGAACCACTTGGTGATCGGATGTGACTTCGAGCCTCACTTCGACACGGCCGTCAGCATGCGGTGCAACTTCTCCTCATTTGGTGCGGTAAGACTGCACGAATACTCGTCATCTCTGCTAATGTCTTCCAACTTCCCTATAGACGGATGCAACTGAAAAAACTCTCCTTTTTCTGGACGGTTTATTAGCAATACTATTTTGTCATCCATTTGAACCTAGTCCTAATTAAATCGAATTAAGCGTTTCTCTTTTATAGTAAGTAACCTAATCAATTGATTTGCAGCTTGCATCGCGTAAGTCATACCTCAAACTTGTAAACTTTTAGGTTAACTGAACATCAAGTTGACATTTGACCCACCTTAAAAGCTTAACCCTCGCCCGTAAACGGCGATCTGCCACCTTCGCCCATGCAGGGGGGGGGGGGTTGGTGCGACCCCCCCTTGGCGTTTGAAAACGGAGCGTTGTAGAGCTTAGCGGAAAAGACCAACGGATTGCTCTCGCCGAGATCTCGCGATTGGTGGTATATTTTTTGGTCCTAGGTCAACATTTGACCTACTTTTGACCGGTCAAAGGTCAAATTTTCGGAAAAATAGACTTTTTTTCAACTTTCCGCGGCGATTGCGGCAAAACGGTGGGAGATATCGACTTGAAACCTTCTCTATTGTGTTCCTTGATTAATTCTCTATCGTTTGGTATGTATTTCGTTTCCCTAGCTCTAAAAATGGCGCGTTGGGAGCGCCGGAAGTCGGCAAGGTCACAGTCGGCGGCAGAAATTCGAAAAATCAAAATTTAAATTTTTGAAATCTGATTGTATTTTTGGATTTGGGAGGTCCATTTGCTCCCTATAGAAGCTAATATTGCTGCATATTCTCATTGAGGTGACAAGAATTAGCAAAATAGTGGTTCGGGCGCTTTTCAAAAATAGTACCGGACGCTGTTCCTCTTGTGACGTCATAGCTCCGTGACCTGACCTGACCCGGTCAAGTTTCTTATACCATATGATAGCCAATACTTGCCCCAACATGCATGGGAAGTTTCATCACGATCCATCAACCGGTGTCCGTACCACCGGCAGGAAACCTCGGGCGTTGGCACTCAGTTTGTGAAAATCCGGCCGGAGGCTGTTCCTTTTGTGACGTCATAACTCCGTGACCTGACATGACCCGGTCAATTTTTTTTTATCAAAAGATGCGCAAGGTTTGCCCCATAAGGTACCCAAAATTTGGCGGCGCTGCGCGCCGCCGTTTTTGCACTATTTCCGAAAAGCCTCAGGGGGGGGGGGTTGCACCAACCCCCCCCCCTACATGGGCGAGGGTTAATACGATGTGCATTGACCTACTTAAAATGGGCGCTTTTGCAGATATTTTGCTCTTTGTTTATTAGGACTTCAGTAGGTAGGTACCTAAATTACAGAAAAACAAAACAAAACAAAACAAAACTCATTGAACGACACTAGCAAAGAGCAAGCTTAACAATTTCTGAATCGTGTACCTATCCCCTAATAATCATCATAAAGTTAGTCAAAATGGCTTGAGAATGAGAACTCCGGAAATACCATATCCCACACAATATGGGTGTTCTCAGAATAAGATACGATACGATTTATAGCCAATCGTTTAATGCTCATATCATAGACCTCTGTAAACCTCTGTTTACAGAGGTCTATGCTCATATATCCAACACCCTGCCCTAAGTCGTCCACACGATCGAGAGACGTTCTGATGGTCGCTCGAATTAATTGTGTAGGCTTATGGTGCTGATTAATACAGTCACTCTATTTGAATGACCACTGAGAGGATTATACTAAATATGATAACGTTTTTGTTGCAGGTCTCGATTTCTTCTGAAGATCTTCCATCATCTCTGCATCACGTCCACATCACCGATTGTGATTCTATGAAAATATCCGATGATGCCTTTTCGCGACTTCCGGATTTGCGGAGCATCCGTCTGGAAAACATGGGCTTCCTCAGGATCGCCGAGCACAACTGGATGTTCAACAAGTGGCCTGCGGTCGTGAAGATTGCCATGAGCCGCATCTCCATCCTCCATCTGGACACTGGCGCTCTCTCCGGCTGGCGCCATCCCGGCCCCAGAATCGCCATCAGTCGGGTCAACACGTGCATCATTGCCGGCCACCTAATGGACTCAAACTCCACCATCCAGAGCCTGACCCTACGCCACGTGGACAACCTGACCATGAGCACTGAGACGCTTCTGGGGAACATCAACCAGCTGACCTTTGTGAACGTCTCGGTGGGCTCGAGCTGCACGAGCGTAGCGCTCGGTGGTCGCATCGGCGACGTGTTGTTGGACTCGGTCAGCTTTGCGGTGGTGAGCAGTGGATGCATGTATGCTGGCAAAGGCTGGGGTAGTCTAACGATCCGCTCAAGCTTTCTAGGGAGAGTCCGAGCCTTTGGCATCAACGGCAAGATCAGGGATGTGGTTATCGAGGACAGTGACATCGGCCTCATCGATCCACTCGGGATTCTGCTGGATGTAGGCTGCTTCATGATTAATTCGACACGGGTGAATGAGTTGGAATCCACGTCACTTGATGTTCGCTTTGAGCAAGCTGCAATTTTGCTTCTTACCAGTGTTAGCCTTCTTCGGGAAAATGCCTTCGTTAATCTGGTGGTAGATGATCGTTACAACGGAACACTTACAATCGTTCAGCTGAGTATAGATACGGCAGAAAACGGATCTCTGGCGTTTTCTGAGCAAACACAGATCCTCTTACTGGACGTTGCGCTCGGCAAGCCATGTCAATGCGACAGCTACCAGAGAGCTCTGCGTTTGGTGGTTGGAGATCCCAGCGACCGCCACCATTCTGACGCCCAGCTGGATGTCGTGAGTCAGGTCGCTGGCCAAGTGCGATGCAAGTCTGCGGGAGAGCTCCTCTGCCGAGAGTGTAACACTCGCCGAGACAACGGCTCGATGGCGTGCCCGCTTCCCCCGGAGACTCGTCGCACCGACATCTTCTGGAGGGCGGGTGTCGGTACCTCGGCGCTGATACTGGCGATGCTGCTGCTGGCAGCAGGCACTGCCGTGATTCTGACTGTCAGAGGACGTAGCCGCGGGGCTCTTCAGGCGCACACATCACGCAGACGGAGTGGAAAGCGTCTGAGTAAATCACACACCTCCCGAAACTCGGCCACAGAGCCAGAGTACCACGAGCTTCGCCGATTCAGTGAAACTCTCGGGGGTGTCCAGACAAGTGGAAGGTACACCTCATGGATGTCTCATCCTCGCTCACGCCCTGACCGCCATCAGGCTCTCGAGTCAAGCTCAGAATACAGCGAAATTCTTCCACGACCCTCATCGCCCATGTACTGTGAAATGGCGCCCCACGTAGTACCTGGCCTGCCACTCGTTCCGGACAACAGACGTGATCGAGGACGCCCATCGACACCGGAAGGTGGACAGCCTTCCAACAGAAGTTCTGCTGTGCTTCATCCAGAGCATGAGTACAGCGTCATCTTACCGCGCCCTCCTTCAACGATGGACTGGGAAATGACGTCGCTGTAGCATTTTACTTGTTTGAAGGATGTCTTTATATCATGAAGCCTCTATATAGACAAGTGTGTCTTGATCATAAGTAATTTTCGGATGGTGAGATAAATGTCGAATATCGATTAACTATAACGCTTAGCTTCACGTCAAATGTCGATTTTCCGATCATTTCAAGCGTTCTGTTTGCCAACGATTCCGTAGAACGTAATAAATGAAACCACCATAAATAAAGCCGTGGCTTTGCAGAAGTTGATTGCGCTAGAACAGACCCATAGTTTTCTTATTGGTTTTAGGACACTATTTTCACCTGTTTTACCGATCAGAAATAAAACAAAGCAAAAACATTTGCAAAAAAGTAAGAATTTGTTCCGTCCTCAGCTGATTCTAGCAATCACTCTTCTTGGTAACGCGAAACAGTCTAAATTCCGAACCGACTGTCGTAGAAAAAGCGGAAAACGACTCTTAAAAGCTCTCAACAAGACGGACCTTTGAGCAGAAATTACTTTAGTAGGTCAGAGGATAGCTTAAGGTCAGGTGAAGGGAAAATAATGCAAATTTCTACATTACCAGCATTGGACCGCAGTTGACGAAGAATGGATTGAGATTTATTATACAAAACGCGCTCTTAGGCTATCAAGACAAGACACATTGCATACAAAGCTATGCAAAAATCAAGGTCAAGATCAGGTCAGGTCACCGTAGATAAACTATAGAATAAGACATGTGCGACACATGTTTTATGGATCATTTTATTCTTTAAAACTCAATGGGCATACTCAATTGGTGATATGGACTATATCTGGATGAATTTCAGGACCAGGTCAGGTCAAGGTTAGGATCCATGGTTAGGTCAAGTGAGTTCAGATCTTAATGTTGATTGTTAACCCTCGCCCGCACATGGGGGGGGGGGGTGGTTGCCACCCCCCTCAGGTAGTCTTTCTGCTCTGCACTCAACATTTTTAGAGCTAGAAGGCTGATTTTTCGTATAGCTGCTTATCTATCCTTTTTCGAGGTCCACTGAAAATTTCAAGTTTCTGTGGTTTTTGGTTTCGGAGATATGACCTTGTTTTTCAGGTCATGTCATGACCCAAATGGCCAATTCTCAACATCTTGCGTTGGCTATGGGCCTTGTGAGCTTTTGACACCTTGATTTCGGCCTTTTTTGCCAGTCTTACCTCCCACCTATCATGGAACATGTTGTTCGACGATGTACAGGTGTCAAGGTCAGGGTCAAGGTCAACCTAGGTCATCTAAGATAATTGCGTTTTAGGCAAGTTGAATTTACTTTTTGTGAAGTTTTTTGACTGCATTTTTGGTAAAAGCTTCTCAGATCATGATTTCATGTAATATGGACACAAAAACAATCGGTGCACACATCAGTATACACACAGACACACACAGACATACAAACACATTTAATTGACCTTGACCTAACTTGACCTGAAATGACCTCAGCAGCAAAAATCTGGTCGGGTAGTGTGACAAAGAGGTTCTAGCTGGCTTGGCAACAGAAAACAGCATCGTCATCGGTATATGATAGGCAGCGCACTTGATATCCAACGGTGACCCAAAAACGCAACATTTTTTAGTTTGACCTGACCTGGAAGGTCAATGACTGACCTGAGAAGGTAAAACTGGGTATCATTGGATTCGTCTCTTCCCAAAAAATCTTTTTGGTCTTTACAGCTAAGCTCTATCTCCAACAGGAACGAAATGGCGCGGGGGGTGGCAACCCCCCCCCCATGTGCGTTCTAGGATGGGAAAATGGCATGTGCGGGCGAGGGTTTGTCTGATGCAGTTTTTTCGGGACGAATCGTAGGTATGGTGATCAGTAGCGGCGGAACACCTTCAATTAAGGAGGGGGGGGGGGGCACTGCCGACTTTTGGTCCCATTCTTTCCATGCAACGCCCATAGGCGTAATATTAAAATGCCAAAATCAAAGGGGGGGGGGGCACGGTGCCCCGGTGCCCTCCCCGTTCCGCCGCCTATGAATTTATGATATTTTCTTTTTCTACAATACGTATCTATAACTTTCAAATCATGTTCGAACATAATTACCCTTGCCGGCACAGGCCATTTTGCGTCCTTCGACGGCACAAGGGGGTTGGGGGGTTGGTACGAACCCCCCCTCGCATTTGGCCCCTGATCGAGCTAGAGCTTCGCAGAAAAAAACGAGCGTGCTGCCCGTCACAGAGGAAGTCGATGATATCCAATTTTAAGGTCCTAGGTCATCGGGTGACTTTCCAGGTCAGGTCAATGACCCAAAAATCGGGAAAATCGCGGGACCTTGTAAAAAGTCGTAAAGTGTGGCTGCCATAGGGTTTTCCGGGGTGCTGATCACGAATATCGTGTTAGTTTTGGTCAGGGATGATGTCTTTAAGCATTTAGCCCAGGTCGGGTCAGGTCAGGTCAGGTCAACCGGTAGGGGTCGTGACGGGCATTTATAATGCGTGTCAACCGCCTCTGACAAATTCGTAATATGTTACGAAGGCACCAAAACTACTTCGTAATTGTTCAAATGGCTGCTAAATTCGAAATCAGCTCCAAAAACTAGCCTAGAAATATGTAAAACTCGAAAAAGTGAACCAAGGTCACCAAAGGTCAATGACCTGACCTGACCTTCAGGTGACCTTGACATCCACCCTAATGCATGGGAGCAACATCAAATTACATGTTTGAACGTTTGAAACCACGAAAAGCTTGCAAATGCGCGGCTAATGCGAGCCGACATACGCCGAATCGCGATTCCGGCCAAACATGGTCTCGAAAAGTGGGTCATAGGTCAAAGGTTATTTGGGTCAGGGTCATGAAATTTTCTGGGTAGGTGTAAAATTAATCAATGCGAGGGTACTGAAAGTTTCGTTGCGATCGGCCGCTTTTTACGCGAGGTATTCGCGAGAAACCTTAGGGGGGGGGGATTGCATCACCCCCTGTGCCGGCGAGGGTTAAAGAAGGGGGCATAGCGCAGGGTCTCCCTGAATTATTCCGTGGCCTTAGAGGCTCCAGCGCGCCTTCGGCGCTCAGAGAGGGGGAGGGGCATGACCCCTTGGTTACGTCACTAAAAACACGTTGGCTTCATTTACTGAAACTATTAACCCGCGAGTTGCTGGGGGGGGGGGGGGGGTAAATGCCCCCACTTTTTTCGCCGCGCTATAAAATTTAGGTTCCTGTAGGGAGTTGATTGAAGTTTATTGTGACAAAGTTTCAAAAAAAATCGGTCGGAATTTCTTGAGATATCCAGGCCCAGTAAACATGCCGACGTCGGTCCGACGTCGGCCGACGTCGGGGTGACGTCGGCAACTCGGCATCGGCATGCCGACGTCGGCCCAACCTCGGCACGACGTCGGCTGGATGTCGGATATGCCCGCATGTACCGACGTCCAGCCGAGGTCCAGCCGTCGTCGGGCCGACGTCGGACCGACATCAATTGCTGAGGTCCAGCCGACGTCGGGCCGACGTCGGGGCGACGTCGGACCGACATCGGCCGCTGTTTTGACCGTTAAAAATAAAATAAAATACATGTTTCATGGTTCATAAAGAGCTTCTGTATTCAAAATATCCTCAGGAAACTCAAATCTTCCTCCACGCCGCAACCCCCTGATCCGGACTGGACGGGAAACTTTATCCCATTTGGGATTGCCCGTAAGCCGAGCTCGCCCGTAGCCGGCTGCGGTGAGTGCTTGGGGGCTGCTCGGCCTATCCTTTAGTCAGGCTCAGCCCCGGCAACTCACCAGTTTGTTTGTTTGTTTTGTTGGGTTAGGCCCTTTCGGTCCAATTAGACCATTTCAGAGCCGGAAGGATATTAGGAATTAGGGGGAGACATTGGTCTGGGCAGGCACCCTAGTGAGTCACCGGGGCTGAGCCCATCCCGAGCGACAGACCGACCAGCCCCAAGGTACTCACTGCACCCGGCTACGGGGTGCGCTCCCTCGGGAGCAGCGGTGCCGCTCCAAGGGAGCAGCCCTCATGAGATTAAGTTGCCTGTCCAGGCCGGAGGGGAGTCGCGGCGTGGAGGAGAAGGATTTCAGTATCCTGAGGATAGAAGCACGGAACGGTTGAACTCACCAGGGCCGGGCCCAGTTCATATAGAAAGGCCAGTCGGCAAGTGTCACTTTGCCAAAGTGCCACTTATCAAAGGGACACTTTGGGAAACGTTGGTGCAGGTGTGTAAGAGTGGCTATATGAATCCATTGTGGGGTCGCCCTTTCCAATAAGTGTCATGTAACAGCAATGGGACCAGGGACTCTATATGAACTGGACCCAGGGTGCTCGCCAAGAAGACCAATGTCTCCATCCTATCATCCTTCCGGCTCTGAAATGGTCTTGTCAGACCGAAAGGGCATAGGCCAACAAAACAAACTAAACTCGCTGTCTGGCTGCGTGGTGTAGTGGTTAGCGCAATGACCTAGCGTTCAAATGACACGTGTTTCGAATCCCATCGCCGGCTGATGCTTTTGGCGTGTTGTCCCAGTAAACATGCCGACGTCGGCGACTGGGGGGCTCGAATCCCGCCGCCGGTTGATATTTTTGGCGCGTTGTCCCAATAAACATGCCGACGTCGGCCCCGTCGGTCCAACGACAAACGATCTCGTCAACCTCGTCAAACGACCTCGGCCCGACGTCGGCTCGACGTCGGCTGGACTTCGGCTGGACGTCGGAACATGCGGGCATATCCGACGTCCAGCCGATGTCGGGCCGAGGTTGAACCGACGTTGGGCCGACGTCGGCATGTTTACTGGGGGTTTTAGTGACGTCATGATTTCTGAGTTTTCAGCAAAAAACGGCATATGTTCAAAAAATCATATAAAATCACGGAATAGACATACAGACATGCCGTAAATGCCATTTGACTGCCAATACCATGAACAATCAAATGGCCATCTTCCATTTTCGATTATCGTTCCGCATTTTCCAAAATCTTGAACTGAATCTTGGCAATTTCTCGTGACTACTTAACGACCATTTCTTAAATTGGACTTTTTGAACCAAACACGTACAAATATGATAAAATGAATGTCACCATCGTGTTCTACGCCCCAAAATTACCCATAAATCATGTGTCACAGGCTACGAATATCAGTTCTGATTTTCGGGGATATGTGCCTACCTGGTTGATCTGACCTTGACCCTGACCTATGTTTGACTGACCCTTTCATGGATCTTCCTCTTGTAGGCCTTATATGAAAGATTGTGCACCGTTTTGACAGAGTTGATGACGAGAGGCGCCCATTGCAAGGTTCTGAAGTCCATGCTATTGAAAGCCCGATTTCAGGTGTTTGACCTGACATTGACCAGACCTGTGACCTCAAAATTAAACTGTTAAGTACCTATCTGAAGCGTCTCGTCGCGTTCTTTCGTTTGCCGCCTCGTGCGTTTCGCTGCGCCTATTGGTTCTTGAGTTATCGACTGGGGGGGGGGGGGGCGTTTAACGCCCCCCCCCCAGCAAACGGCGCGTGGCAAAATACCTCAGCAACTGCCGGGTTAAACGCAACGGTACAGATCGATTGATAGGTGGGTATGCAACATTATCAGTGCAACTTTGCAACTTTCCAGTGATGCCAAGACCGTAACGTAATTCCGAATAGCCTTCTTTTTACGGGTCTCCGACTAAGGCAGCTCCTCCGGCGGATGTGTCCTCGTTCCGCCCTTGATCCTGACTTTGTCCACAGTCCGGACGTCAGTAGTCGTTTTCACGACGGCCATCTGGTACACATTTGGTGCACATCTGGTGCAGATTAGGTGCAGATTTGGTCAAATTAGATTCAGTGTGTCTCTTAGTAGCTATCAGCTAGGGCTGCACTAATTGCTTATATGCCTGCTTTGTCATATTATCAGAGAGTATCATCGATTAAAACACTGAAATAAATTCATAAAATAAAGATATTTGCTGTAAAAGAGATTAAGTGCAGATTTGGTCAAATTAGGTGCACTCGCCGGATAGCCCGTCGTGAAAACGGCTAGTATGAACCAGGTGAAATCTGTAGAGTGTAGATGCTCTGCTCTAGTAGATAATCAGTTCCAGTCCTTATCCACACAATTTTAGTTGCTATATGTGTGTCTCGTATCTGACACAATCAGCGAGTCTGAATCAGTCCCCTTTGCTGACTTCGCGGCGTCCTCCGCCGCCGCCGCTGCGCCGCCGCCGCCGCCACCGCCGCTCCGCCGCCACCGCCGCCCGCCACCGCCGCCGCGCCGCTGCCGCCGCCGTCGCCGCCGCCCGCCGCCGCGCCGCCGCGCTGCCGCCGCCACCGCCGCCGCCGCCGCCGCCGCCCGTCGCGCTCGGTCACCGGCGCCCAGCGATGACCGCTGAGGTGAGGCTCCGCCCCTTGGCGGAGGCCCCGCCCCGGCCGCGGCGCGACGCAGCCAGCTGTCGACAGCGATAGTGAGCCAGAAACCGCGGCCCGATACGGCCGGCCAGCTGCCGATACAGCCGGGTCGCCCCCGCCCCGCCGCCGCCGCCGCCGCCGCCGCAGCCCTATCGGATCGAGAGGTCAAGGTAAGAGAGTCAGTTGTAGACGAAGTCGTCTGTGGGTTATGGGTTGTGTTACTAGACGATGGACCGCGGAACACTCAGGCTGAGGTCCCAGTGCTTCCAGAGGTGTGAGACGTAGCGTTTTCTTCCTTTGCATTGAAACACTGCGGTACGTATTGTGGTGGTCTGCTCTTTGTTTGGCTCTTGCTTACTCAATAGCGATGACAAGTTAGAATATCATGAGAAAATTATGTCAACACTTTTACTGACCACGGACTGACAACGGCTTACACAGAAGTACGGCAGGGCGCATAGCATGTTTCAGCTCAGACAGGGGTGGATTGCGTCGAGCCCGGCAGCGTCGATATAGGATCGGGGAGATCGATCGTGACTCGACAGAAATGAAGGGAGAAGGAAACTACTGATCTTTATCTCGACTTTGGGCTCGATGGGTATTGCGAACCCCTCTCGTTGTCCAAGTGTTTGTTGCTTGCTCGGCTGATGCTAACCTCTGTGTCCTTCACGCATCTCCTCATGAACGTCCCTTCTTCCCTGTGTTTTTAAGTGCATGCTGATAAGAATTAAGGCAATCACGAGTGGAAGGCAAAACAAAAAGATTTACTTTGCTGATCACTAAGATAGTCAAGCTTTATCTATAAGCTTCTAAAGCAGTAAAATAATAAGTACTTTTTTAGCAGCAGCCGCGTAGCGCACTATTTTCAGCGGACGATGCGGAGACATCCACCAATCATGTTCAAACGGGCTAGCCACGTCCGCTCATCGGCTGATTCGGCAATCACTTAGCCTCTCTTACGGATGACCGTGAACCTTGAGGAATAGGCGTCATCCCGTTGCAAGTTCCAAGCCTTATATCTTTGGCTAGGGCTTGAGACTTTCTACCGTGCATCCCACCTGATAGAATCCTCACTGAACTGTGAGTTATTGAAATGGTCTTGTGAATTCTGAGTCAAACCTAAAAGCCTACCTTATTTACACAATTTGGTGAAGTACCACTATGCACTATCCTTCCACTATCCTTATCAATGTTATCTGTAACAAGCAGATAAGCTATCACATTTGCTTATCACGTATTTCTTATCGGTATAAACAGTTATAGGAGTTTTATGCGTGACGTGATAGCACGACTATCTGACCGAGCCCAATGTGTTTGCATAATCTATCGTTGAACTATCCTTAGAGTTTAGTTATTTTCAATAGCATTTGTGCTTTCATCTATATTTCATGCATGAACAAATTATCATAGGCAAGCCGTATTTTGTTGTGACTATCTAATTTTTAAAACAATGAAAAAAAAAAACATTAGGTAACTTAAATGCTCCTGAAGGCAAAATTTTCATGGATTGATCGCACGGACCTGTGGAAACGCGACTCTTTGAAAAGAAACAAGAAACGTACAGCCTTTGTGGTACTGTGGTTAGTTGCCAACATCGCAATAAGCGATCTGTATTGATGAATAAGTCTAAATACTGTTAGCGAGTATTTCCGAGGTGTCTGCGAGAAGCCTCTTCTCACTTTTAAATCAATTTCACTCTAGTTTTAGGGCCTTGATTTCACTGATGTTTGTATTAATCAAAGTTATCATTCCAACTAAACTCACCGCCTGATCATGGCACTTGGATTTAGTCCCTCACTCAGCAATGCTGCAACTGCCATTTATCCAAGTTATTTGGCAAGACGATGCCAGTCGCCAACTAAATCTAGAATTATGTCCAAATTCTGTGATATATGACGACAGTCGACGTAACTTTTAACTGGCAAACTAACAAATGTAGCCGCATAACTTCTAACTTATAGATATCATAGTTTCTGGAATGCTACACCTAAAGCAGATAACTACGAGTATCTTGAGATGCATTGGTTAGACTAATTTTCCCTAGAGAAGTAAAATGTAAGTTCTATCTATGTGAAAAAAGTAATTAAGTCACTGAAATCATCCGTTTTTCAGTGCTAAGTAGGTAGTACTAATCGGTGCAAACGTAGTCAAATTAGGTCAGTTTGGGTTCAAATGAAAGCCTTATTGTTTTACGGTAGCTGTTCAGCCTGGGCTAGAATTATCTGCAGTTCGTTATACCGAGCGAGCTTCCCAACTTTTTTTGCATACCATCGTCAGCGTTCGTGTCGCTATTCTAAATCGAGTCGTTACGAACTTCCGAACAATTTGTTACAATAGACGATTGATGAGTTTGCTGACAATGGCATGCAAGTAAGTGTACAGAGCTACCGAAAGGTCACGATATAAAAACCTTCGACCATGTGCACTTGCACTATGTGCAAAATAAAACCTTCTTCGTTATTTTGAAACCCACAAGATGCCAAAGTCAAGCGTGAATATTTATAGACGGAAGTCCCCATTGTTTAATCGAATTCCAATATCTTACTGTTTAACTACACCCAGTTTGGACTTTGATGGGGTGTAATGAGTTACCGTAGCTTGCTGTGGCTATTTGGTGGGTTTGCTCAAGCCTGTGGAAACTAACAACCGAATAATGACCATAGCCACTAAAGGCTATTTTCGCATTTGTATGCCCGCCTTTGAATGTAAGAACGATATCTATATCATTTCACCCTGATTTATGTTTGATTTTACGCAATGAACATCTTCGGCCACAGCCTGTTTAGTGTTCATGTCACTGGTGTCGACGGGTTGTTGTGACAACGCTTATGCGTCTTAGTAGCCGTTTTCACGACGAATATTAAATGCACCAAACGTGACCAAATCTTCACCAAATCTCTTACAGCTAATATCTTCATATCTTAATTCATTTTAGTGTTGTTATCGAAAATGATGCCTGCTAATTTGAAAAAAAATCGGTATAAAAGCAACTGTGCAACCCAAGCTGATAACCCAAGCTGAAGCACATTGAACCTAATTTGACCATCTCTGCACCAACTCTGCACCAAATTTGCACCACCAAATGTGTACCAGATAGCCGCCGTGAAAACGGCTGTTATTTGCATGTCCTGGTATCCAAGGAGACTTTTGATATCAATACATACATACATACAACTCCTTTTCTGTGCTGCACTGCCATAAGTTAAAAAAGTAACGTTCAGCGCTGTGCGAACGACGCCTTCGCAGATCGTCCGGAAAAGATCATGTAGCCGGGTTCTCCTTCCAGCCATGATATAAACCATGGTACATAGGTAACGCTGGACAAATTCAGCATTCGGTGACGGTTCCTTACTCCGTTTCTTGTTGAGATCACACGCCATCCGGTACCCATGTTCGAGAGTCCCACGAAAGGGACATGCGCAGGCATGCGTAACCTTATTAATGTTCCTGAGTTTGTGGAGAAGCTGCAAATTATTATGTATGTACATTTTGAATATAAGAGGGCCCGCTCGAAATAGTCTCGCAAAAACATAAGATCTCAGGTTATTTGTTACAACAAATATTTGTTACCTGCATCTGGCTAAACAGGCCGTTTCTGAAAAAAATATTAGTGATTGTCTCAGATCGCTTATTTTGAGAGAGAGAGAGAGAGAGAGAGAGAGAGAGAGAGAGAGAGAGAGAGAGAGAGAGAGAGAGAGAGAGAGAGAGAGAGAGAGAGAGAGAGAGAGAGAGAGAGAGAGAGAGAGAGAGAGAGAGAGAGAGAGAGAGAGAGAGAGAGAGAGAGATCACTTTATTAACAGACACGAAGTCCATAACTAAAAGGGGTGTTCAACAGTCACCCCGGTCCATGGTAGCGTCTACCATCCATATAACGCTCGAGACCACACCCTCCTAATAGATGAAGAGCATTTTAGGTCATTGTTGTACAGTGCAGATATTATACGATTTTCAGACATGGATAAGCGTGACATAAAGTTATATACAGCTTTGCGATACAGTGCATCATAACCATCTATATGCTCTTGAGCAAACATATCAGAAGCACTACAGAACCGTTCGTAGCCGAAAAACATCCTAGCGGCGTTGTTAAAACAGACCTTGAACTTTCTCAGATCAGACAAGTGATAAGAATGCCACAAGTGTACATAGCTGACATTTGAGCAGTAAGCATTGTAAAGACACTTCTTCACACTGTGCGTGCACATCGCAAATTTGCGGATGAGCGAGTTGGCTCTACAGCACAATGCTCGATATTGCTGGCGGATTTCTAGATCATCTGCTCTGGAGAAATCATTAGACACTTGATACCCAAGATATTTATACGTACCATAGATAACATGAACTACCTGGATTGGACACTCGTTTTTGGCGCCAAAAATAAGAGGCCACTTTGGCCTCTTATTTTTAAAGACGGCCTGTAACACTTTTGAGAGGCTGATATCTCAGCAACCACTGGGCCGATTAGCCTGCGGTCTTTTTTGTTCGGTAGCCCCATCCCTTCTGCCCCATAATTGACTTCTCATGATGCGTCTAGGTGACTGCCGTAGCACGTGCCACGTGAAAAGTCAGGGGTGTTCACTGTTCAGGGTATTTTGCATAAGTAGCGCTTTTGCGAGGCTTATATCTCAGCAACCACTTGACCGATGTACATGCGGTAATTTTTGTAGGGTAGCTTCATTCATTTTACCAAGTATTGGACTGTTCCCGATGCATGTGGGTGACCCCTTATGCACGTGCCACGTGCAATACGAAGAAGTGTCAGTTTTGTAACAATTGCAATATCTCGGTAACTACTCGGCCGATTGCGCTGAAACTTGGCATACAAATACGCACCCACCGGCAATGTATATCCATGTGCCAGAAATGGGGTGCTGCTGCACGTGCGCACGTGCAGGGCAGGGGTCGTTTCCAGATCTCGAGAACGGCTGGACCGATGGCGCTCAAATTTGGTACACGGCTAGGGACCAGTTAGAAGGGTGCCGTGCACAAGTCAGTTGGGACCCATATTGCACGTGCGCACGTGCAGGGTGCCGCTTCCAGATCTCGAGAACGGCTGGACCGATGGCGCTCAAATTTGGTACACGGTTAGGGACCAGTTAGAAGGGTGCCGTGCACAAGGCAGTTGGGACCCATATTGCACGTGCGCACGTGCAGGGTGCCGCTTCCAGATCTCGAGAACGGCTGGACCGATGGCGCTCAAATTTGGTACACGATTAGGGACCAGTTAGAAGGGTGCCGTGCACAAGTCAGTTGGGACCCATATTGCACGTGCGCACGTGCAGGGTGCCGCTTCCAGATCTCGAGAACGGCTGGACCGATGGCGCTCAAATTTGGTACACGGTTAGGGACCAGTTAGAAGGGTGCCGTGCACAAGGCAGTTGGGACCCATATTGCACGTGCGCACGTGCAGGGTGCCGCTTCCAGATCTCGAGAACGGCTGGACCGATGGCGCTCAAATTTGGTACACGGTTAGGGACCAGTTAGTAGGGTGCCGTGCACAAGGCAGTTGGGACCCATATTGCACGTGCGCACGTGCAAGGTGTCGCTTCCACATCTCAAGAACGGCTGGGCCGATTGCACTCATATTTGGCACATCGCTATAGACCGGTTAGTAGGGTGCCGTGCACCGAGAAAGTTGTGGCTCTGCGCGTGCTCACGCGCGCACGTGCACACCCCTCCGTCATATCTCGGGAACGGACTGACCGACTGCAATGAAATTTGGTGTGTGGCTGGATGCTGACCGTGTATGAGTTTTTCTCAGTCGACGAAGGTGAGGTAATGCACGTTCGCACGTGCACATCCCATAGTTCCAGCTAAAAATGGGACACGCCGCCTTCAATAAAAAGCTGGTGTGCGATTGAAGGATAACAAAGTGTCGTGACTGTGTGCCTCAGAAGGGTGTGAATATGCACGTGCCACGTGCACACCTCATAATAACGGCTTAATAACGAGCAGGCCCGATATTGATCGAAGTTGGCTTACGATTAGGGGATAAACCCCCTGAGGTTTTTTCGAAGTGCACGCTAAACGGCTTGTCGTAGCGGGCTGAAATTTTCAATACCCTCTGGGGCAACCTTTGCGCATCTTTTGCCGAAAAAAATTGATCAACCGAAATTGATCAAAAATTGGGAGCAACTACTGGGCCAGTGTACGTCAGTTCATGGAGGGCGAAACGGTCATCCGCGTCAGCAGTCTTATCTGGTGGTCTGGAGTAAAGGTCTCCGAACTACCGACCAGAATGGCACTTTCGCAGAAGACCAGAGCCCAAGGTGACTCAGCAGCCGTACTCAAGCTGAGAGAAGCTGTCGAAGAATCAGAAGACGCTGAACAAGACCAGCCGTCTGATTCAGAAAAGGCAGCACTGGGGCATATCGCCGGATACCTGGCTCGGTCAGCAACAAAAAACGGGCAGTGCAAGGAGTGCTCCGACGTTCTGGTCTCAAGAGAGCATGGCAGCATACCCATTCAAGTGAACAATGAGGACCAGGAGGACAGCATCGTCCAGTCTTTCACGAAGATGTTGGATCGAGGGCGACTCATCGTGCCGTCCTCGCTCGCCATAGAAACCACGATGCTTATCCTTAGAATCTGGAAAGAACTCGTGCGAAAAGAGGCATCAAAAAGACTTCTTTTTGAATGCTTTAGTCCCAGAGAGGCATTTGTCGACGTGGTAAAAGCAGTCACGACACGAAGCTCCATCGTCAGAGATACAAGCTGCCCCAAGGGGCATGGATTCGCCCAAAGCTTGGAACGTATGTCAAGGGCCTTGTTTAACCTGTTTGCAGGCAACATGGTGAGGGACATCAACAGCGCGATCCATGCCAAACGTGGAAACTGTGCAGCGAAGAAAGCAACAGACGATAAGAGGCGTAAGCTATCCGGCATCAAGAAGAGCTAGAGCCTAGAGGTACTAGCGCACACACGAAGAGGCGTGTGCGATCTCGCACATGTTGTCGAGAACTCAACTGAACTGTGGTAGTGCTTTCGTGCCTCGCCCTTTACCTATCCGGGCTAACTCTGGAGATAGCCTACGGACTCCCATGGACTGTGGAAACTGTCATACGGCGCCGTCCCAGTCTGGCCGACCGGGCGTACCGTAGTCCCACATGCGTGAGCGTGAGGAGTGTGGTGACCCACAATTGTGTTAAGTGCTCTTATCTTATGCCGTTGTTTTTTATACATAGGCTTAGTTTGTACAAGACGCTGGCGAAGAGGTTGGCATCGTGGGACTCTCCTCGGTTGGATGGGCATTCTTACTTTTCCTCGGGTTTGGGGTGGTCATCTAAAAAACTCTTGCCTGTTTTGGTCAAGCAGGCCAAAACGACTTTTATTTATGTGTTGTGCACCGTGCTCATACTGCGATGAAATGTGCTTTTCAAAACATGTATGTGGAAACCAGTTATATTTGGTGATTTTCGAAGAAATATAAATAAGGTGTGCATGTGCGCACGTGCATTACTTTACCTTCGTCGACTGAGAAAAATTCATACACGGTCAGCATCATGGTCACACAACAAAAGCAACAAACAGCCACACACCAAATTTCATTGCAATCGGTCAGTCCGTTCCCGAGATATGACGGAGGGGTGTGCACGTGCGCGCGTGAGCACGCGCAGAGCCACAACTTTCTCGGTGCACGGCACCCTACTAACCGGTCTATAGCGATGTGCCAAATATGAGTGCAATCGGTCCAGCCGTTCTCGAGATCTGGAAGCGGCACCCTGCACGTGCGCACGTGCAATATGGGTCCCAACTGCCTTGTGCACGGCACCCTTCTAACTGGTCCCTAACCGTGTACCAAATTTGAGCGCCATCGGTCAAGCCGTTCTCGAGATCTGGAAGCGGCACCCTGCACGTGCGCACGTGCAATATGGGTCCCAACTGACTTGTGCACGGCACCCTTCTAACTGGTCCCTAACCGTGTACCAAATTTGAGCGCCATCGGTCCAGCCGTTCTCGAGATCTGGAAGCGGCACCCTGCACGTGCGCACGTGCAATATGGGTCCCAACTGACTTGTGCACGGCACCCTTCTAACTGGTCCCTAATCGTGTACCAAATTTGAGCGCCATCGGTCCAGCCGTTCTCGAGATCTGGAAGCGGCACCCTGCACGTGCGCACGTGCAATATGGGTCCCAACTGCCTTGTGCACGGCACCCTTCTAACTGGTCCCTAACCGTGTACCAAATTTGAGCGCCATCGGTCCAGCCGTTCTCGAGATCTGGAAGCGGCACCCTGCACGTGCGCACGTGCAATATGGGTCCCAACTGACTTGTGCACGGCACCCTTCTAACTGGTCCCTAGCCGTGTACCAAATTTGAGCGCCATCGGTCCAGCCGTTCTCGAGATCTGGAAACGACCCCTGCCCTGCACGTGCGCACGTGCAGCAGCACCCCATTTCTGGCACATGGATATACATTGCCGGTGGGTGCGTATTTGTATGCCAAGTTTCAGCGCAATCGGCCGAGTAGTTACCGAGATATTGCAATTGTTACAAAACTGACACTTCTTCGTATTGCACGTGGCACGTGCATAAGGGGTCACCCACATGCATCGGGAACAGTCCAATACTTGGTAAAATGAATGAAGCTACCCTACAAAAATTACCGCATGTACATCGGTCAAGTGGTTGCTGAGATATAAGCCTCGCAAAAGCGCTACTTATGCAAAATACCCTGAACAGTGAACACCCCTGACTTTTCACGTGGCACGTGCTACGGCAGTCACCTAGACGCATCATGAGAAGTCAATTATGGGGCAGAAGGGATAGGGCTACCGAACAAAAAAGACCGCAGTCTAATCGGCCCAGTGGTTGCTGAGATATCAGCTTCTCAAAAGTGTTACAGGCCGTCTTTAAAAATAAGAGGCCAAAGTGGCCTCTTATTTTTGGCGCCAAAAACGAGTGTCCAATCCAGGTAGTTCATGTTATCTATGTACGTACTAACAAAACTCAGCATATGTCCACAGAGCAATATCGTAGGTACATGCATGTCACCGAATCTCTTTGGAAGCATGGCCATACAGACTGTCTTAGTGGAGTTAAACAAAATATCATGGTCTTTTGCATACCTCTCACATACGTGCAGCATTTGCTGCAGGCCAAAGGGAGTCGGAGAAAGTAAGACCATATCGTCTGCATAATACAGATGATTTACGCTACCAAGATAATGACACCCATAACCACATCGATTAAGCATATCGGAGAGGTCATCAGTATATACATTGAACAAAAATGGAGACAAAATACCACCTTGTCTGACACCATTTGACACATTGAAACCCGCCGATACAGAACTTCCCCATCGTACATGAAAACGTTGAGACTTATACCAGAACGCTATAAGTTTTACCAGTCGGGAGTTCATACCTCTACACAGCAACTTATCCAACAATTTCCAATGATTAACACGGTCAAATGCTTTACTAGCATCCAAATAGCAAATGAACACCGGACTATCATTGCGCAAATAATAATCTGTGATCTCCTTTAGAGCATATATCGCCATATCAGTTGAGTGACGCTCCTTGAATCCAAATTGGTGGTGACCAGTACTAAGTTGTACAGAAGAGCGGTTGAGAACACTGGCGGATCCAGGCTTGCGTTTTGGGGGGGGGCCAACTCATGCAGGAGC
Source organism: Amphibalanus amphitrite (assembly GCF_019059575.1). NCBI lineage: Eukaryota > Metazoa > Arthropoda > Thecostraca > Balanomorpha > Balanidae > Amphibalanus > Amphibalanus amphitrite. The sequence goes on from NW_024881926.1 coordinate 41,591, forward strand.
CAAACCTAGGGTACCCCCAAATCCTGTTTTCTCATCGGATTTAGGCCACTTATTTTTCGTCACAGCCCTGACACTATGAATTTTTTTAACTAAAAAGAAAAATATATAAATGGTAGCCCACCCGACCCATGCCTTTATATTACTTTGTAAACACTTACCATTGTTTTTATCGACCAGTTAAAGGGACCCTCCCACCTTAGCATTAGATTTGAGCTGAGATAGCCAAAATGGGGTCCCTGGCTCACAATTACCGGTTTCGGCACGCACTCACAACATCGAGAAATGCCTTAAATCGGAAATATTGAATTTCAAAATTGCAGCATTTTGATTCAGAGGGGCTAATGCTTTTGGATACCCCTCTGAATGTGTGACGTCAGCGGAGATCTAATGATTTTTTAATATTTTACTAAAACGTTTGGTAGCATGCGGTGGTATAGGCTGCTTTGCGCGCAACAAATGCCGCACTTTCAAATAAAGTCGCTAGGAACAGCAGCGGATATCCCAAAAAGTAAACAAAAATAAAAGTATAATCTCTTGAAAACCGGTGAATATTTTTCGATAAAATTTGGTAGATATTCGTTTTCGCCCTTTCTGAACCTAGCGACATCACTTTCATGCCAATTCATTAACTTTTTTGAAGGTGGGAGGGTCTCTTTAACCCGCTTCGAGTCAGTGCTTGGGTCCCTTTGCGGGCCGGGAGGTGGTAAAACAGCCCTGTCTAACTCGGCTCCTGGGCCACGCCCTGATTGAACTATGTTTCATTATCGTTTGGGGGAGGGGGAAAACGGGCCACTTTAGGCCTCTGGGAAGGGGGCATGGCCCTAAATGCCCCCTCCCTGGATCCGCCAGTGTAAGAAGAGACCATTGGAGCTGCAGTTGGGTACCTCAAACATCAGGGTACGCCCTCAGATGTATGTATAGGACTCGCATGGAGATCTCTTATGCTATAGTGTACTGAAAGGACCCAAAGGAGCCTGTCTATATGGGCTCCCGGAGATAGACGTGGGCCCTCAGGAGCCCGCCAGAGCCCCAATGAGGGATAAGTGAGGGATACCAAGTGCCTGCAATTGCATATTGCATAAGCCATAACGCCTTTACAAATCAATATATTATGCATCAGTGGCAGATCCAAGGGGGGCCACATGGGTCATGACCCCCTTGGTGCCCGGGGGCACCACAGGCCTGTCAGGGGCACCACCGGCCTAGTAGGGGCACCACCAGCCCGCCAGGGGCACCACAGGCCTAGCAAGGGCACCACGGGCCTGTGAGGGGCCCCACAGGCTTGTCAGGGGCACCCCAGGTCTGTCAGGGACACCAGAGACCTGCCAGGGGCGCCGCCGGCCTCGCAGGGGCACCATGGGCCTGTCAGGGACACCAGAGGCCTAGCAGGGGTACCACAGGCCTTACAGGGGCACCACCGGCCTTGCAGGGGCACCTTGGGCCTGTCAGGGACACCACAGTCCTGTCAGGGCCCAGGGGCACCAGCGGCCTAGCAGGGGCACCACAGGCCTGCCAGGGGCACCACCGGTCTAGCAGGGGCACCATGGGCGTGTCAGGGGCCCCACCGGCCTCGCAGGGGGCACCACCGGCCTCGCAGGCATCACGGCATCACGCAGGGGCACCTTGGGCCTGTCGGGGGCATCACGGGCCTGTTGGGGGCACTTTAGGCTTGTTAGGGGCACCACAGTCCTGTCAGGTCCCAGGGGTATCAGCAGCCTAGCAGGGGCACCCTAGGCCCGCCAGAGGTACAGGGACCCGCAGTTGCTACTGTACACATATATTACCAATTTAGAATTGCGCTATTATTTGCTAAGTGCTGGCCATTGGAGAAATGAAATGTAGCGCAAAGTATGGAGGAATAACACATGTTTGCTCCTGGGACGTTTGTTTTGTATAATTCCTCTTACCGCAACAGATATTCTTCCAAAACTACAATCGTGCTATTTTTCCGCGCCGGTTGCCTCCCCAGAGCCCGTCCTTGGTATCGCCTATAGCTTCCGTTCCCGCTACGTGAATGAAAGTCACGTGACTACTACAGGTTTACGCTCAGTACTAACACACCTAGCCCGAGGGCCGGTCCGTAGCGGGGAGGGGTAGAACGCCAGAGCTCCAGCGCAGTGGAGGTGGTGGTGGCCCGTATCATAAAGAGGCAACCGTAAGCAGAACTACAATTGCCGCAGTATAAGATTATGATCAAGTTTTCTTTAGATGTATTGATTGACAAGAAAGTGCAATGCTTATCCGATATAATAAAACGGTGTCCAAGGCCTTGGAAGAACTATAAAACATATTCAGCAACGTATAAATTTATGATACAGGCCATGACCTTTCACCTTGCCTCCGGGGAGGACCGCTCAGGAAGCCACATACCGATCGAATCGAGGCCTTGCAGCGCGGCGGCAGAGGAGAGTGGATAAACCATCGCCAGATCTTTCGTTTACTTATGTTTCCAGAAGAAGGGGGGTGGAGGGTGAGGGCTGTTTTCAACCCACTCACCAATCCTTTCCTTATTAACTTATAGCTTACCGAAAAATGCAACACAATGGTGGCCGTCACGAGATGTAGCGAAGAGTGCCTCAGCCACACCGGCTTTGAGTAAACTTTAAGCATTGGAATTCGGGCCAGTGATCCTGAAGCGATATCTTTTTTTGGTCGTGCATAAGCTGGGATGACGTCGTCCAAGTTAATTGCGAAGAAACGGTTTTAGTTTCAGAACATTTATGAGGCTAGTCGCGCCAAATAGTATACGTTTGTTGCAAAATGTCAAATAGTGATACCACAGAGTTGACGTGCTATCGTCAACAAGTGGCATCGTTAGTCATCCTGCATACCTATAAATCGATTCGTCACCGTGGTTCGAGCTCAATAGTTCTTTTCGCGGATGATCGGTTTCGTTTTCTTTCCTTTTTTGGGGGGGGGGGCGGGGGCGGTTAATGAGCAAGTAACCACCCTCCCCAGTCCCCTAAACAACAATTGTTGACAAATACTGTGATGGCCTAAAAAAATGCCCTCAATTGTGTCACGTAGGGGAGAATGAGGTAAGTTGAGCCGTTTTTTTCGTAAGCTACAGGCTAACTTACTGATCATTTTTCTGCGTTTACGGGTTGGACGGACTTTTGGAAGGACTTTTGGTCATTTGCGCATGTAATGGTGGCCAGAAATGTTTCATACCGCTTATTTTTGTACTGAAAGGCTGCGTCAAAAATCATCTTGCACGTTGCTCATCTTACCCCATGGGCGGGGTAAGTTGAGACACGTCGTGGGGAAAGTTGAGCATGGATAGAAAAAGCGAACCTCTTCTTTTCCCGGGCGCGGCGAAGAGTGGGCTCTTTTATTTACTCCATGGCATACATACTTATGGCAACGTTTTTTCCTCCATCAAAAAGTAACTGTTTAAAGCCTCCCAATAACTCGTCAAGTTTTCTATCAAGGAAGAAATCATATTATCCTTCAGATAATCTGCAAATCACTTACAACTTGTGTAATCAACAAAGAAAAAACAATTTCCTACCATTTTTATTCAGCAGAAACAAGCGCAGCTCAGTTTGGTTTTCGACAGCGGAGACAACAATGGCTTATCTGGCTCATCTTACCCCAGGTGAAAATGGCTCATCTTACCCCACCCGTGGTCATTTTCGATTAATGGCTGACACCTGCTAAGGAAAATAACCATGCACCACAGATAACAACCATCTCATTTTAAAGGCAAAACATGTCTTAGTTATTAGGGGTGATACTGCACATGTTACCGGGGCTGAGCGCGAGAACGTTGCCGTCTCACGTGAAAGACGTGAAAGACGTGAACATCGTAAGCAAACGGCACATGGAAGCTCAAGTCAATTAGCGCCATAGGAGCTGAGAAACATGGGGTGGCTAAAATTGCCCCTTGGCTCATCTTACCTCACTCTCCCCTATTTGGGGCTCTCAACTTTGATTTGTTAAAGTTTTTGTCTGTTCATTATAAAAGCTGTGAAATTTGCCGTATCATTAAACTTTTATTGAGTTTGTATATTTCACACTTATCTAAAATGAACAATTTTGTCACTGGCTTCTTTTATGAATGGAATTGGATGGTCGCATGAATGAACGAATGAATAGCTCCATTTGAGCATCAGCTGAAATCAATCCTAAAATTTAATCTACCAGTCTGCAACGAAAAGGTTTAAAATTCAGTGCAAGTTAGGTGCAGTTTCTAATCTATGCCGTTTTTTATTAAGTGTCTCATAGCTCCTTAATCTTGAGCCGCAATTCTCTTACGATTCATTTTATGTGGTGCTTACATTGTTCAAGAAGTTATAGTATTTGAGCTCGTTGGTCTTAAAAACTGCTATCGAAGTAAATTAAAGTGTTTCGGGCTTCGGCACTTAAAAACCAATCGATATTTAACCCTCACCCACTTAGGCATTTCTTTTCAGCGTCTTACATGTAGCGGAGGGGCGTAGAAACCCTCAGCCATTCGGCCCTTGATAAAAATAGCCAGAGCTTCGCTGAAAAATAAAAAAGAGCGAGCTGCTCGTGACGAGAGAAATCCGATGATTTGAGGGTCCTGGTCATCGCTAACGAGAGAAAGCCAATTATTTTTATGTCCCGGTCAATGCTGAGATCCTAGGTTACTGGATGCTCCCAACGCATCATTTTTAGAGTTATGACATCGAAATACACACCAAACGATAGAGAATTGATCAAGAATCACGATAGTGAAAGTTTCAAGTCGATACCTCTTACCGTTTTGCCGCAATCGGCGCGGAAATCTGAAAAAGTTAGATTTTTCCGAAAATTTGACCTTTGACCGGTCATAAGTAGGTCAAATGTTGACCTAGGACCAAAAAATATACCACCAATCGCGAGATCTCGTTGAGAGCAATCCGTTGGTCTTTTCCGCTAAGCTCTACGACGCTCCATTTTCAAACGCCAGGGGGGGGGGGTCGCACCAACCTGCATGGGCGAAGGTGGCAAAACACCGTTTACGGGCGAGGGTTAAAGGTAATTTGGTTCAAAGATTTAAAATTCTCAGACAAGATGGACAAATAATAAGGGCTATTTAATTTTCTGGAAAGTTGTAAAATTGATTAACTCCAGGGCACCAAAGAATCGTCGCAATCCTTCGCTTTGCCGCGATTTATTGGTGAAAAACAGGGGGCGCGGTCTACTTACATCTACTTATATGTGTGGTGAGGGCTAATATTCATTTTATCTGTGTTGATGAATATGCAACAATTTCTACATGAACTGAGACCAGTCCATAAGAGTATGTTTTTCTCACGGACAATGACAATATTGGAGAAAAATAAGTGTATAGGTTTAACATCGATGAGAACTATATGCGGCACCGTCTCGGTCTGGCCAGCCGGGTTGCCGATAAAATACACAAATGTTTATAAGCTTCCATGATGCGCTTAAAAGACTGCTAAAAGATTTAAAAAATAAAGATAACTACTTCATCGATTTTAGCGAAAGAAAACATGTATGCCTAATTACTTATTTCTTGCCACTGACGGAGGCACTTTTTTGTGCGAAACGTCTGGTTTTATTCGTATTGTTATTGTATTGTCATTCCCTGTGAGAAAAAAGGATAACTCTTCAGTTAGTAACCGTAACAGCGAAACGGCTCAATGTAACACAATTCACTGTGTATACGAAACCTATAATTGTCCCTAAGAATAATCCTATTTACAACTTTTAAAAAGATACAGCCTATACAGCTTGGGCATACATTTTTTTCTGCATTAAGATAATATTCATTTATCTCCACAGAATATGGTAAATTAGTGCTGCTGAAGTTCGCTTTCGAAGCGTCTCCTCCAGGCATTCCACAGCTCTCGTGCCATTTTGGATCACGGAACATGGCTGGGCGCAGGACAGGCCGTCTGCGAGCTTGGACGGACCACGTGACCACCTCCTCCCCTCCCCCTCACTCCCGTCCCCTTCCCCAGCAGGGCGTCCGATCTAACCGCGCCCCAGGCAGTCGGCTCGGTCCGACCCTCCCCTGGTCGAGCCACGGCCCGGTGCCGCCTGAGTTTGTGCCGGGTGCAAAACTGGAGCAGTAACTAGCGCCGGAACTAGTAGTCAGCACGACCATCGTCAGATGGCAGGAGTAAATGGAATAAGCGGTTCCAGGTTTCAGAAGGAATGGGGCAGGAAAAAGCGCTGAAAACAATGTTTTGCTGATATAGCCATTAAAAGTTCACTGAATTAGGAGAGCAGCACATCATTTTAAAGCCCTTCAGATGGTGGTTTTAATAAGCACACAATAATTTCCCAATTCGCCTCCAACGGTGTCACAGGCAAAGAATACGCTGAAATACTAGTGTGTACAGAAGCAACTGCGGGTCCCTGTACAGCCCACCGCTAAAGTAATGTAGGGTTTTACCAAACTCAACGGTTGGCTTTGACTGGCGATTGTTTAATGCGAAGTGATTGAAAAGAAGATGTCAATAGCTAAAGTTGCAGCTGCAAGGGTGACGATACATATAAGCTACATTCAAAGTTTCATTGTAGTCTGGCTAATCGTTCCTAAGCTTCAGAAGCAGAACATACCCATGACTGAAACCCCACATTACTTCTACTGTGGACTGTACCACAGGCCTGCCAGGGTCCAGGGGCACCACAGGCCTAGCAAGGGCACCACGGGCCTGTCAGGGGCACCTCAGGCTCCCGTGCCCCCCTCCCCCCCCCCAGATCCGCCAGTGATGCCACACCACGCGAAACACCGCCAACTACCAGCTGCCGCGCCATAAACACGTGCCAACAACAGTCTTTTTTTTTAGGTCGACTCCGCTCGCGCAACTTTTGACTGACCCTCACTGCTACTATATTGCTTCCATATTATGCTGTGGAAAGCTTTACTTCACCAAGTGGCTAAAAACCTCCATCAAGGTATATTTTCTTAGCAATTTTTCTAGCGTTTTGGGGGGGGGGGCCAAACAGGCCACTTTAGGCCTTTGGGGGGGGGCCATGGCCCCCGTGGCCCCCCCTGGATCCGCCAGTGGTTGAGAATAATTCTCTCCAAAATCTTAGAACATACACTGGCAATTGCAATCGGTCTGTAGTTGTTTTTCTCAGTTAGTTTTCCATTTTTTATCCTTCACAATGGGTACCAAAACAACCTTAGTTAACGAAGGTGGCAAAAACTCATGTCTAACCATCAGCGTGAGACACAGGGACAAATGCACAGCACATAAATTACCAGCATATTTGAAATGTTCAGCACAAAGATGATCATTGCCGCCTGAACGGCCTGAGGACAACTCCTTAATGGCTTTAGTCACTTCACATACTGAAAAAGGAAGCAATTCACAGTCATCTAATGAAAGCTTATGCAATACAGACACCTTACAACTAGGATTGTCAACACTGTTCAATATCCCAGAGAAATGTTCTTTCCACATATCGGCAATATTCGACTCGCCCGTAACACCATTAATCGAGGGAGCTAGAGGAGGACTACAGTTCAGTCTCCTTACTTCCTTCCAAAACACAGCCATGCTACAAGGAGCCCGCACGAGCTTGTCTGCTAAAGATTTGGCACGAAGCTCTTTCTCATTACGCAGGCAAAATCGTAAGGCATATTTAAAACGTGACCGAGCCAGTCGAAGCTGATCAAAAATATATCCACATTTAGGCTTACCCACGAATGACCATAACGCGTATAAATCATTGAGAAGAATCATTGTCTTCAACCAATTCATTCCAGCCGGGAACAACCTTCCGTGATATACCTCCCACCTTCCTACCTATGGTTTTCTCCGATGCGTTCCTAATGCGAGTAACTATTTGGTCGTAATAAGTTTCAATAACATTAGTATGGTCAAGCGATGCGCAGCCCACGCAAGTAAGCAAGTCGTCCGGTATAACAATGCTGCGCAAGTTATCGCTGACGGCCGATTCAAAGGCCTGCAAGTCACCTGAACCTAATAAACCCCAGTCCACAACCCACCTATCATCCATACATGTCGCATGAGTATCACATTTGATTTCACAGCCCTGCACATCTACATTGATAGACACGGGAAAGTGATCGGAACTTAAAATGGAATAATCTATCTCCACAGCATTAATGACCTCAGTGAAACCTTTGGTGCAGACGACGTGGTCAATCCAAGACTCCGTGCCATGTCCATCATTTACATGCGTCATCGAACTAGGAGGAAGATTCATGACATCAACGACAAATAGTTGAGATGAGTTACAGAATGACTGAAGCTCGTTGCCAAATTCAGTCCCTTTTCCAATATCGGCATTGAAGTCACCTAACACACATACATAAGGAGAACTAAAGTCATCAATGATTGTTTTCAATTTAGCTAGGTAGTACACAAAGCTGTCAAAATTCTGGTGGGAACAGCATGGCAAGTAAACACTCATGAAAAGCATCCTAGCTCCATCTTTGTTATATTCTAATCCTATAATACGGTCATCATCGTAAGTTACCGGCTTCACATATGAGGACAGGGCTTTGCGCCACAGAACTCCCACACCACCAAATGGTCTACCTATAGTTAAACCTGACGATGCATCCATTGAAGAAATGGCGAACGAAATGAAATCATCGTGAACATTATTGAGTGAGGGGAGGTCCTCCGGATACAGCCAGTGTTCTTGAAGGAAAACCAAATCTGAGTCATCGCATAACTTTTGAATGCCTCCAGTATTGCGCTTGGAGGATTGACAATTATAAGAGCTAATTTTGGTCATGGTAAGAAGAAAAAAAACAATACGGCGCAGAAGACACACAAGTCAGTACAATTCATCCCGTCCCACGAGCAGCTACCCCAGAAGTGAGTGATGTAGCTCCCCGCCTCTGGAAGAACCGCCTGACGATCAGTCCTTCAGCCCATAGCTGCGGATCGAGAATGTCCAGGTCTGCCGGCGAATTGACGATGTCGAGGCGGTAGGACTCGTAGCTGTCGAAACGAGTCGGCAGCTTCACCGCTGTCACCGCCTCCGCACCAGTCTGCTCCCGGACGTAGGAGCTGACTGCCTCCTCACCAGTGCCTGGCGGGAGTCGCGACATGAACATGGAGTAACGCCTGGACGTGGCCACAGCCCTGATTGTGCCATGTTTCTTTGCACCTATCACAGTTTTCCGGGGCGGTGGGTTCATGCGACCCGGGGCAGGAGGCACTGTAGCAGACGCCTGCGCCGCTGCCCCAGACACACCAGCACCAGAAGGCGCAGCACGAGGAACGGCACCACCATACGGTTCAGCACGAGGAGTGGCACCACCAGAATGTTCAGCACGAGGAGTGGCACCACCAGACGACATGATGCGAGGAGTGGCACCACCAGAGGGTGCGATCCGAGGAGAGGCACCACCAGAAGATACCGCACCAGCAGCCGCGGTACCAGGATCTGACAGTCCAGGAGATGCAGGATCAGGTGCAGGCGCAGCTCTGGGCGCAGGCGGCTTGCCCTTCTTGGCACTGTTGGCAACCCGCCACTCACCGTCCGCCGCGCCGATAGCGAGGTCCTGCACTACATCGGCATACGACTTCCTGATCGGCTGGCCTGAAGACTCACTCTGTGACACAGTGGCGAGTGAGGGCCTACACGCAGCAGCCTCCTCAACTTTCTTCGAAGTATCTGCCGTAACCTTGAGTATGTCTTGGATCATGTCCTTCATGGTACTCAGCTCTATGTCCATCACCTGCTGCTTTCGCATCAAATCACTCACATCTATGCAGTCGGCAGTGATTGGAGGCAGCTTCTTCAAGTTGAGGGCAACAAACTTCGGCAGCTGACTTCGGTCACACTCGATCATCATCTTCGCGATGTCTTCCAAGTTCATCTTCGTCTTGTTCATACCACGGCGATTACCAGCCTTGATAGACTGATCAACATGATCACACAGGATACTCTTGGCAGTTTCAATTTCTTCATCACTAAAATTTTCGCCAATCAGCTTCACAAGTACTCCAACAGGAATACTGTCAATTTTGCATACAACATAGCATAACAGCTCATTGATGATTATCGCCATGGCGAGGCGCGCCGAGAGCAAGATAGCGTGCAGGTTGCGAGTGCCCCAGTGACAACGTCACGTTCTTCCGGAGCGAAGCGAAATGTCAAGTCGGCAATCCTGATCTTGACGGCAACCAGAGAGCATCAAAAATGAAAATCTCTTCAAAATTCACACATTTTTCAGAGGATAAGAAAAGTGACTTACTGTATCTGAGAGGTTCCGATCTTCAGCTCTCACAGCAATTGGACCATCGCGGATCTCCTGAAGTCAAAAATATATCTTGACACGCCGAAAAACAACTTTAAAATCAAACGAAACGCAGAGCCACTGCAAAACCGTCTGAACGTCAGCTGGCTAGCCAGCTGACTTGACTTTTGGATATCTACCACAGTCATTCTTCCCATGCAACGCCATAGGTTAAATGTTGTAATAAAATACCGCAATTATTGGTAGGGCTCGAGCCCTAGCAGGCCTTTATATCACGGCACCCATTTCTTTTTCATCCTGAGTGTTCTTGGCACTCGTGACACATTATCGGGGAGTCCCGTGACCCGTGGTCTTTGGGCGCTACAAGGCTAACGCCTCACCACGCGCTCGCCCAGCGTCGAGTAATGTTGACTGGCTGTGCGTCAGTTTTCGTCACGGCGGCGCCACCGGCGTCATGGCCGCCGCGGTGCGCCGCTTTCGTCACACCCTGATAACGGATATCATTGGAATGCCAATACGACGGTGATCGTCTGATGATAAGGCACAAAGCACTGGCTCAGAGCCGCCTGCAAGATCCGTGTTCGTTGATCTTGGCTGAATTCGTGGTCTCCATTGTTAGCATCCTTTACGTGGTTTTTAGAGGAACACTTCTGAACTTCAAGTTATCCTTGTAAGGCAAGTAACTCGTACATACTACTGAATATTCCATTATTTTGTTTTCTTCGGAGGGCGTCAGTCTTCTTTCTGTACCTATTCCGTTTTTTTTGTGTTTCTTCTCAATGCTTTTGATGAAATGAAAATTGTCTTCATTTGAAGACAATTTCAATGTAACTTTTTATTGTCACTAGACGGCAAGATATTTTCTTATGCAAATTGCAAACCATAATATTCATTAAAAAATCGTATTTTCAACTTGCGCTGCCTGCCTTGACCAGCTCGTTTCGCTCTCCACCATGACCCCACCGACCGGGGTACGTTCGTTCGTTTCTCGGCCGTCGCGTCCGGCCCAGTTCCTTCCGCGGCGCGCCCTGTGGACTGTTTGAGCCTGCTCGCCCGGCCAGCCATGCGTTGAGCGACGTCACAGGGCAAATACGGATACCGCCGCCGCCCACCGCCGCCGCCGCCGCCGCCGCCGCCGCCGCGCGCTGCTCCCGCCGCCGCGCCGGCCGGAAGCCCCGTGCGACTCTGTTCCGGAGTCACAGGTGACGTCGATGTCGCGCGGACCGGTGTGGCCAGCACTTCCGGCGTGTAGCGGTGACTCGTGCTCTGTGCACCTTGTGGGCGCCTCCACCACCCAAAGCGTAAAGACCAGCCGCCACCGTCGCCCGAAACCAAAAGCCAAAGTTCGACCATCGCCGCCGTTGCTGTTGCTGGATCCGATGTTGCACCCACTAGCGACAGAGGCAACAGTAGCCGTTTTCACGACGGGCTATCCGGCGAGTGCACCTAATTTGACCAAATCTGCACCTAATCTCTTTTACAGCAAATATCTTTATTTTATGAATTTATTTCAGTGTTTTAATCGATGATGCTCTCTGTTAACATGACAAAGCAGGCATACCTAAACAATTAGTGCAACCCTAGCTGATAGCTACTAAGAGACACACTGAGCCTAATTTGACCAAATCTGCACCTAATCTGCACCAGATGTGCACCAAATGTGTACCAGATGGCCGTCGTGAAAACGGCTAGTGTGAACTTGCCGATAATGAAAATCTACACACCACTTTCACATTCCACAACCTTTAACGAATATTGGTATAAACGTGCATCTTGGCATGTGGAATGACCGTTGGTTTGCCCCCTGTGCGATGGAGGTCATCAAATGCCGCTCAGGTGGGGGTGAAAACGGGGCGGCGGCAGGGTAACGGGTGACGGTGACGGTAACGGGTGACGGTGACGGTAACGGGTGACGGTGACGCCGCGGTCTCCCTCGCGACTCGGCGGAGCCTAGCAGCGGATGTTGGCGGCACGTGGCGGCCGACCGACTGCCGGTCGTTTGCTCACCGTTTTTAGGCCGTCACCAGACGACACTGGGCCGGAAGCGACCTCAGCGGCAGGGCTCGGTCGGACGGTCGGCGGCGCCCAGGGAAAGCTCGCAGCTGCCTGCTGGCGGGTGTGCCGCGCCGCACAGCGCCGGGGCAGTGGCTCCAGCTGGCGATGCTTTGCATGTGAGCCGGGTGCAAGTCGCAGTGGTGACTGGAGAGAAATGTCAGGTGTCTGCTGAGCAGTAAGCGACAAAACGTTTATTTCATTGACGTATTCTTTGTACGGCAGTGAGCACAATTCTGTGGCCTACTTTCATATATGGCATTAAACTCTATCCAACCTATACACATGTTGTCTCCTTTGCTTTACATCAGCACTTGCATAATAGAGGTCAAATCCATTCATTCTTCAATTTCAAGTACATACATATAATTATAATGTTTATGTCAACGAATGCCACGCTCACAATTATGGCCAATCCACTGTTTTACTTTTGTACAGTATTTCATCGACTTGATATTCCTCACCCCGACCAAGGACGGGCGGACGGAATATATTGGACCGACGTTTTCTGACGCTATGATGCTTTGTTCCTCTCTGAGCCGACGCTCTCTATTTATCAGCCGGGGCGGGTCGACCGGCGCGGCGTGTTGACTGACAGGGCTGCGGAGTCGGAGTCGGAGTCGGTGTCGTTAGGAGTCGATAGTTCTGACCGGAGTCGGAGTTGGAGTCGATTTTGGAAACTGGAGCCTGAGTCGGAGTTGGAGTCACCGGGAGTCCATCGACTCCGTAGACCTGGCACGACTGCAGAGTCGGAGTCGGAGTTGGAGTTGGTCGGACTGGATAATGCTGCCTGGAATCGGTGTCGGAGTTGGCTTTTAAAAGCCGGAGTCGGAGTCGGAGTCGCAGTCACTGAAAAGTGAAAATCCATCGACTCCGCAGCCCTGGTAACTGGTCACCAGTGAGCCCCGTCGTTCGACCGGAGCGTGTCGACCGGCGCTGCTCGGTACGAGGTCCGTCGGCGGCGGCGCCGAGGCCTCCGGCCGCGTCCGGAGGCGTCGCCGACCGTCCGCAGCCCGGCCGTCGACGCGGAAGTCGTTTCCGCTCCGGGGTCGGCCCGGGTCCGGTCCGTCGCGGTCCCGGGTCCTGTTTCCTGGAGCCGGCTCCGAGACGGCACAGGCTAGGATCCGGCGCGCATATTTGCACCGTTCTTTGTTTGGGGTGGCGGTTAGTGTTTTCAGTTCGGACTCGGGAGACCTGTCATTGACCCGTGTTGGCCTGAACCAGCCCTTGAGTCAACGTTGGCGTGGATGGAAATCCTTTGGTAGCTCTATAGCAACGGCCTTGCAAAAATTTGGCAATTTTTTCTCTCCAAATAAGCCAAAAGCCTTAGCAAGTATTGATACCATACCAATTACCAACCTGCTATTTCATGTTCGTGGGTGTTAGGTAGCACGTATCTCTACAGCTTTGCAGGTGATACATTTGGCTTGCATATATGACGTCTTTGTGGACAAATTGATCATTTGCCGTTCTTCTAACAGGCAGCATTTATCTCCCCCAGGCAGGGCTGCGGAGTCGGAGTCGGAGTCGGAGTCGGAGTCGGAGTCGGTCGGAGTCGACAGATGTGACCGGAGTCGGAGTCGGAGTCGGAGTCGATTTTAGAAACCCGAGCCGGAGTCGGAGTTGGAGTCACCGAAAATCTGTCGACTCCGCAGCCCTGCTAGGTCTGCGGAGTCGGAGTCGGGAGTTGGAGTCGGTCGGAGTCGACAATTCTGCCCGGAGTCGGAGTCGGAGTCGGAGCTAGTTTTTGAAAGTCGGAGTCGGAGTCAGAGTCGGAGTCGCCGAAAATCCATCGACTCCGCAGCCCTGCCCCCAGGACCAGGGGCCCGGGAACGATTTTCAAGTTGGGGGGGCGAGCCTAAAATGCCTGACATGATGCATATGAAACGTAGCGTAGCTAGGGGTCTAAGGGGATACGCACCCCCCCCCCCATCGGGTTCAAAGGGACCTCGTGGCCCTGCGGCGCCATTTGACCGCTGAGGGTTAACGATGGCCATATTTCGACTCAGAAGGGCCCCATGGGGCTCGTTAGAGCACCTCAGGGGCCCTAAATAGCCACACTAAGATCTCCATAAGGGCCCCACGCCGACTTCTGAGGGCCTCTTGCGGCTTTTAAGGGCCCCTCGGTGGTCTCTAAAGGCCCGTTACTGGCCTCTGAGAGTTCTTACCGGCCTAATGAGGGGCCAGTTCTAGAGGTGTTATGGTCCCACACTTATTTTTTTAGGGCCCCATAACGGCAACTGTGGGGGCCCTCATCGGCGCCTATGAGAACCCACACCAGTGCCTCTGAGGGTTTCACACCCCCCCCCCCAACTCTGAGTGCCTACACCAGTGCCTATCAAAGCCCTATATATCGGCGGCTCTGAGGACCACCTGCAGTCAACACCTGCGCATCTAAAGGCCACCCACTGGTGACTTTTGAGGGCCCCACACCGGTGACTCTGAGGGCACCGCCGGTCTGACAGTACCATGCCGGTCTCAAGGACCCCACAGGACTTCTTCTGCCGGCCTAAGGGCCCCTTGCCGGTCACTGAGAACCCCTGCAGGCTTGTAGAGGGTTCACGGCAGCAGCTCTAAAGGCCCCACACCCGTCTGTAACGGCTCCACGCCAGCGTCTATGAGGGCCCACTGCAACGCTTGTAAGGACCCTCACCGGCGCCTCTGAGAGAATCACACTAGCACCTCTGAGCGCCCACACCGGCACCTGCATAACGGCCCCACGCCAGTGCCTCTAAAGGCCTCTTACCGGCGGCTCTGAGAACCCTACGCCGTTGATTCTGAGGGTGCTACCGATAACTGAAGGCACCAGACAAGCCCTTAGTGTCGCTGAGCTTTAATCCCATACCGGCCATCCGAGGGCGCCACGTCAGTGCACCCATTGCCCCACACCCCTCCCTCACACCCGGAGCGGGTAAACTGTGTTATACCCATAGCAACGATTTTACCACCGTTGCACGCTATGTATTTCTCAAAGTTAACTCAAAACGGTCAACTTATGGCCAAGGTCAACTCAGACCCAAACAAAGCGGGATGACAATAGCAGATGTTGTCAAATCGTTACTGTATCAGCAGAAACTATTCAGATGGCAAGGGAAATGCCGTGTCTTGATGTTTAGATGTATAAAGGAAACAAGAAGGAAAAAAGTTCGGAAAAGGGAGGAAAGATCCTTTCTCGCTGCCTCAATGTTGAGGGGGCGCCGCCCCCTCGGCTCTCAAGTTGGGGGGGCAAGCGCCCCCGCTGCCCCCCCCTGTTCCCGGGTCTATGCCCAGGACTTACTGATAAATATATTTTTGAAGCGAATCATATCCACTTATCTGCAAAGCTTTGATCAGAGACTATAAGACGGAATCTTTTGCAGCGAATCTAACATCCTGTGCGACCTCCCCCCCTCTACCAACCACATCCTGCTCGCGCCTCCCCTCCCCCGCCCCGCCCCCTCGGAGCTGCGGTCAGGGGCCGCCATGTCAGTGATGCCACCCCTCCCCCTCCCCCACCCCAACCAGACAGCAGAGACATCTGTCGACAAGCAGTGCAAACAGGATAACACCGGCAGGCAGTTGCAGACACTCAAGGCCACTGCGAAATGGCGGAGTGACCTATTTCATTATTGCTGGCACGAATGTCATGGTCTTGATTCCGTCATCCATTCAAATGTGCATTATTGTGGCCTGACCAAAAATAACACGCTGACATGACGGCGAATCTTTATTTCGAATCCGGGCAAATCTGAAGGGTTGGGAGAGCGAGGCCATTGGAAACCCGAAACCCTTCAGTCCCTTTCATCCTCAGACCTCAGTGTGAACTGATCCGGCTGTTAAGGTTCTTCCTCTGTCCGCGCTGATGGTCATCCTACCAAGATATAAATTATAATCGAGCACGGGCAGTTTCAATTGGAGCATGCCACTCGGGACAATTATTGAGGTCGAGGGACGACGCGGCCGAGGGTTATATCACCCTATGGAGGAGCTTCCGTTTCTCTGGTATGCTCATTTACAATTTGGTATTAACTAATAGCTTAAAGTGGTGTTGACGGCGTAGGTGCACTGTATTCACGGCACAAGACACTTTTTACGTTTCCATGGCAACACGCTGCAATTCCTTTCTACAAGACATGTCAGGGCGCTAAGGAAAGCGTTTTCCATGAAACCTAGCGCCTTGATATTTGTTTCGCTGGCATGCAAAGAACACGATTATACCATGCACATTGTGCACTCAGAAGGTATGCCTCAAGAACAAAGCAGAGTGACTTGCGCAACAATAATAACTTCAAAAATAATTCAGAATAACTCAGAAACCCAACATATCCTGCCTGTGCCTATAAAGACTAGTAACTGTTTGCTGGTGATGTTTTGGACGAGTCCAGCCTGTTGCGCCGTACTTTGATGTCGTTTTATATGCTGTATTTCAATGCCGTTCTGTCCCGTTTCAGATTTGTCGGAGGCAGCCTGACGATGACGTCCACCGCCGGGGAGACTCCAAAACTCCTCCCCTTCGCTGCCCTGCGAAATGCCACATCGGTCATACAGTCGCGTAAGTATTCTTACTCACCTGTCCGTGATTTGGAAACGAGATATCAGAGCAAAGCAAATTGATACTCATTAAAATTATGAGTGCAGACATTAGTGTACCTAGATACAGAGTAGAGTAGATTGTTGATCTTATCATTCGTTCTCGTTTCTCACATCATATATGTAAAGTGAAAACATGCAGTGATAGATAAGTACAAAATATTTACTAGGATGTTACAATAACGACATGTCGACCTTATGGAAAAGCGTAGGTAGATAAAAGTCATGTTCTATAGGCATTGTTGGACTTAGAGAGCGTACTTTAAAGCTTAAAACGCACACGACGCGCGCTTTAGCCATGGACAAATAGGTATAAGCTGGAAATTGCAAATGCGTGTGCCGCACTTGCATTGCCGTCTTTTCTCGACTCTTTCACAAGAAAAAAGCTTTTGCCTTAGGAGCGCCTTGTTATTTCCTTGCACGCTATTAATTCATACGTATAGCCTTTTTATCATTTTGTTTGAAAGCGAAGCAAAAAATATCACGCATGTGCCAATTTGCCCCCTTGTCCATTTAAGATTGAGACCCCGTTTTTTGGTTTCACTCTCTGTGACCCTGCTTCGGTCTCCCATTTCAGCCATCAGCTCCACGTCTCGGTCCTTGTACCGGCCCTCTCAGCCGCCCCCTGACGTGGCGCCGCAGCACGACGGCTGGCCGGTCATGGACGCTGCCCACCCGGGTAAGTCCTTCACCCAGGGGAAGTCGGGAGATATCTGCAGAGGTGGGGAAACAACGGTGGACTGCACTAGAGACCCAATATCACTCGTAACGATTAAAGTTAGAAGTTACATTTCCAGCGGACTGAAAAAATGTTTTTGTTTTTCACTCTGTGCGCCATTGATTGAAAACAAAGTGTGTCTCGACCATTGTCTCGCCCATGCTTCCATGTCCCATCCATGTAACCTAGCAATACGGCGCTGGGTTATTTTTCTTAACTAACTACACTGAAAGTTTTGTTTTACATTATTAGCCCTCCACCCTCCTTTGTATTCGACTGTGTCGCTTGCACTCGTTCCATCATATCCTACCCCTTTCAATCCCTCTCCATTTCATCAACTCCTATACGCTCCCATCCCACCCGTCTTATGCTAGTAAATGCACGTTGCACAATGCACAGTGCACACATCCTTCTAATACGGCCGGCTCCATCGCGGCCCGTCGCCGGCTACGCCCTCTCAGCGCGCCCGGCCCGCGGCGCGGCGGTCTGGCCCATCCCTCCCCGCCCCGTCCCGCCCCGGCTCAGTCCGCCTGATAAGATAATGGGATCGGGCAGGTGTAGTACCGAGGTGTGCCCACATCGATCGCCAGCGAACAGAGAGCGCTACACTGCCAGGTAGACGGCAATTTCAACACGGTGGTTACTAGTGATGTCAATTTCAGAAAACATATGTCCAATGTCTGTCCAATGTCCAATACTTACGTCGACTGTCCGTCCAAAAATGTCCAAGCCAGCCATTTGTCCAAAGATGTCCGACATCTACGCAATAGTTTACACTCAACACCGTTAATTAATTTGCTTTTAATGTATCGTTACCAGCTCAAAAGTGGTAATCATATCGAAAGCTGAGCTTTCTAATAGCCAATCAATGTTAAACACGATTACTTTATAAAAATGTTGAGGTGTAGCAAGCGATTGTCCAAAGTTGTCCAAAGTCTGCTGTCATTGTCCAACCGAATTCCGAATTGGACATTGGACAACATCGGAATTCCGAAGATTCAAGTTCCGATTGACACCACTAGTGGTTACATACCACTGCGTCGCTCAGATGTCAGTAAAATCGTAACGGAAAGCCAAAGGCTTGGTTTTCTCGATTCAATGATCCATAAATGTATTCTTTTTTATGAAACTGCATCAGAAAAGAGTTTTGGTCAATAAATGCACAAATAATGTGTAATTTCATGCAACCTGGGTGTTGTTTCAGTGTTAAACGTACACGTAGTGGAGGCGAAGTATACACATACTGCAGGTATAGGCTGTAATACCAGCCTATGCTTGGCTGGTATACCATTGAAATGGTAAATAAATACCATTTCAGCGAAAGTGGTAGGCCGACAAATCAAACTGCCAGCCGCGTCCGTTAGAATGAGCCCCATCACTTATGAGCATCCCCGCCAATATGGTCCCCACAAATCGTACACGGGAAAAAGAACACATGATGTCATCATTCTCACAGAGTGCCTGTTCAGAGCCTCTGTGTGCTCGATCGGAGCGAGCGCCGGCGCCGTTCTGCGCTCGGAGCCCTCCCGTTATCATTCTGAGCTCGGATCCTATCTGGCGTCGTGTTGAACAGCGTTGTTATCTGGTGTGGCCGCTTGGCCTCCATCAGTATCGTGGGCTCGAGCTGAGGGCACACACGGCGGGCCGGTGGCGACTGAAAACAAACCGGCCTCAGGTGCGCCGGGCGACACGGGAGTGGGGGCACGGGAGTGGCAACACGGGAGTGGGACGCGGGAGTGGGGACACGGGAGTGGGGGCACGAGAGTAGGGCGTGGGACACGGGAGTGGGGGAACAAGGGAGTGGGGGCACGGGAGTGGGGACACGGGAGCGGGGACACGGGAGTGGGAGTGGGGACACGGGAGCGGGAGAAGGGGACACGGGATGACGTTAGAGGGCACGGGGTAATGGAGGGACACGGAGGCGACAGGAAAAGGACACGGGTGACGTGAGAGGGACACGCGTGAACAGTATGTACCTACCCACAGGGGCATGGTATGACGGAGGAGGAAAACAAACCAGTTGGCGGTTTTGATTATCACCTTATGCAAAGAAACTCACCGTGTCAAATGTCGGGTAAGAGGGAAATGCATCTCATTTTACGGAAATTCGGGGACTTTGTCGGCATATTTTCTTTGCGGAGATACGACGCCGTCAAGTGACTCTTCACGGAAAATGCCGAAACAGCGCTATCCTCTTCCGCACGTCAAAGATTGGCGGCGCTCGCGGAAACTCCCCGATACCAGGAACCACCGGAGCTCCACTTGTCCGCCGATCTAGGGACAGTGCTATCAAATATCAGGGCACTGTCCGCCATCTGCGCGCCCGCCGTGGCTACCACCCGGTCGTGCTGTCGACACGTGTAGAACAAACAGCCCCATGCGGCGTGACGAGGATCCTCGTTTGCCGGGAAGTGCGGTCCGACGCTTGGTACGTCGACCCAAGCGTCGGACAGGCAGTAGTGTTGAGCAAGCAGCCTCTCGGCAAGTGTGGGGCATCTGATGGGGAGGGTTCATCAAGTGCAAGTTCCGAAGTCCACGCTCCGCGACGTCGTCGCATATGACGACCGTTGACCATGACATTATCACGAACCAGCCATCCAGATTCTAAGATAAAACCACTGGCGTTGGCGCTCGGCAGTCGGGTTTATTATTCCACCCCACGTTGCATCTTTTCTCGTGTTTCGTCGCGCCTCGACCTCATTGCCCGCCGCTGACGACGCGGCGACACCACCGGACGAAGTTCCGGGAAGTGGCTCGGTCTGCGGGAGAGGGCTACCGGCGCAGCCGGCGCCCAGCGGGTTTCCCTCGGCTTCCTCGGCAGGCTGCATCGCACCAGCGCAGGGGCCCCAACTTCCGGTCAAAAATAGACCAACCGCGCTAACTTTCCTCCATGTCCATGCAGGGTTTTTCTGTGATAAGACTGAAGTATATTTGCAGCTGGTTTGGAAGAAATTCATTGCAATCGTGTAATGTATTGCTGTGAAGATTTGCCCTATTTCAAAATGTGGTATTTTTAGTTTCAGTTTCAATGTTATCATGTTTACGGAGCGAGCGAAGCGAGCGGAGTCTCATACTGAATTAAGGGAAAATCCTGAGTATGAGCGGCCGGCCGGCCGGCCGGCCGGCCGGCCGTGGGGACGCTCTTCAAAAGCTAATATCTTAGGAACGGGACATCCGATTGACAAGCGGTCTTCTTTACTGAATGTCACTTGGACGTAAAAGTTCTGTGGTGTGATGGCCACCATGCGTTCTTGCCAACCACCGCACGTGGCGCGTGGTAAAGTTGGACATTTTTTAAGAACCCCCAAAATTGCAACCTCAATAACGGCACAACGGTTGGGCCGATTGAAATGAGACTCGGTACACAGTTAGGTCTCCATCAGATAATTCATCTGCATGTGTTAAGGTTGGGGTGCTACAGCACGTGCGCACGTGCAGGGGGCGCTCCCAGATCTCGAGAACGGCTGGGCCGATTGCGCTCAAATTTGGTACACGGTTGGGGACCAGTTAGTAGGGTGCCGTGCAAAAGTCAGTTTGGACCCCGCTTGCACGTGCGCACGTGCAGTGTGCCGCTTCCAGATCTCGAGAACGGCTAGGCCGATTGCGCTGAAATTTGGCACATCGCTAAAGACCGGTTAGTAGGGTGCAGTGCCAAGTTAGTTGGAGGTACCCCCTCGCAATTTCGCACGTGCAAGGCCCATCCTCTCGCTCGCTCCGTTGGTCGCCCAAAAGGCGTTTTACTGGTTTTTATTAATGTTACTGTACATTTACCTTTCCAATAATGATGCTAGTGTAAGCAAAACGAATCATGTTCAATCTATCAATTAATAATATACAGGTGTAATGATGTCATCCAGACGAATTAGCTCCCTTCTACCCGCATCACTAAGATGTAAACTCGCCTTAAATGTAGGTAAGCACTAAGCAGGTGTCATCTCTGTTTTTCATCTTTTCGATCGAGTTTTGTAGCTCCATGTGACTTTCATACCCTCTGAGCTTATGAGCCCAGCTCCAGGGGCTTACCGAGTATGGCAATGAATAGTTTCGCCTGCGGTGATGATTTCACTACTTGATATTTCGTTCCGTGACCGTTTGTCCTTCCCCGCATCTTACTTTGAGTCCCAACTTGAATTGACAAAGTACCTCCTTGAAGACGCGTTTCCGGTTTCATCATTCGGGGTTCCGATGTTCTTTCACCTGTATGCGCCTCAATCACCAGGATAAATCCGTCCTCAAAGTTGATAACGTCACTGTGACACATCGTATCTGATAACACCGCGCTCCGACGCTGCAAGATCCCGGTATATGAACCCACCTTTGTACCCATGACACATCGTAACATCGTAACTGCCTTACAGCCTACTGCTACCCAGAGAGCCGCGAGTGTGTCAACTGCGGAACGGGCAACACGCCCCTCTGGAGGCGAGACATGACCGGTCACTACCTCTGTAACGCGTGCTCCCTCTTCTCAAAGTCGAACGGCTTCCACCGTCCGCCGCTCAGACAGACCGTGAGGCGGCTGGTGAGTGCTGCTCTGCCGCTCGCTGCATCCCCGAACTGAGTTCACAGCACAGCACGGCAGGCCGCACGAGCGACCAGAGCATGTAGTGTGGTGCATGACGCCCCTCCGCGGCGCTCGCTAAGGCATGTCTCTCGAGGTAGGACCCCCGTTGGACGCTTGTGGCATGACGCGCGCCGTCCGCGGCTGTTGCAGCTGGTCCCAGCGAGCTGCAGCCGCTGACCGCGTCGCCGCCGTCGGACGCCGGGTGCCTTCTGCCGCCGCCGCCGCCGGGCACACCGCCGGCCATGTGCCTGCTGACGCCCATGGAGCCGTCGCCGCCGCCGCTGCTGCCGCTGAGCACCGTGCTGCCGCCGGCTGCCAGCGCGGGCGCCGTGCCCTGCTCCCTCAGCGAACACCAGCAGAAGGTGGTGAGCAGACCCGCCAGCGCCCAGAGGGAGCCGGAGCCCGCCCCTGCAGTTATCGGCGCAGACCGGCACATACAGACAGATAGACACGAATAGCGCTGCTTGTGCCGAGTCTCACTCATAGGCAGTGCATGTGATTGAAATGGCATGTAACAACAAAATATAATTTTGTTTTGTTAAATGATGGGCAATTTTCATACAAAAAAGTTTATATTTAATGGAATAACCTTCTGTTCAAAATTCTAAAAATTGCCAAAAGTTACCAAAAACACTTGAATATATTTCGGAGGCGTTCCTTCATCGGTTCAAGTGATAAACATTTAAATAGCGCCACATTTGCCGTTAACATATCTGATCCATGTTTTTTAAATATAAATCTCGCGTCTAGGTTGAGATGTGTCTTCTAATTTACATCGACAGAATTACCTTTACAGCGTACGAACAAAATTAGCTCCTACACTTAACAGGTTAATAGGTCATAATGTTGATACTATTCACACTTACAATGTTAATAGGTTACAAGATAGGGGGAGAGAAAGCGGGCAGGGATGAGGGGGGGGGAGAATGCTAGGCAGGTCACATCAGTACTATGCCTACTAAAAGTAAACACCGCTGCCTGACAGGATAAATAAGTATGCAAACGAATGAATGACTTGAATGAATGCACGAATGAATGAAGTATGAAAGAGAGGGGCATAAGCATATTATAGGTGAGCAGTCGAATAAGAGAGAGAGAGAGAGAGAGAGAGAGAGAGAGAGAGAGAGAGAGAGAGAGAGAGAGAGAGAGAGAGAGAGAGAGAGAGAGAGAGAGAGAGAGAGAGAGAGAGAGAAATACACACAATAATAATCGCTTCACATAAGAAGTGTGTCTGTGTGGGAGGGGGGGGGGGGGGTCGTTCAACAAATCGAAACACGTCTTATACCAGAGCCTATGATCAATAACCGTGTGGTATTCTAGCTCCTACCGGGGACCCGTAACGGACACCACTACTTGACGGTTTACACGATCGTCCATGATGCCACGTTTGTGTTGAGTGCTGGTCGCTCGTCTCTAATATGAAGAGATTCAGCAATCTTTCTCTCGCGCTCAGTCTTGCACACTTGTATTATTGCAGCTGTCACGTGTGATGGGCTCGCTTGTATGCCACGGTGATCTTCCCGGAAATGGTCCCCGAGAGGTGAATCTCTGCGTTGGTTTTTGGCGTCTCGTAAATGTTCATTGTACCGGAGTCGCACCATTCTGCCGGTTTCCCCGATGTATGTCTTCTGACAGAGGGTACACGTCAGTTGGTAGATGACTCCGGATGTGTGACATCGTCCTCGAAGACCCGCCGCGCACGCATGACAGCGAGCTCCTCCCGGGCAGGGTGGGGGTTTGAGGGCTGACCGTACCAGATGTTGTTTGATGGTGTTATCGTTCGTCCAGGCCACTCCCAGATCCTGCTGGCCGCTGCCCCTCACCACCGCCTGTACGGATCTTGTCAGCTGGTCGAGTCGGGAGAACTAGTCGGGTGATTGATGTTCTGTTCCTTTTCCTTTGGTCTGTGGATTTCATACAGTCCTCAATGGCTCTGTTGATTGTCTTGAGCTTGTATCCATTGTCGGTGAAAAGGTGTGTGATCCGTGCGATGCTACGCTGCCGTGCATCTTCGCTGCTTGAGAGTTTAAGAGCACGTCGTATTTGAGCATAGATGACTGATTTCTTGACCTTCCATGGCTGTGCGGAGTCCGCATGGATGATGATGCCAGCGGACGTGGGTTTGATGTGGAGTTCGGTGACGTATCTTCCACTGTCGTCTACTGTGATGGCAGTGTCCAGGAACGGGATGGTCCCACTCTTCTCCGTTGTTTCGATAGTGAAACGTATCGCTGGGTGTGCGTCATTGATGTGCTGTAGGTATTGTTGGAGGTTGTCTGATCCAGTCGTCCATACTCCGAGTACATCATCAATGTACCGCATATATATGTCAGGCTTGGACGCTGCTGAACCGTTGAAGCGCTGCTCGAGCTGGTCCATGAAGATGATCGCGAGCGGAGGGGCAACTCTGCTACCCATGGCTAATCCGGTTGTTTGACGGTAGTACTTGTCCCCAAAACGAAGGTAGTTGTTTGACAGACAGTGGCGCAGGAGGCGGGTGACGTCATCCAAGTCCAGGCCAAACATGTCTATGTTTTGATGGTGGAGTTCCAGAAGTTTTCTTGCGCTGTCGATTGCCTCGTTGTAAGGTATGTTGCCGTACAAGTTGGTTACGTCCACGCTGAAGACGATGCTACCGGGAGGCAACATGTACCCGGGGTATGCTTCAGAGAGTCGCCGTAAGTATTCGTCCGTGTTGGGAAGATGGGCTGGTACAAACTCCAGAAGCTGAGTGAGTATCCGTTCCAGTAGATGTGAGATCTGATCCAGCGGATCGCCACAGGCGGAGACAATCGGACGGAGCGGTACTCCCGGTTTGTGATCTTTAGGAAGTCCGTACAGTTCAGCTGTTCTCGAGCTTTGTGCAGCGTCCAAGCCTGACATATATATGCGGTACATTGATGATGTACTCGGAGTATGGACGACTGGATCAGACAACCTCCAACAATACCTACAGCACATCAATGACGCACACCCAGCGATACGTTTCACTATCGAAACAACGGAGAAGAGTGGGACCATCCCGTTCCTGGACACTGCCATCACAGTAGACGACAGTGGAAGATACGTCACCGAACTCCACATCAAACCCACGTCCGCTGGCATCATCATCCATGCGGACTCCGCACAGCCATGGAAGGTCAAGAAATCAGTCATCTATGCTCAAATACGACGTGCTCTTAAACTCTCAAGCAGCGAAGATGCACGGCAGCGTAGCATCGCACGGATCACACACCTTTTCACCGACAATGGATACAAGCTCAAGACAATCAACAGAGCCATTGAGGACTGTATGAAATCCACAGACCAAAGGAAAAGGAACAGAACATCAATCACCCGACTAGTTCTCCCCTTCATCGACGACCAGCTGACAAGATCCGTACAGGCGGTGGTGAGGGGCAGCGGCCAGCAGGATCTGGGAGTGGCCTGGACGAACGATAACACCATCAAACAACATCTGGTACGGTCAGCCCTCAAACCCCCACCCTGCCCGGGAGGAGCTCGCTGTCATGCGTGCGCGGCGGGTCTTCGAGGACGATGTCACACATCCGGAGTCATCTACCAACTGACGTGTACCCTCTGTCAGAAGACATACATCGGGGAAACCGGCAGAATGGTGCGACTCCGGTACAATGAACATTTACGAGACGCCAAAAACCAACGCAGAGATTCACCTCTCGGGGACCATTTCCGGGAAGATCACCGTGGCATACAAGCGAGCCCATCACACGTGACAGCTGCAATAATACAAGTGTGCAAGACTGAGCGCGAGAGAAAGATTGCTGAATCTCTTCATATTAGAGACGAGCGACCAGCACTCAACACAAACGTGGCATCATGGACGATCGTGTAAACCGTCAAGTAGTGGTGTCCGTTACGGGTCCCCGGTAGGAGCTAGAATACCACACGGTTATTGATCATAGGCTCTGGTATAAGACGTGTTTCGATTTGTTGAACGACCCCCCCCCCCCCCTCCCACACAGACACACTTCTTATGTGAAGCGATTATTATTGTGTGTATTTCTCTCTCTCTCTCTCTCTCTCTCTCTCTCTCTCTCTCTCTCTCTCTCTCTCTCTCTCTCTCTCTCTCTCTCTCTCTCTCTCTCTCTCTCTCTCTCTCTCTCTCTCTCTCTCTCTCTCTCTCTCTCTCTCTCTCTCTCTCTCTCTCTCTCTCTCTCTCTCTCTCTCTCTCTCTCTCTCTCTCTCTCTCTCTCTCTCTCTCTCTCTCTCTCTCTCTCTCTCTCTCTCTCTCTCTCTCTCTCTCTCTCTCTCTCTCTCTCTCTCTCTCTCTCTCTCTCTCTCTCTCTCTCTCTCTCTCTTATTCGACTGCTCACCTATAATATGCTTATGCCCCTCTCTTTCATACTTCATTCATTCGTGCATTCATTCAAGTCATTCATTCGTTTGCATACTTATTTATCCTGTCAGGCAGCGGTGTTTACTTTTGGTAGGCATAGTACTGATGTGACCTGCCTAGAATTCTCCCCCCCCCCCCCCCTCATCCCTGCCCGCTTTCTCTCCCCCTATCTTGTAACCTATTAACATTGTAAGTGTGAATAGTATCAACATTATGACCTATTAACCTGTTAAGTGTAGGAGCTAATTTTGTTCGTACGCTGTAAAGGTAATTCTGTAGATGTAAATTAGAAGACACATCTCAACCTAGACGCGAGATTTATATTTAAAAAACATGGATCAGATATGTTAACGGCAAATGTGGCGCTATAAATGTTTATCACTTGAACCGATGAAGGAACGCCTCCGAAATATATTCAAGTGTTTTTGGTAACTTTTGGCAATTTTTAGAATTTTGAACAGAAGGTTATTCCATTAAATATATTACATATAATGCTGTTCACCAGAGTGCTTCGTCATTTGATTGCAAAAAAGTTTATGATGAAATTGATTCTGAAGTATGCTAGAAGTGCTCAAAGGGTGCCCAAAACCCTGTAACATTGTGTTGGCTCCATGCATTCAAGTACAGGGCACAAGACAGAAACCATTCAACACATTTCAATTTTCAATCGCTCTGCTCCCATTCGCGTGATTGCAAATCTCCCTCCCAGCCATTAAGGTCGGTACGTTTAGCTTTATCTATTGACATGGGGCTATGGAACGACGACATGCCTCGTGCAGCTTATGCTAGTGCATATTGCATAGTTTCGGATACAGGTCGCAAAGCAGGCTGTCTGCCGATGGCATTTTAGCTGTATGGAACGCATGGTAGGCTATTTAAAAGGTTGGGCTAGATTAGCAACGCTGTATCGTAACAATGATGCCTATCGGTTATCAATGGCTATCCGGATTGCTGCTACTACGTACATACTTGTACCTACATGCTATCAGGCAATCGCAATCAATGCCATTCTGTTTTCGTACTCCATTATTTTGGTTGTCACAGATGTCATCGTCATAAACGTCGTCAATCTAATCGATCATTCAATCAATCATAGATGATTTATAAGCCATTCCCATACCCTTTTAAACAGTTCGCTGTTGACAGCCTGACATGACCTGAGCTGACGCGCTGTGATCTGACCTGCGGCAGTCCATGTCTCGACGTCAGGACCAGTCCTGTCACAACTGCCAGACCATGAACACGTCTCTGTGGCGGCGGGACGCCAACGGCAACACGGTCTGCAACGCCTGCGGTCTGTTCGCCAAGCTGCACGGACACAACCGACCGCTCAGCATGCGAAAAGACGAGATCCAGGTGAGCTCCACAGTCCACGCCAAGCTGCACGGACACAACCGACCGCTCAGCATGCGAAAAGACGAAATTCAGGTGAGCTCCACCCACACACTCACCAAGTCACCAGTCATTGGACGTGGCAAGAGGACCGCTGGAAAAAATACGCTTTGTGAGTCCGCATGGATAATTAATATATAAGATATTTGCTTTATGCACGTAAATGTTGAGGAATCTCCGCAGGCGTAAGCGTTCCAGCTCGCCACGCCTAACGTTACGATGGAATTACCGCTTTCGCGATGTCAGCACGCTTATCTGTGAGCTATACGAAGGATCGATTGTGGCTCCTGAGATATGTTGTCGAAAAAATATTAGAATAGAACGGTGCAAATACCACTGTTTGAAGCCGGCGATATCTCTCCTAAATATGCGTTTCTGAAATAGAATGTCCGTTTGGCCGCGCTGAGTTAGAAACGTGAATGTTGTGAATTTTTTTAACGTTAGTTTTTAAACGCCAAACCTTGAAGCCCTTCGTCTTTTTTTTTATTGTCAAAGCATGTCTCGATCGGTGACACTTTGCAAGTCAACTTTTGCATAACTTGTTACCATAAATTTGTCATCATGAAATATATTGCGGTAAAACGTGCCTATTATTGCCTGAAACGTTCCTAAACGTGCCTAAAACGTAGATTGTAGTCTTAGCCCACTGGCCGCCATTGACTGGAAGAGACGAGAGGGTGCTTAACGCCCCCTGCCAACCATTCGGAATTACTGGAAAGCTAATAGGAGGCAACATGATCTCATCGAAACTTTTTGTACCTTTCCGTACGTCATTTGACCTGACCTCAGAGATCATTTATTGAAATTGGGCACCGGTCGCTCCGTCTCGTAACAAAACAACGCAAACTCTTGCTTTCTCAGCGAAGCTCCCTATAGATCAGGCCGATCAGGGACAATGTGATGTGTGTAGTGGGTGTCGGGAGTTCTAAAACCCTCTCCTCTCAGCCATGGCGTACATAAAAAGCAGTAGTCCAGTGAGGAGTTATATGATACTTGTACACATAGCACTGCTAACTGCACCTTTCCCTCCTCTCTCCAGCCGAGGAAGCGAAAGCCCAAGTCGGAGGCGGACGGCAGTGGCCGCAGTCGTCGGAGACGCAACCAGGCCAGCCGCGCCACCATTGGCGTCGACATCGTCAACCGCGCCATGAATGTCGTCGGTCTGACGCAGAACGGGCTGGGCATGGGCTCCATGGCGCAACTGACCCAGTCGTCAGTGATCAACCCGCCGGGTGAGAGAAACGTCCGGGGCGAGGGACGCACTCAGTTGGGAGGCATCGGCAAGGGCCTTGTTCTCTGAGGGCTTGGGGGTTAGGGACTTTGCTATTTTGGATGTATGGAGTACCGAGGAACGAAGCAATGTGCTCCTAGATTGTTAGGGTTATGCTAGCCTGGACAAGCTTGAATTACCCATGCCATACACGAGTGATAGGTATGCTTCCTTTGTCACCATTGAAGGGTGATTGGATACACTATGTGTTGTCTTTTTTTAAAGTTAAAATTTGCAATGCTGGGCACGAAGGATTGCCATGGTTATTGGTAAATGATGGCGTCCGGTCTGTTGTTTCAGTATACTCTCGGGACGACCGAAGTCCGCCCTCCATGTACCACCCCGCCGTGCCGCCGCCGCCACCGCCGCCGCCCGCCGTCGCCTCGACACACCTGATGCTGCCGGCGCTGTACAGCTCCCATTCGGTGACGTCACCCGCTCCGGTGACGTCATATCCGTCCTCGGCACACCAGCCGCTGCCGTCCTACAGCAGCGTGAGTCGCTACCTTCAGCCGGAGCGAGGCCCGTCGCCCACCGGCGCCATCTATCGACCCGACAGTCCCGCCACCTATATGCCGGGCGCTAGCGTCTTGCCGAGTAGCTCGTTGCATATGGCGACTACGGCGCTCGATACGTTGAATGATATTCAGGAGATGGTGGCCTGTGACCTGGGGCTAAGTGAGCGCGCCCCGCCGGTGGCGGCACATTGCGGTGTCGAGCAGTACTATCAACACTATTAGTGACGCTAGGCGGCGCTGCAGTCCAGGCTTCATCGGTAGGGAACTCGCCGAGGCACTCCGAATGCCCAGTTTACCGGCGCTTATATCGGCTTTTGTGATGAAAGCAGCCCACAGTGCGCAGACCGAAGTAATCGCACTATGTGGCGCGATTATTTCTTGGATAATCACGCCACTGCTTCTTCTTGGTTGTGTTCCTAGTTGAACTGAAGGCCAAGAGTTTGGACATTTTATGATGCTGGACATACGATAGATCGTACACACAAACACTATATGAGCCATAACCATTGCCAGTGCTAGTCTGCCAGGCTCAGTGATCGTAAACAGTGGCCAGTAAAATGCGGACCAACATTTGTCGAAAGTGAAAATGTGGAACCAGTGACTTCTAGTCGCACACCACCGAACTGGCCTGCTTCGTCGTTATATTTAGACAAATGCATGTGCTTTGGGGCTATCTTTTACGCGGTTATTTATGGTTCTTGCAGAAAATTGCTTCTCGCTGTCTGCAAGCAAATCTGCATTGAGCGCTCGGAAATTGGGTACATTAGATCGCGGGGAAAGCAGATGTGTACCTACTCTGTGAAACGGCTTTCAACTGAACGAAGCACAACGTAGCTAAGCAGGCGAGAAAACCAAAGAGTGTCAACGCGTATCATTGTCGCCCTTGTCCACTAAACGAAATAATGTGTAACAACGAGGACTCGAGTCCTTTTTAAGATCCGAACTATGAGCTTGCAATGGCGACGTTTTAATTTGCGGATGGCTAGCGTCCGTTACATTCGTCTTAATTTGTGCATCTGTCTTATGTTATGTCTACATTGATTCACCGCACAGCGCACTGCCTGGCGTGCTGAAATAATAACTATAAGTTGATAACAATGCGAAATTCAGCAGGCATGTGATAAAAAACACGTTCCACAGAGTGAAAGTTCGTAGATGCGTTATAAAGGTTGTGTCACGTACCAGCGTTGCCTGTAAGTGAGAACAATTCGACTGTCTGGCTGCATCCACATAGCTCTGCGTGCCTGACAATGTTCGGTGGCCAGTTGCGTTTTTTCAACATCCCAGCACGCTAATGTCATAATAAATGTGTTTGCTTTGCATATATTCATCTCTCGCACATCTGTCATTCACGCTATGTGAAACTGTTTGGTGTGATCAAATGTAGGTAAATGAGGTCAGGCCCGCCCCCTAATTTCGTTTGATTGTGACGGATATATCCTGATCAAACAATGAAGTGCCCTTAAATTACACGCCAATTGTTATTTAGTTGGGGTTAGGCGATCACACTTATGCTAAAGCTGAGCAAATGCGTGCCTCGTACGGCCAAGTCCACGCATGCGGTTGTTAGTTTTATAAGAAAATGTATGAGTGACATCGAGCGCTTTAGCATGCATGTTAGTAATTGCGTTAGGCATACGTGTAATGGTGCTGTCAATTGGATTGTTCAAGAGTAGGTATGCGTTTCATTTTTCATTGATCGTCTCAAAACCGAAAAGCGATGAAACAAGCGATTAAAATAGATAAAACAAGCGATGTTATTGCTTGCGAGATGCCTGCTCCATAGCTGAGCTTACCTGAGCTGTGTGTGGGTATGCGACTGTGTAACGTTGTCCTCTATGGAAATGGAGCGAGAAGGCTTTTGTTCATTCGTCCTCTATGGTTGAAACTGATACGAATTGTCGTGTGCGTTTATGTATTTGTGACGGTATGTTACGGCTGGGCGAGAGTGGCTCTCCTATAAATACACATCTCATACGAAGAGAGGCATGTGTAGATATATTGGACAGGTATTTAGTAAAGAGCCAGTAGTCTACGAATATATTCAAAAAACAATTAGAAATGAATAAGCGGACCGGTTTCGTCTATCAAAGACTTCTTCAGCGCTTTTCAAAAACGTATAATAAACGTATTATATAGTACGTTTTTGTAAAAGCGCTGAAGAAGTCATTGATAGACGAAACCGGTCCGCTTATATTCATTTCTAATTGTTTTTTGAATATATTCGTAAACTACTGGCTCTTTACTACGAAGAGAGGCATTTTACATTGATAAATAAACTATCCTCGTGATCTTATCTTCAGCCCTTTTGTAGTTTCGCATGTGAAACTATTAACCGGTTTTTGGATCTACGGGTCTTTTCTCTTGATCAGCAGTGAGCTGGCGGTAGGACCGATATTTCAACGTGGGATTTCAGGTCTCTTGGGTTTCAGAGTTGCATTCCGGTCAACCCTCAGATATTTCATATCGGAAACAAGAATCGCAATTTTTTCCACTCACTTCACTGCGGAAAATAACTCAAGCTCAGGTAATGTCAATCGTTTTTATGATATGCTGTACGTATAAATATTATCGATATCCATCGACATACTAGCAATACTTTATCTAAAAAATCGCAGTAAGTCTACTTAACTCGTGCCTTATCAAAAAGCTTTGCAGTTTGAGTCGATTGGTCCCATCAATTAGGCATGTATCTAAATGTTCTGTTTTTGAACAATTACGTGTAACAAGCAAGGAATTCATGCCAGTATATACGTTGAATAAAAAGTCGCTCAAGTCACACTTTTTAACAATGGGCGCTTTGTGATGATGTGGAGCCAAAATAATGATCCCAACTCTAAAACAGATATTGTATCGAGGAGAGACAGTGCGCTGCGCTGAGTGGCCGACATGTAGCCGATTTCACAACAGGGCGTAAACTACGACTGACGCAGTTTTCTAACCATTTGGTTGCATTTTACGCCCAAACGGTTTCATTACGACACTGCGGAAATAACCATTCGCTGTTTAACACGCGCAGTGGAAGGGTTGCGAGTACTACGCCCAGTGGAAGGGGGGCGGATGGCGCCCCCCTAAGATCTCAGCTCCCAGTTGAGCTAGGAAGACGAAATTTATAGGGTAGGTGGGGGCCCTGAGGAACTCTGTTGTGTGTGAATTTCATGACCCTAGGTCAATATCTTCAAGGTCAAATGAGGTCAAATGTGGTCAAATCTGCCATATGAGCGACTTGTTTGCGTTTACACGCTGATAACTCAAACAGTTACCGGCCGATTTTCTTTTTTCTTTCATTATTCGAAAGAACATACATTTGTGAGTATGTAGGGTGAATTTCTAGTTAATCAAACAATAAATGTGGCAGTTAGAAGCCTGCTAAGGGTAAGATGTCGCCGGCTGAAGCGGGATCGGCGGACGCGGGAAAAGCGTCAATCTCAATTTTGTGTTCACTGTTCACACACTCATAACTCAAGTTTTTACCAGCCGATTTTCAAAATTCTTTGACCATAAGATTGCCTGTACATTTCTTAGTCTTCTCACCAAATTTGACGCGAATCGAATATAATCAGCGGTAAGGAGCGCGATGTAAAGACGGAATCGGGGCGAAATGCGCCCCCCCCCCCTTCCACTGCGCGTGTTAATTATGATTTCAGATGTTGATGCATTAAATACATTCAACAATGCATACAATAAATACAATATAGTAAAACACATTCAAAATAAACAAATATGTATGTACATCTGGCGAGTAACACGCCCTCCGATTCTACTAAAATCAATCACTTCTATAGAGTGTACTTTCTTAGAACGTAAAATAGGGGAGAGTGGGGTAATTTGGCCGGTGGTGTAAATTGGCCGCCCCCACCTGTACGAAAGCTGATAAAAGTGAATGAAATAACTTTAGTCTCTATTCATTTGTCATCGGTAGAATAAACTCGAGAACAAATGTCAAAACTTTCCCCTTTTAATTTTATTCAAAATTAATAAAACGCGTGAATTTCGTTAGAAAATGGTACCTAACTTTTACTTCGGTTTAAAAATTTATACAACATGTAGTATTTGGGCTGTAAGCGAATTCCAACATTATAGCGCCATTCTTGAGGGTGTTCAGCGGTTCCAAGAGCAATTTCATCTAGTTCTGTACAGCCATGACGACTTTATAGACAAACATTTTCAGAGTGGCAATGTGGGGTTATTTGGCCGGGACTAGCGGGGCAACTTGGCCGGTGCGCTCAGAGTCACTATGCTGGGACGGCCGAGTTGTCACGGTCAATTATACCATAAAGGACATAATTCATGACCAACTTTGACTACCTTGATGCCATATTTCCTATTGGACAGCTGTAAGGGCTGTGACGTCATCAACGGTTACCTAACGTTTTTTTTTTTGCTAATAAATACTTACAGAAAAAGATACAGCCGCGCAAATGGTCTCATTGTGTTCAGCTCGTCAAGGCGCATCGAATGATATACATGATGACCTTGGACTCACGTAACCTTGAGGTCAAGCGACCTAAGGTAACGTGACCTGAAGCCAACCTTTGACCTTAACCTCTCGAGGTCAACACATATGTACATGTTTCGATGCGGAATGACGAGAGAATTACGATGGTACTTTTAGCTTTGGCCTAGCTTGATTACTTCAAAAGCTATTCGTAAAAAACTGTCATCGCATCTAGAGCCGCTATTTTAACTATTTTCGACCATTGTGACGGCTAAGTCAACCTCCAAAATGCTTCAAATGCGTCGTAGGACACGCGTCATTGCTGAATGTGAAGCTGACTCGCCGATAACAAAAATCATGGCTTCAAACTAACACCGGCCAAATTGCCCCACACCCCCGGCCAAATAACCCTGCTAGTGGGGCAATTTGGCCGCTTTGCAGACCTTTGTAATACGTCACAATTTCAACCCTCGCATGTGTAGGGGGGGGGGGGGGGTCGGATGGACCCCCCATGGTTTTTCGCGAATAACTCGCGTAAAAAGCGGCCGATTGCGACGAAACTTTCAGTACCCTCTCATTGATCAATTTTACACCTACCCTGAAAATTTCATGACCCTGACCCAAATGACCTTTGACCTGTGACCTCTTTTCCGAGACCATGTTTGGCCGGAATCGCGATTCCGCGTATGTCGGCTCGCATTAGCCGCGCGTTTGCAAGCTTTTCGTGGTTTCAAACGTCCAAACATGTGATTTGATGTTGCTCCCATGCATTAGAATGGGTGTCAACTGTCAAGGTCACCTGAAGGTCAGGTCAGGTCATTGACCTTTGGTGACCTCGGGTGACCTCGGTTCACTTTTTCGAGTTTTACATGTTTCTAGGCTAGTTTTTGGAGCTGAATTCGAATTTAGCAACCATTTGAACATTTACGAAGTAGTTTTGGTGCCTTCGTTACATGTTACGAAGCTGTCAGAGGCGGTTGACACGTACTACGAATACCCGTCACAACCCCTACTGGTTGACCTGACCTGACCTGACCCGACCTGGTCTAAATGCTTAAAGACATCATCTGTGATCAAAATGAACACGATATTCGTGATCAGCACCCCGAAAAACCTCTTAGTAGCCACACTTAACGACTTTCTAATAGGTCCCGATTTTCCCGACTTTGGGTCATTGACCTGACCTGGAAGGTCAACCAATGACCTAGGACCTCAAAATTGGGTATCATCGGCTTCCTCTCGTCACGGGCAACACGCTCGTTTTTTCTGCGAAGCTCTAGCTCGATCAGGGGCCAAACGGCAAGGGGGGTCCAACCGACCCCCCTCCCCCTACACATTAGAAGCTGGCAAACGCCGCACACATGCGAGGGTCAATATAAGTAGTCACCCTATCATTTTAAGTTTACTGTCCAGGAAAGTAAAATGTATGCCACACCGTCAGCGTTGAGAAAATGCAGAAAGGTGTTGTCGATTTTTAGTTACATCGTTTTCTAAAAAAAAAGCGGCCAAATTACCCCACTCTCCCCTACACCTTGATGAAAATGCAACCAAGCTTCATGAACTCGGCCCCTGTATGCTCATCGTACCCACAACCAACTGGGACCCCCACACGGTCCTCCCCTCTCCCTGCCACGGGGAGGGGGGGGGGGCGGGGGACAGGGAGGCGGCCCGCGGCGGTGGGCCCGGAGGGCGGGATGGAGGGCGAGGGCGGGGTAGCTGGGTGAGCCTGCGCTCCTCCGGCCGCGCCGCGCTGGCACTCAGTTTCAATATTGGCCGGCCGAGATAAGTCGGGCACGCGAGATTAGTGTGTTTGCTGGGGCTCACCTGGCCGCTCCCACACGAAATATGACATCGGCGCGACGACAGCGGGCGGGCGGGCCGCCCAGCGCGAGTCTCTGCTGGGCGACGCATTGACTGTAATTGAAACAGTTTACGTCACTTATACCATCGCTGTTCTCCACTAATCGAAACGCTTCCAATTACTCACGGTTTGATAAAAGGTGAGCTTATTTCTACCTAAGATTGATAAAGATGTTCTCCTGAGCTTAAACGGACATGCGGAATTTTGCTCTGCGTTGTTGAGCTTGTCAATGTTTTGTGTCAAAATCGGCCGAGCATGACGTCACTCTGACGTCATTTCCAGCTGACATATAGTAGCTACGAAGTTTTCTTGAAGCACACGGCATCAAATGGACGCGGCCAAAGGTGCGGAAAGTTTTGTGCAAAAACGTTTAGCGGTTCAACGGATATTGTAGAAAAACGAGAGAGACTAGAGAGAGGCTCTGTAGAGAACCCCCGTCATGCGTGGATTAAGAACTTAGCATTATAAAAGAACTTCACAAGCCGGTCATTACTATAGATTATCTCGTAGAAGCTTGCAACTAAGTTCAAAGGCTCACTTTGCTCGAACGAAGTGCGATTTGCACAATGTCGCTTAGCAACTCAACTCAATGACAACAGGCATTTTGTCACATGCTTAGGACAGCAACTTTTGTCATTGCGGTCACCACTGAGGTTTCCTGCTTTATTGCAGTGCGTACGGTTAGCTTACTTTATTACGGAGCGAGCGAAGCGAGCGTAGTCTTTCCTTAGATTAACGGAAATTTCTGAGTATGAGCGGCCGGCCGGCGGTGCGGACGTATGAGCTTTTGCGAGGCTTATATCTCAGCAACCACTTGACCGATTTACACGCGGTAATTTTTGTAGGGTAGCTTCATTCCTTCTACCAAGTATTGGACTATTCCCGATGCATGTGGGTGACCCCTTATGCACGTGCCACGTGCAAAACGAAGAGGTGTCAGTTTTGTAATTGTTGCAATATCTCGGTAACTACTTGGCCGATTGCGCTGAAAGTTGGCATGTAGGAAGGCACCCACTAGGCACTGCATATCCATGTGCCAGAGATGGGGTGCTGCTGCACGTGCGCACGTGCAGGGGTCGTTTCCAGATCTCAAGAACGGCTGGACCGATGGCGCTCAAATTTGGTACACGGTTAGGGACCAGTTAGTAGGGTGCCGTGCACAAGTCAGTTGGGACCCATTTTGCACGTGCGCACGTGCAGGGTGCCGCTCCCAGATCTCGAGAACGGCTGGGCCGATTGTGCTCAAAATTGGCACATCGCTAGAAACCGGTCAGTAGGGTGCCGTGCACAAGTCAGTTGGAGGTACCCCTCGAAATTTCGCACGTGCAAGACTCACACCCTCGCTCGCTCCGTTAGTCGCCCCAAAAGGCGTTATACTGGTAAAATATGTATTTTCTTATCTGCACATAAACGTGCTCATTGAAAACATCACCGCATTTTGGCAAAATACCAGTTTAGGTTACGCATAATCAAGGGTGTGTACTTTTAGCACCTTATATACAGTACAATAATCAATAATGGATGGTATCATTGGTCGATGGATCTACCGGCATATACCTACTTTTTATGCAATAGGTACACAATAGATATAATGGATTTGTAAAAAGTACAATGGCCGTGTGTTCGTGCATTCACTTGCGCTAGGATGAAAAGTTTCGTGGATCATGGTAGACGGATTAACTGAGTGCACGCTGACAATGGCGAGAAGATCATAACTTGAGCTTAATTAGCGGCCAACAAAGTCCCATTTGAGTGCACATGGAGCCGAATGATCTTGGCATTAATTGCTTCATCTGAAAACACAAAGTTATGCGCCAAAGTTCTACAGCCGCACTGCTGCGTTCAACAACGTTGATATAGATTCTGAACCACATTTCATGCTGTTCAGCATGATTTATGAATTCTTTTGTCCACAATATTGCATTTGTTTTATCGCACTTGCTAGAATTGGAGGCTGGAGAAACGCAAACTCAGTCGCACTCTATGTCTTCATTCCGTCCATCAAACACGACTCACGAGTTCGTACCGATTAGCTACGCGCGTGCAGGCTACACGCACGCTTGCACTCGCACGCACGCACGCACGCACGAACGCACGAACGCACGCACTCACGTATTGACGTATGAGCCGATGCACTTGCGTATACACTCACACACTCACACACGCACGCATGCACGCACGCAAGTACACACTCACGAACCTAGCGCACATCACAGCCCACTTCGTGACACAGCCGCTGGTTTCCGCTCCGTCGTGTGCCGGCTTCACGGCGCAACTCACGCACGGCTTCGGTCGGCAGAGATGATATACCCGACAATCGCTCTCCACAGCCGGGATAAACGATAGCACAACACTACGCGCAATGTCCAATTATCACAGCCCCGGCCGGCCACACAGGCTGGGCTTGCACCGTACCGAGATGGGCTATCTAATCGGGCCTCTGATTTACCTGAACGGGCCGATTGCGGTGGTGACGGGCCGGCCGGCCGCTGCCACCGCGCCGGGCCGCGACGGACGGCTTTGTCCACCGCACAGGTGCGGGGCCGCCGCGGTCTCGTTCGGGCACACACGCTCCCCTTCCAGTGCTCCAATTATGGAATTGGTCACCTCGGGAGAGAAGAGGGTGAGTGTGGCCGTCTTGGAGAAAGGTGCGTGTGCCCTAATTCGGGCGCAAACAGAGTGTACTCCGGCCGCGCGCCAGCCACAAAGGCGCGAGCTGACTGCCACGTGCGCGGTCCCCTGCACGAGCCACTTCAAACACACCAATAGTAAAAACATATTTTGAAAGGGCTTATCTGGCCAGTATCTGTGAACAAATGACGAAACTGATAGGCGTCGCGCTTCGGGCGCGCGTCGCGCTGACTCGGTCGTGAGAGGCGAGCGAGAGAGAGGCGGGTCAGAGGCCGAGAGAGAGAGAGAGAGAGAGAGAGAGAGAGAGAGAGAGAGAGAGAGAGAGAGAGAGAGAGAGAGAGAGAGAGAGAGAGACCGAGCGAACACTCGAGGCGCCTGTATCACTCGATACAAATCATGACTAACTGGAGGGCTGAGTGTTGACTGGCTTTGAAGTTGTACCAACTCAAACGCACTTCTCAACCTCGAACTGAAAGAAGTATTGCGGAGATGTGTGTGTATTTTGACACACCACTCACTTTTTCTATACCTATGAAAGGGAGGCAGGAAGGGCTTAGTAATCACCAAACTAACGGATGAATGTGTTCACCTCACGTGCGTGCTCGCGCTTTTTATTCACACCTGATCCCGTGCACTAGGAACAAATAGCGCATAGACCCAGTTCTGACGTCACTTCCGGGACGATGACGACATTTCAGCACGCAAATGTGATTCAGTCTGTGTGCTGACCAGGAGTCGTTGTCGTGTAGATGACGTCGTTGCAAGTGAAGGTCAGGATACGTGACATCACCGTTCGCTCTTAGTAGTATAGTGTCGGTGGGAGCTAGTAAAAAATTGCTGTCTCCAGTCTCACTTGGCTTGACGGAGATCTAAAAACGAAAACAACGCACGACGCTGATCTGCGGTCTGCAGGTGCATTGGCCATCGCCAGAGCATGAACTGTCCTGTCAGTAGCCTGTCAGCAGCTTGATGGGACCGTAGCACTTTCATAGGTGACCTGGCTTCTGCATTGGGAAAGTAAGCACTACCTGACACCTTTTATCCTTTCCAGTCTGCAGCAACAGTATCATTACTTTTTCTGAGTCAACTGATGAGGGCTGTAGATTGTTTAGGCATTGGCAAATTACACACTACCTTCTACATTCCAAACACACAGGATGTCAACCTCATTAACACTCCGGCCCAGCGCCTTTGACGTCTGGTTCTGAAATTTTAACCCCAACAATTATTCATGGCTGTGGACAGGACGTCCCACCCTCGAGTCTTCAGTCGGCACCGTCCGGTATCACAAGTCCTTCCCTTCCGCACCCCATTCATTGGCACCTGTCCAATCGCTGTCTTACCTGGCACCCGACACGGAAGGGACGGGGGGGTGGGCGTGGACGGGGACAGGGGCACGGGTCACACCGCCACCGCGGCCGCCGCCGCCGCCGCCGCGGCCGCCGTCACCCGCCCTGCAGGTGCCCAATGCGTAGGGTTGAATAGCACGTGCCAAACTGACCCTCATAATCCTCACGAGGAGGGAGTAACGGTTAATTGTTTCATGCTTGAGGTACCATTCCCACATATAATAATGCTTTTCTCGTGGCAAGGCAGGCTGAAGTGTAATTACTGCCTCAGTACTAAGACTGATTGATTAGTGAAAAAGGATGCCTCTGTGTGGCCTCAAAGGAGGCGCCTGAATACCTAGTCCCTTTGCCAAGCGGCTGGCTGTTTGGAAACACGGTGGTAGAATGATGGATGAGAATTAGGATGTTCAAGAGGAGTTTGTGGTTGAAATGCGACTGAATAGAAACGGGGAATAAAATGCCACAAAATGAATGACAATAGCTGAATATTATTGAAGCGGCACATCTTGGTATTCTCACTTCCCAACATGTTGAAGTGATGTTTGCACTTTGAGACTTGAGTGCACTACAGTCTACAACACATTGTATTTACCTACAAATTACTTTGGAAAAATGGTATGCTGAAAAGTTCGAAAGTGAACATGGAAATGTTGAATGCATATTTGAACGATCTAGCAGGATTGCCAGTTATAGCGCAAAGCTTCTACGCGTATCGACCTTGCAATTCAAATGTGAACGATCCAAGAAATGATTTTGTAAGCGAGTTGTAACTTTTTTTACCATGCGATGCATATAAAATAAGCGTGCATAATCGCATCGGGTACACGATGCAAAGCTATTATGTTTAGCCCTCTAAGTACTTTTGTGGCGCTGCTTCAAGTTTGCCCATTTAATTAATCGCTAAGTAATTCGGTCCTTAGTGAAAAGCTGGGTCAGCTATCATCTGTGGGACCATGGCCCACGGACGGAGTCCATGGAGGCTACAGAGGGTACAGCTGGAAAGGATAGGAATGTAACGGGTCAAAGTCCGTCTGACTATGGGTACGGGCCAAGAGGGAGGGGCGGACGGGGCGGAGGGGAGACGAGGGAGCCGTGAGCCGTCTCCTCTGCCGCCGGCGTGACGGTGGCGAGCGAGGCATGACGCGGGAATACCAGTCAGACGGGTCTTCGAGCGCGGCCTTGGCTATCTCTGAATATGGCCGGACAGCTGAAAATCCTCCATCAGAGTCTGCAGTTCTCCGGCGTGACTGCAGCATCTGATGCGTCTTGTACCTAGTACCTAGGAAGGTCTGGTACGGAGCCTGAATAAGCGGTGGGGTCTAACAGAGCGTCTTGCAGCCGCGTGATCGGGCGCAGAGCCGAGTGCGGGGGCAGGTCTGCTAGTCAGAGTGTGAAATGTACATCTTCACAGCGGCGTGAAATGACACAGGTTCTGATACGGCGGTCTGTCTGGTACGAGGTCTGGTACAGGGTATGGCACTGAGTGTGGTACAGCAGCATGGTCTAACACAGGATATGGTACGACCGCACGGTCTCCAGCGGACCAAATGCCGTCGTTCTGCGAAAACCAGTTCTGTCTAGACGTCTAGACCTAGCGGGCCTCCCACGCGTTCCCTTATCTCTCTCCTCGCCTGTGACGCACACAGAGCCCAGACGGCGATGTGTGGGCCGGCCCCTCCTGCGCTCTCGGTCCCGTTTTCTGCGTGCGCCCCCGGCTGTTTCCCTGCCCTTCCCCATCGCCACTGCGGGCCCGGGCGGCGCCCAACCACGGCGCCGTCAGAAGCGGTACCACGGCGAGCCTGGCACCGCGCTAGGACCAGGGAGGGTGCCCCTGTGCTCCAGTAGCGGTCCGAGCCGCCAGGCCGGCGTCTGGGAGGGGTGAGGTGTCTCCGGGACGGGAGAAGCCAGCCGGATGGACCGCGGACTCCGTTCAGCGTCTTCCTCGGGTTCAAAGTCCAGACGCTGACCGTTAGCGGTGTGAATAACTCAGACAGTTTAAAGATGGTAAATGGAGTAAGAAGTTTAAAGCTGCAGTGCTTGCTGCCTTTCACAAAATCGTTTCGTGAGCTGTGACATTTGACAATATAATGCAGCAGTAACGAAATATTCGATGAGCTCCCAGCCCGAAAATGGAGTGATAGAAGGAGGAGGAGGAGGGTGACTGAAGAGCCGTCCTCGAGCACATCATCCACAGCGCTCACACATGACCAATCGATGTTGATGTCCATGAGCCTGACTGGAGGCGACTACTGCAGACTGTAGAGCAGATTATGTGGGTTCTGGCTGATTCCTTGAGTCTCAGACTCGAGTCTTGCTCAGGGCGAGCGGAGGCAGGCCTCCGGGGTCAGCCCGCTCTCCCAGCCGCGACTAGTTATATAGGTACGCTAGACTTCTGGCTGGCATATTTCATCAATAAATGGAAATTCCTTATCAG
Organism: Amphibalanus amphitrite; assembly: GCF_019059575.1. Taxonomy (NCBI): domain Eukaryota; kingdom Metazoa; phylum Arthropoda; class Thecostraca; order Balanomorpha; family Balanidae; genus Amphibalanus; species Amphibalanus amphitrite. The sequence goes on from NW_024881926.1 coordinate 83,912, forward strand.
TCGGTGGCTGTCAGGGCCTGCGAGTCAAAGGAAACCCACTTAGATGTTTCATGTAAGCCTCATCTCAAAACTCGGAGTATTTAGCACAAACCCCTGGCCTCATGAATTGTCAGTTGTCACATCGTCAAATTGGCTGTTATAAATCTGAAATAGTTCTTAAGACATCTCGCGTTGCAGAGAATCCTCCAGCAGAAACGACCGAACACAAGCCACTGAGAATCAGACCGATGAGCTTGGTCACCGCACCAAGCATACTACTAGTCACTGCACGCCCAATTTTGCCAGACGTTCATTTACGCCTCTGGCCTTCCTCGAGGTTCGGTGAACGACTCTAAGAACTCTGAATAACTCCCGTGTTTTTAGCTCTTCACCGATGATAACTGGTGAAATACCTGACTGTCTGACTCGTCGGGTAACGAGTGACGCTAGCTAGGACTTCAACAGCACATCCTCTGCCGAGCTGCGAGCTTCACGCCGAAACGATAACGATAACGCTCGAAACGATAGCCCAATGCCCTTACCGTCAGAAGCGAAAGCCTTGAATCAGCGCAGCGGTGCCTACCTTATGAGCTATCATGTAAGTACATATATTTTACCGTTATGTAGTAATGCATAAAGAGAGGTAATGAATACGTGTGATCAGGAGAAAGCGGGTGTTTTCTGCATTAACCCGGCACCGCCTAGGCTATTTCCGTACCCACGACAGCCTGGGGGGGGGGGGAGTCGGATCCGATCCCCCCCGTTATCTCGAGAACCAATGGTCGTATCGAGACCCGCGAGGCGTCGTTCGAAAGGTCTCTACGAGACCTTCCCAAAGCACTCTTAAGATTTTAAGATTGAGGTCAACTTTCGGGTCAAGGTCAGGTCAAAGGTCAAATTCAGGGGTTTTGCATGATTAGGCTTACGGACAGCGGAATCGATAGCTGCTGCTCGAAACTCACCAAAAATGACCTCAAAGGCCTAGTGAAGGTACCATGTGCGTATAGGGGTCATACTAAGTACGGGTCAAGGTCAGGTCAGGTCACGAAAGGTCACGGTTTTCACTTTCTGCTACATGGGCGTGCGACACATGTTTTATGGCTTATTTTTCACGCCGAATCCGATGGTAATGCTTATATGTGACCCCAAGTCACTGTGCTGGTGAAAAGTGTGCATTGAAAGCATAAAAAATCGTTTATACCAATACCATAGATAACTAAACGAGGGCCAATAAAAAGTCAATTTTTAAACTTTTTATTTTTGACATAAAAATGCTTTTTTCTAGACGAGCTTTGTCCCAGGAATCTAGTGGTGCCATTCGTTTTCACATGCAATGTTCAGAAGTGCCTCTAATTCACGAAAATGCTTATGATGTCACCATGCCCTAGGGGAGAGTGGGGTAATTTGGCCGGTGGTGTAAATTGGCCGCCCCCACCTGTACGAAAGCTGATAAAAGTGAATGAAATAACTTTAGTCTCTATTCATTTGCCATCGGCAAAACTAACTCGAGAACAAATGTCAAAACTTTCACCCTCTTAGTTTTATTCAAAATTAATAAAAGGTGAATTACGTTAGAAAATGGTAACTTTTACTTCCGTTTAAAAATTTGTATAACATGTAGTATTTGGGCTGTAAACGAATTCGAACATTATAGCGCTATTTTTGAGGGTGTTCAGCGGTTCCAAGAGCAATTTCATCTAGTTCTGTACAGCCATGACGACTTTATAGACAAAAATTTTCAGAATGGCAATGTGGGGTTATTTGGCCGGAACTAGCGGGGCAACTTGGCCGGTGCGCTCAGAGTCACTATGCTGCGTCGGCCGAGTTGTCATGGTCAATTATACCATAAAGGACATAATTCATGACCAACTTTGACTACCTTGATGCCATATTTCCTATTGGACAGCTGTAAGGGCATGTGACGTCATCAAAGGTTACCTAACGCTTTTTTGCTAATAAATACTTACAGAAAAAAGATACAGCCGCGCAAATGGCCTCATTGTGTTCAGCTCGTCAAGGCGCATCGAATGATATACATGATGACCTTGAACTCACGAAACATTGAGGTCAAGCGACCTGAGGTAACGTGACCTGAAGCCAACCTCGACCTTGACCTTGACCTTGACCTCTCGAGGTCAACACATACATGTTTCGATGCGTAACGACGAGAGAATTACGATGGTACTTTTAGTTTTGGCCTAACTTGATTACTTCAAAAGTTATTCGTAAAAACTGTCATCGCATCTAGAGCCGCTATTTTGACTATTTTCGACCCCTGTGACGGCTGAGTCAACCTCCAAAATACTTCAAATGCGTCGTAGGACACGCGTCATTGCTGAATGCGAAGCTGACTCGCCTATAACAAAAGTCATGGCCTCAAACTAACACCGGCCAAATTGCCCCACACCCCCGGCCAAATAACCCTGCTAGTGGGGTAATTTGGCCGCTTTGCAGACCTTTGTAATACGCCACAATTTCAATACAAGTAGTTACTCAATCATTTCAAGTTTACAGTCCAAGAAAGTAAAATGTATGCCACACCTGTCAGCGTTGAGAAAATGCAGGAATGTGTTGTCGATTTTTAGTTACATCGTTTTCTAAAAAAAGCGGCCAAATTACCCCACTCTCTCCTATGCATGTTGGAGCTATTTTTTTACAATTTGGGGTCAAAAATCAAGATAAAAAGTTGAAATTTGGGACATCTAATGTTCTAATAGAGCTCTATAACATATATTCCGGTTTTTTGGAAATTCCCAAAATTTTGGATTTTATTAGCTGTTTTCCAAAAAATATAGTTTTTTGAATTTTTAGGGGTAAAAAACGCATATTATGGAACATCCGAGATAAGCATTTATAAGAACTCGTTGAGCTGCGTTTATTCATGTCCTTAATTTGCAATTTGCTTAAAACCTCGATTTTTGGCGATTTTTTAAACATTTACCATTTTTTGACTGAAAACGCTGTTTTTTTTAATTTTTGTAAATTTATTGGCAAAAGATACCACACCATAAATACAACACAAAACAGATATCATACAAACATGCAATGCACGCCGCACCCCCGCCCGCGCCGCCCCGCGTCCCACATGCCACGGGGCAGCGCCCCTGTCACCGGCCGGGCCTGCGACGCGCCGGCTCGCTTGAGCGGCGCGCCGCAGGCCCGGCCGGCCAACCGGCCCTGCGACATTGCAAGGGCCGGTCGACGGAAAACGCTATGTAGTTACATCACTAAAATCGATATATCTCAAAAATTTTTGCAAATTTTTCCTTAAAAATTGCACAGGAGACGTCAAATTGATGGGGAAGAAGGTATGCCAAGTTTCATGTAGATAGCGTAAGCGGTTCATGAGTTATTCAAGAAAAACGTTCATGAGTTAAGAGATGATTGCATGACCCAGGGGTCGGTCACTCAGCTTATCTACACTAAAAGGCATCACAAATGAGTTTGATGCTGATTACTTAGTCAGCAACTAGCAGCCGCATATCAAAACCTTGTTCAGACTCTGGTCCACAGCCAGTGAAGACGCCTACGGCTGGTACAGCATGCTCTTCCCCTGCGTCAGAAGAAGCGTGGAACGGTCCTGCGGCTGACGCCGGTGGTTGGCGGCTGCACCCTCCTTCCCCTGTAGGTCGATCTGGGGGGGGGGGGGAAGGCTACCAGGAAGGACCGTTATCTGCGGAGGACCGACGGAGACGCCAGACGTATCGAAGAGTGTTTCTCCAAGAGGCCAACCAGAGGCTGCTGTCTGACTGAAACGCTTCAGCACACGGCATCAGGGTTGCAGCTGTCGAGAGCCGAGCGAAGGTAATGTTCTATCTTAGCTCGTTAATAGTTATTCTGTTGTTTAAGGAATACGTGCAATCGTATGTGATGGTGGTTACTGGTTGCTGATGATGCCGAACCGTTCGTGCATTTGAATTGGCCGAAAAATGTACGTGCTAACCCAGCCTGCCTCCATGCAACGCTAATGCTAGAGTTAGAGCTGATATCTGTGAAGTTTCAAATGGAGTAGGCATCGGGCAAGGAACGGGATCATAATTCATATACCTATAGGTCGAACTGGGAATCCTTGAGCAATGCTATGATTATTACGTTGCTAAGGATTCGCTGTAAAGCAGTAATGATCAAGCTAGAGTTTGATTGGCGCTGGAATAGAGCTAGAAGCTCTAGCCGTATTTAACACTCACAGGAGAAATGTGACGCATGAATGAGAGGAGGCACGGAGACGGAAGGCATATGCCAGAGGTAACGGATGATTTTTAAATTGATGTAACTCGTGGCGGAAGTCGCATCACTGTAGCAGGCCGATATCTGAAGGTAGTTATAGGCTTCTGTGGAAGTCTTTTGATGAGTCTACATAGGCGAGAATGGATGTTTTCGTCTGTTGAGCATGACCAAGTGACAACTCATCATTCTTCAGAAAGTCTTATACTGAGACTTGAGAGTCTCACTACCGTCGCGCTTGGTCAGCTCACGTCTTTGTTTTTGGCGCCAAAACTGTGTCGGTGTTGATGACATCTGGAAGTGGATACCTAATCCTCCTGCATTCGGAGGCGGGCCGGCGGCCACGGGGAAGCTGCTCTCACTGCTCAGTGCTCAGGGATAGGCGTGTCTTTCGACAGCATATACCTATGTGTTCGGGGAGACAGGCCATCTAAAAATCGCACAAATAAAGAGAGGGCACATTGCCAATGTGTTGTCATATGCGAGTGGCTGGACCAGGCCGATTGAATCTTCGTCCTGGCAAAGGCGAAGAACACATGTTAGAGGGAGCAAGAAAACTTCAATTCAGCAAGGCCCCTCATAACTGCTAGGAAAAACCCAGAGTTCTGAAGCGATCTTAGCAACAGTTCTTCGCTTGGTGCGGCATGCTCTCCCCCCGCGTCAGAAGGAGCGCGGAACGGTCCTTCGGCCGACGCCGGGGGCTGGCGGCCACCCTCCTTCCAGTAGGCCAATCGGCGGAGGGTATGGGAAGGGGAAGGCTACCAGAGGGCCTACCGGGGGCCACCAGAAGGGGACCGTTACACTCTGAGGAGGACCGCCGGAGACGCCGGACGTGTGGAAGAGTGCTCTTCAAGAGACCCACCAGACACTGCTGGGTTACTTCAGCGCTCCTGCAGACAGTCAGGCGTCGGTTTCTTCAGCTGTCGAGAGCCAGGTCGAGGTCAGTTCTTTTAGCTGGCCAGGGAGGTGAAGCGTTGGCGAGAGCTGAGGAGCCGGCGGTGCTTCAGTAACTAGTTCTTAAAAAGCTCTGTGGAATCAGGCACTCTGGGCTCGGCAGTTACGGCACTGTGTAGCCTGGACTGAGTGAATGGTGAACAGTGCCACTGTAGTCTACCAGTCACTGTAGTCTGTACTTGATGGCAGGCAGACATGCGCATGGATCCGAGAAAATGGATCTGGGATCTGATCCCACGGATCCTGATCTCGGATCCGTCGGGATCATTGATCCAGCTCTGTAATTTATCGAGAGATCCATTGGGATCACAGACCAGAGTCTCATTTTTTGCTTGAGATCCAGTGAGATCATAGATCCTCACTTATTTGTTGTTAACACATATATCCCAAAAAAGCACTTGTTTCAACTCACAAACGTTCTGTTTTAGTGATTTTATGTGATCACACGTCATAATCCATAGTTTTGTGTCACTTATTGGCATAGAAACCCTTTAAACATGGTTTCAAATGTGGTGCATGGTGGGATCCACTGAGATCATAGATCCATGTTCTTAATTTATCGTCAGATCATATGAGATCATAGATCCAAGATGTATTTTTCACGCCGGATCTGGTGGGATCATAGATCCCAACCAGTACTTTGCTTCGAGATCCACTGAGATCATAGATCCATCACTCGGATCCATGCACATGTCTGATGGCAACTGATGATGCTGAGCCACTGTACTCCCGTGTATACCCCCGTGAACATGTGTAGGGTTGAATGTGTGGTAGGCTGCCTCCATGCAACGCCAATGACCTTATAATGTTAGGACTTAAGTTTCGACGTCAGTAAAGGTGTCCTTTTGCTCAAATATTTGACGTAACGTCTCTGCGCCCATAGGCGGCGGAAAGCCCCCTTTGATTTTGGCATTTTATTATTAGCCCTATGGGCGCTGCATGGAAAGAATGGGACCAAAAGTCGGCAGTGCCCCTCCCCCCTTAATTGAAGGTGTTCCGCCGCTACTGTCTGCGCCCCGTTAACGGCATCTGGCGACCTGAGCGTTCTGCAGCCGGTACAGTCGCCGGCTAGACTTTCACTGTCCATTGCCCATGGGTCATCTCTTTTTTATCAATATGACTTTGCAAATATGACGATGGGCTACCTGTCTGAACACGGTGAGCGGAAGGACAGATGCCAGTTATGAAATCGTGGGATGCCGTTTTTTGAACAGTGGTGGAACCAGGCATTTGGCGCCAATGGCAAATGGTTTCCTGCCCTGAAGGGCCAGGGCAGAAAATTTGCCGATGAAAATTTGCCTCGATGAATCGATGAAAATCGATGAAAATTTGATTTTTTTTTTGTTAGTCAAAAAACAGTACGTTGTTCTGTTAGTCTCCGATGCCGAATAGTAGAGCTAACACCGTCGATTGCGGCAAGGCCGCCCGCTTTTCGATCACCTCTTTGTCTTATGGCGCCAATTCGGAGCGGCGTCTGGCCTCTATCGGCTCCACTAATCCCCCCTGGGACCGGCTCGTGCTGAGTTCGCTCCCTCTGCCACCGGCATGCGGTGACGCCACCCACCGCTGAGCTAGGGTCATCAGGTCCACCGCCCCGCCGTCCGCGGCGCCGTCCGCGGCGGCGGCGCGGCGGCGGCGCGGCGGCCATATTTGCTCAGTGATAGCGCCCTTGGCGCTTTAGTGCCGCCGTAAAATTCAGCTGATTTGCGGCATATGCGGCTCAGCCCTGCGGCGGCCAATCAGCGCGCGGCGTTCGCCGGCGCTGTGTCACGTGATCGCCGCCCATTTTGCCGGCCGGCCGGCGGCGGCGGCGCGCGGGCGGCTGAGATTAGTGCTAATTGATCGCCTGGCCCGTGGTATCGCGGAGAGAGCTGTATCTCTGAGGACACGCCTGTATCTCCGGTGAGTGGAGCGTCTTGCACGCTGAGAGACCCCGAGCTGGTGGTGCCTGGAACTCCGCCCGGACCAGAGTGGTCCAACGCAGCTCCGTGGCGGCGTTAATAAACATTTGCAGTCGGTATCTGAGCGTTATCCATATCTTACTCAGTTTATCGTATCGTACTTTTCGCGTGTATCTCGCGTCTATCTCCCTCGTTTTTATCGACTGTTCCAGCACTTCGCTGCGACAAGATATTCTATATCATGCCGAGATATTCGGCCTAACTATCTGCCCTGTCAGTGGCGCGCGAGCCGGTCTATCTCAATGGAGATGATTGCAGGAACATCTCTGATTTCGAGCCGTGAGATACCGGCTGACAGAGCTTCCGTTTGAGTGGGAAGTAGCTGACAATCACACATGCTTGAACAATTATCTGTTGCTTTTACTTCATTGCCAAGATGATTGAGATCATAATGATCTTCGGAAATACCGGGTTCTTGTAGCGCGTTGGCGAGTGACGTGATCGGGGTGAAACGGCGCGACCGCACTAAATAATATGACTGCTGCTGTACTATTGAGGCAAAACGCAAGTCCAGCAGTGATGCATAAATTAAATAGCCGTCGACATTAAATAATCATGCTCAAGTGATCTCAGTTTCATAAAGTGATAGCCATTTGTTTGGTTCGATTCCAATCATCTTTTCCCAGTTGCGTGTCACAAAAATGGTCCAACCATTTCATCTGTCCAACACTTCCCCTCATCAGAAAAAGATCTTTCACTGTAAGTTTTTTTTTTGAAGCTATGGTCTATAGATTGTTAATATTACATACGTAGGTGATTGATCTAACTACTGCCTGAGGTCTGTGCACGTGCAGAGCACGTCGAACGTCCATGCACTAGACGTTGCAAGAATTTCGAGGCTCCAAAAGTACAATTCCTATTGACAGTGACACTGCATGCAACATGTTACCTTTATTTTGGTTGTTGCTAATTTCCATTCAGTTGCGACTCTATATTAGGCACTGTTTATATTTTATATTTTATTCCAAAGCTGCACATCAAGCCAAATCATTATTAAAGGCCAACTAAATGGACGACCATGCAACAAAACTCAGCGTGTCACATTTCATTCGGTTAGATTGACACAGTTGATTTCGCAAAAAGAAATGGCGTCGTTCCCTCCTAAGAAGCACTCAGACAGTATCGATTGATTTCAACACCATACCTTCTTATTTCTTACCAAGAGATAGTCCACACTTAGCTGTCACACTTCAGCTGCAAAAGATCATATTTGACGTTATTTACCCTCTTTGGACACGCATGAAGGGTTGATTAAAACATGTCATTTTTGGCGAGTGACTTGCTCAATATGTTAAACGGTTGAGTAAATATGAATGTAACTACTGCTATTATTGAGCTGAAACAGATTCGTGATAAAGTATAATATTTGTTATGACCTTTTCCTCGAATTAAGAAATGTAAAAAAGTCGAAGTGATGAATTCTAATGAGTGAATTTTCGCCCACAGGGCATCGTCAGACATATGCATATTTGCTATAATAGCATATTTGCTTTTTGCTTGTCTGACGATGTCCTGTGGGCGAAAATTCGCTCATTAGAAATTATAATACATCACATCACTGTCGACTTTTTTACATTTCTTAATCCGAGGAAAAGGTCATAACAAATATTATACTTAATCATAACAAGATGTTCCTCGCGAGAGTACTCAACAACATATCATCTGGAACAGATTTATCTTGGATGTAAAAACGATTAGTTAAAACAAATCCACATCTTGGCTTTTCCGGTATTACGTCAGAAAATGTAATGTGAAACATATCAACGCTGAACAAAAAAGGCATAAAGGTGGATAGTCAATAGTCATGGTACGTAACAGAGAACACGTCACGATTACATCATCACATGGTGAATCCTTTTCAATGGGCTTCTTAGCAAACAAAGAACAGCCCAACAATAAACAAATATCTTATTGGCGTTGCATGGAGGGAGGCGTATATCGGAAACTTCTTAAGATTCAATTACATATTTTTTTTTGTTAATTTTCACAGTGATGTTCTGGTGAAGCGTATAAGGGGGAACGTGCTGTTTATTGTGCTGTGCGTGGTGATGATTTTTTCTTACGCATGCTTTCTTGTTATATGCTACCTTTACTCATGCTTTCGCTATTCTTCGAATGGGATTTATTGTTCCAGCCTAAATGGCGTTCTTGGGCACTCTGTGGAAAGAAAGGAGCTCTTGCTAGTCAAGTTATCTGAAACAGACCTATCAAAAATGGTTCACGTGTTTCTAAACTATCAGTTCCGTGGACGTGGACTCAGCTTTTCGCACTTTTGATCAGCTGAAAATTACATAGGCATATTGCTGCTCAAAAGCGGCTGCCCGATGTCTAGCTCTTTCAAACGTGCGCCATTTAACATTTGTCTCACCGTTTTTCTTTGTAAATTAGATCCCGTATCAACCGTTTGCTTTGTTTTAAGTTAGCTTTATCTGGGAAGCTTGCCGAATTTTCATGTCAAACATAACGACAAAAATTGTGTCGTTTAGAAATTTCGGCCGTCCCAGCCAAGTGCCCAAGCGCTCGCCGTGTAAAGATGCCACCAGCGGAACCAAATAACAAGAGCGACCTGGTCACGCTCCTGGAAGAGCACGACCATACTGCGCACGTGCCCGCGGAGGTGCTGCTGTCCGCTCCGGTGGACCGGGCTCCTGCCGATCCCAACTGGTGAGTGGGCGCGGCACCGGTGACAGCGAGACCGGTCAGTATCACCTGACTGGCTAACTGGTGGCAAAACGGCGATATTGCAAATGTATCCATATAAAAGATGATACAATATGCGCATGATTGTTAACTGTTTGTCTTTTTGCTTATGGTTTGCGATTATTTATCCAACAAAATCGTCCACTTATCACCTACGTTTTTCAAATTGATATCGTTATGATAAGGCTCACGTTCAGTCGCTGAACATATTTGTAAATCCAAACCGAAGGTGGAACGGCGCCTGTCATCGTTCACTATCGTGGAAGTAAAATTTCTTTAAATCAGTTATAGGAATTTATATATCACGCCCACCAATTCGGCGCTGACTTAAATACTTCCAGCCATCGATAGATATCGTTTCACAGCAGCGCTGTTTTGGTTTTGTCCGGGTCGGTGAGTGCTCAGTTTGTCCGTCAAGGGTCACGGGTGTTCAGTTTCGTCTGTCCTGGCTAAAGGGTTAGGCTAGGGGCTCTCAGCTTTGTCTTTTTGCCTGGTGTGGCTGTCTGACATCATGTATTACCTAAGCTACCCTACCTCTTCTAAGAATGTTGCCGAAGTGTTAACACAAAACACCTCTCTTTTCAATAAGTCATTTTATTGGAGCGTCTGTGCCATTTAATGTTCCTATCCCAAAAACGTGTCGGCTGTCGGCTCTTTTGCTGGAAAACCGTAAAACTACATACTTATCCTATATTCTCGAATGTTCTGACTTCTGTTACATGTTCCCGCAATAATTGCGAATACTCGGCCAGGCACAAAAACACAAAGCTTTATTTTAGGTCTAAACCGATGCCGACCCTCCCGGCGGGACCATGGGTGCCACCGGCCGCGCCGATTACCATGGGCCCCACGGTGCTCTGGGCCCCACGGGCCCGACTGGGCAGTGCCGGGCCCAGCGCCGGGGCCCCGCCGGCACCTCAGCGGATCAGTAGTGCCCCGCTGCCCGTCCTGACGCTGGAAGACATCGACGAGTAAGTGCAGGTTTAGGTTTAGAAACCCACACGACAGCGACACCGCTAGCTGTCAAATGGGTGCGGGCAGCAGTAGCACACGCTGTCTCACGGACGGAGACAGCTCAGTAGCAGCGGCTGTTACATGGGCGTGGCAAGCCCCGGAGGCCCGACAACAATCTGCGCCGGGAAAGCGTCGTCGGACAAGCAAGCATGAATTGACGGAACTGGGCAAATGACGCATGATGGAGGCCACACCAGGGGAGCATGTGCAACCGTAGACTAGTATGTGCACGCAATATGAGCATGATATGATCCTTTATAGTTGCCTACCTTTTCAGCCTTCATATGCATCTTTATCAGAGTAAGTCGTTAGTCGATTTATATAAAGTACTGAGATCGATGTGAGTATTCTGCGATTTCGCCGCTGTACATATGTACAGGACAACACTACACCGGATGACGGTGAAGTTCGTCAAAACTTTCACCACTACATGGTTGCATCATGTTGTATGGTCGCTCTGACTCTAGCTGAACCTGTGCCCTCGTGGCCAGCTGCAGTGAGGGGGAGTGGCTTCAGCATTCTACTGAGTGGCGGTGGCTGAGTGTGACTCAGGCGGCGTCGGTCGCCCACTCGGCGGGGCCTCGCCAGAACCAGCCGGCCGTGGAATGCAGCGTCCCGCCTGGGGCGGGGATTAGGGCTGGAGGAGGGGAGTCGTGCCCCGCTACCCAAGGAGTCGGCGACATCTGTGGAGAGCGACTGAACTAGAGCACGCTTCTATTTGAAACTGAAAACAGCGTTTTGCGGTTCTAGTGTTGATTGTTTGAAGCCGTCTTCATAATCATGGCTTTGAGCAGAGCTTCCTATTTAATTTTAGGTCTCGTTGATGAAATGTTGGAATGTCCTAAAACTTTAATGCGTCACTTAATGATCGGCCAATTCCAAGACTAGTGTTAGCTCATTCCTGTACAATTGTACTGAAGAACTGGTGTACTTACATCTATTGCAGCTGCACTTTATGATTGTCTCAACCTCTCAAGACAGCTCAGATATTGTTACATACATGCTCTCAACCAAACTTCGAAAACGACAATTCGTTTACTTCGCATTTGGCTACAGAAATTAAAAAAAAAAACACTTATTTTCAACCCGGTGACCAGCAACAGCCGGCTGTCCCGTCCCTCAGTTTGCAAAATAGGAATGACTAAGTGGGTTCACCGGCGGGCGGGCGGGCGTCCCCCGGCCCCAGTGAGGCTCTCCCACGTGAGGCGTCCTGAAGCGAACTTTGCTCGGCGTCGGGGGAGGGGAAGATAAGAGCCTCGCGGTAGATAGCGTCATTGTGAACATAGCGCAAAAATGGCACCGCAAGTATTGAGTAACGGTTTTTCACAACTGGCGGCGCACGTCTCAACGAGTCAAAGAAGAGAAAATAAATCATTTAATACTCTGACTGTTGTAATTTCGCCTGACCTTTGACACGCAACTTTGCTTACCTCAAATATTCAAGACATTAGACGACTGCTGCCTGTTGGTATTGTTCTTTTCGTACTCCACCTTGCGGCTAGAGTCCTACGTGGGCACTCTATCCTCGCTCTCTCCACTCTCCGTGCTGACATACTGTGCCGTCCAGCGTTGGTGTTCCTCCGCGTGGCCCGAGGGCAGGTCAATGACCAGCTGGGGTCAGTGCCGGGGTCGCCGCCGGCTCGGACGGGCGGCGGATGGGGTCAGAGGTCATAGTGGTCAGCCCATTGTCAACTGAGCTCATCTGAGCGACCAAGTGTGTGCTGAACGACGGATTTGATCAGTTCATGTTTGTGAAAACAGTTCATACAGATTGAGCCTTACTTTGCCGAGTGTGCAATCTTAGACAATTGTTCTCCAAGCTGCACCGTGAAAATGGGCTCTAAGTTTATTGCATGGATTCGAAGAAAGAAATTCCTAGCTACGAAGAGACTGTCGAATGCACGCCATTGGGAAAAGTGAGTTGCTATGAACGGGATTTGGTGTCTATATAGCCTTACTTAATTGCCAAATGAATAATTCAGAACTTGCTACAGATTGCTGTTTCATATTTGAGTTCGTAACAAATTTTGCTCGAACGCTGGTAAACGTGAGGACTCCTCTTACACCTTTGTAAACGACGTCTTGTATGCTACATATAGTTTCGCCAATCGTCACATCCTCGCTGCCCTGGTGACAACCGCCCCAGTTGTGTCACCTTCTGGGGCCTCTCTGTTCCGTCACCACCTAGTGAGTCAACACCCTCCCCCTCCCCCTGCCCACAAACGGTCGGTCTCAGTCGTCACGCTGCGTTACGGCACAACGTGCACGCTTTTCACACCGGCCAGCTAAGCACGGCCTGCCGAGGTCGCTCCAACTGGGTCACTCGTTTCCAGCCCAGACGAGCTGGCCCGTTCCGAGTCACCGGCCCGGTTCCGCCCCGCCGTTCCGCGCGGCGGTTCCGCTGCGGGCTCCGCCGTGGGTTCCGCCCCGCCCGCGATGTGACCGACCCCAGCTCGACAGCCGTCCGCTCACTTCGCTCGAGTTTGCCTAAAAACGGCATGTGCCGAGTGGTGTGAAAGTGAGCCATGGCCTCCACGCGCCGGCTCGTTTGTTGACGGACCGTCCCACGCCCGCGCCACCCCGCCCGCCCGACCCCAGTCTCTGTGTGTGTGTTTGTGTGTCTGTGTGCGGAGCAATAGTCAACTGGCCCACCAAGGCTTTAAGCCTTGAAGTGGCGGGTAACTTGATCCGACATTATTTGAAGTCCACTTCGGATATATTTCACAAACATATCATAGGCAACAAATTTGCTATGGCTAAACTGGCTCCCCTTCCTTTCTCCATGTGTGAAGCAATCAGCGCAACTCGATTATTAATTGCTCATGGTCATCAACGCTTCATCGCTTCGTGTTAGCCATAGATCACCGCTTATGCCTGCATCCTGCTTATGCTACCCTGCCATGGCTTTGCGTAGCTTTTTGCTTCATCCCTGTTTATGTCAGCTTATCGCTTTAATCGCGGCCAGGGGCCCGTTTTTTATCGTTTCGCTGCTTGTGATTGGTGTGCTGCGATATCGTTGAGCCCGTCAGTAAGGTGCCTCTGAAAAAATGAACGGGCATAGCCAACGCTTTTGCTGGGTCGCTTTGCTTTGCCATCAATTTTATGTTGCCTATTCCTGTTTATCTGTTTTTTTTTTTTGTAATGACGAGTGTTTCTACACTTTTTAAATTCTTTTAATTGATTGCCAGCGTATACTTATCCATTAGCAAAATATCTAAGGAGCGCTATTACTCGGTATTACTTCATTGCTTAGTGTTCATCGTTCAGTTTATGAAACTCAAATTGCAAAATATTGTTTTGTTTTCTTTGACCAAATATCAGCCACTGGCTCATCGACAATAGTGTGAAATGTTCTCCAATGACAGATATTTACATGCTTTATAGTTATTCAGGACATGCCCATGTCTTTGTCTAAACGAAACAAAATTGTTCCAGTGGGGCCTCTTAATCAGCCTTCGAGGCGCTGGCCGCTGCCTCTTACCCGATCGGTGTGATTACGTCCCTCTCCCCCTCCCCTCCCTCTCATTCGCAGAGTGATGGCCGACTCTCAGCCGAAGGGGCGCTGGTCGCCGACTTCAGTAACGCTGACGGAGCCGCCTCCGGAGCCGGAGGTAGCGGTCAACGCCGCGTCTCCGGCTCACAGCGCGTCACCTCGCCAGTCACCTCAGCAGCAACAGCAGCAGTCGCCGCAGCAGCAGCAGGAGCAGGGCCAGTCTCCGCAGCAGCATCAGCAGCAGTCTCCGCAGCAGTACCAACAGCGGTCCCCGCAGCAGCATCAGCAGCGGTCGCCGCAGCAGCATCAGCAGCAGTCTCCGCAGCAGCACCACCAGTTGCAGCCACTGTCTCCTCACCACCTGCAGTCGTCACCACCGTCGGTGCCGTCCGAGTCACCACGTCATCACCACCAGATGCAGCCTGTGTCGCCGCACCAGCAGATCATCCAGTCAGAATCGCCGCAGCAGCAGCACCAGGCCCAGACGGGATCGCCCCAGCAGCACCAGATCCACGGGGGATCACCGCACGCGCTGCAGATCCAGACGGGATCGCCGATCCAGCAGCAGCAGATGACGTCAGGATCCCCGCGTCATCAGATCCAGGCGCGATCTCCGCACCAGCTAGCCGGATCTCCGCACCAGCTGGCCGGATCTCCGCACCATCGTCACCAGCTGCAGTCGGGCAGCTCGCCGTACCAGGAGCAGCAGGAGCATCTGCAGCGGCACCACCAGCTGCAGCAGCTGCAGCAGCACCGCGAGCAGCAGCTGCAGCAGCAGCAGCAGCAGCAGCCGCCGCTGCCCGACCCCAGCACCATCATGGACAAGCTGCCCTCCTACGACATGAACCTGAAGAAGGAGGTTGACGCGGACATGCCAGTCTCTCACAGCTCGCACGTCACGCACGGCTCTCATGGCTCACCACACGTGGCACACACGGGCTCTCACTACTCGCACGGCGGCTCGCAGTACTCTCACTCGTCCGGTCACGGCTCTCCGCAGTTCTCCTCGGAGACTGTCACCATCCACGGCTCCCACGGCAGCCAGGAGGTGGCCTTCAAGACGGAGCAGCTGCCGGTCGAGCCGGTGCTGGTGGAGGGCACGCCGCACATCGTGTACCCGAGCTCGGCAGGGGATGATATGGAGCAGGGCGCCATGGCCACACTGCGGCCCATCACTCCCTCCATGCCGGCCCTCTCCTGCTCGGCTGCTGACGCCGGCCTCAGCTACTCGAGCCTGCAGAACGGCGGTACTAGCGCCGGCTCGCCGCTGCACACGTACGGTACCTCCGTGCAGCCGCTGCTGAGCTATGGCGGCGGCGCCTCGGCCAACTACTACACTCAGGCCACCGGCGGCTACACCAAACACGAGCGCTACGCCGGCGGCGGACAGGAGTACGACCTGAGCCCGTACACATCCGCGATCCCCGACTTCCAGAGGATCACCGGCGCCACGAAGGAGCACGAGATGGCCTGGGCGGCGTGCGGCGAGTTCGGCGCTACTGCGCAGGCGATGGCCGCCGGCGGACAGGGCGGCCTCGTCTACCCGTCGGTCAACTGGTCGACGGTGAACGCCGCCTACGTCAGCAACGACGTGCGAAAACTGGACCTCAGTGAGTACAGGGAGAGTGTGTCCGGACTGGGGGAGGCGAGTCGTTTCGGTAGGGTTCAATTAAGGCAGCAATGATTAACGAATAACTCTGTTATTTGATATTTATGATCAGAAACTTAGCAAAATACGGTATCTTTTTAGAGGAGGTGTGATTCCTCATTTGTTCTAGTTTATTTGTTCTTTATGCTTCCCCAGCCGTTTGTTTCTGGCTTCTGCCGATACATTCTACAAGCCTAAAAAGTAAAAAGAATAAGTACGATATATGATACCCCGTTGCTCCGGTGAAATTTTTCTTGAGCCTGGAGTAAACGTTGGATTATTTCGCTCAAGTCTATGGCAGTTATCGATGCTTATTCAAAAACAACATATCATTTGGCTTTTGTTTTAGGTACTGTTATACCTATAATGTAATATATTTGTACTTGTATTTTATTCATATTTGTTATTAGGCGCTCTTGAAATGATGCATTACAGAATTAACTTTTACCAAGTTCGCACAGTATATACTTATGAAACCTTGGACAATGCATTGACAAAAATAATGCGAAATATTGTCTTTCATTTTGAAGAACTCCATCACGCAGGCCATGTAACAACAAGGTAAGTGATGTGACATCTTTGCTACCCCCAGGTGACCCCGCTAACCAGGAGAGCTGCGCGAGTGTGTCGACTGTATCTGCCAGCTGTGAGTGACCTCCGTTTGACCCCCAGGTGACCCCGCTAACCAGGAGGGCCGCGAGTGTGTCAACTGCGGCACAGTCAGCACCCCGCTGTGGCAGCGCGCCTCGACCAACCACTACCTCTGCAACGAGTGTGGCACATACATGAAAAACTACGGCACCAACCGGAACCCTCCGAAGGCGCCCGCCGCTAAACGCCTGGTGAGTGAGCTCCTGTTCCTGGGGACCACCGGTGACCTCAGCGACACCAGCGACCGAAGGCGCCCATAGCGCCCGCAGCGCCCTCTAGGCCCCGTGACCTCAGCGTCCACAGCGCCATCAGTGACCCCAGCGCCCTCAGTGACCCCAGCGCCATCTAAGCTCCCTGAACGGGGTGCTTGTGCGTCCCACTTGTGCTCCTCTCACCCATAGTACCCGTAGGGTCAAGTAAGCCCTGAAAAATCATGAATGGGAGAGTGGGTGACCGACGGTAAACTACAGATAAGCGAGCAAGAAATGCAGCCGCTGATTATTATGTTACGTCGGATCGGGCGTCCGACGCCAAGCGGGTGTATTCAGAACTAATAGTTCGTCTGCCGGCCGGGACAGTTCTGGTGGCGCTGCAGGAGCGATGTTGTGCAGGGGGCGCCGCTGAGCCGGAATGGCCCTCCCCTGGCCTTCGCAGCCTGTCCAGCGTCGATTGTGGCCAGGACTGGTCCCTGGTCCGCGCTGGGGCTTCTTCAAAGAGATGGGTGGAATAATAAACGCACTGTGATGTATTTGGCTGCTCAAACACTTCAAATATTTAGTTATCTTCTGAATTCCTGATGTTCGAAGAAACGAGATCGTTGGGCCTTACAAAATCTAACCGTATGGTTGATTTATTTAGCACACAAGGCTACGTATTAGCCGTTGGCAAGCGCAACATTTATTCGCACCCTATCTCATGATTAATTTTATGATCCGACCACGCAAAGTCATTTATTATATAACGAGTTACGAGTAGGTAGGCTGGATCGAGGCGGAAAGACATGTTTCATTTTTATAAAGTCTGATGGCCAAGAGTTGCGAACGAAAATTATAATTAAAATCTAAATCTTTTTGTATTTCAGACGTTTCGACAACACTGTGTCATCGTCAGTAATTGATATAAAATGTTTCCTGAAGTCACAAATCACATTTTAAAAATAACATCAGCATTAAGAAATTACACATGGTAATGACATTTCGGTGTTTTTACATTCGATCACGTTCGTTCCTCACAAGCGTGCTCCGTTTCAGCAAGGATAATCTGGCTGTCGCTGCTGCCATCGAATAAAATCCCCCTCTTGTGTTAAGTGTGTTCTTGGTCTTGATGTGTGCAGCCTCTAGTGCCCTCTTGATATTTTTGTTCATACCTTTCCCTAAAATTTCAGCCCCTTCCCACCTTGGTAAGTGCCCGGCCTCATCCACATGAACCACTATCGCATTACTTAACACGTGCCCCCTCACGTCTCTTCTGTGTTCCCCGACACGGGTACCTACTATGTATTTCAGACCCCATGAGACCCTGCTTTTCGGCGATAATTTCTTCAATTTTTGTCCAATTAGCTTGAAATTTTGACATTAGACATTTCAGCTCAAGCGCCAATTTTCATCAATATGGTCTCTTAACAAAATATCAATATTTAGAGCACTTGTCATAGGCTCGTAATGCTAATAAGATTTTGCACCCGGATAGAGGCTCGTTCGCTACCGCAGCGGATTGGATGGGAGCGCTGGCCAATCACGTGGCGCCGGGCCCAACTAAACTCCGCCCACTGGCCGTGACCGCGCTGGGTCTATGCCGGCTCAGTCGGCGGCAGCACCGCGGGGAGGTCGCACGGGGGCCGCGCGCTGGAAACATGCATGGAATCAACAGGAAGTGTCTGAGCGAAAGTTTGCTCTTCATTTGTGGGAGTTGGTAACCGCTTCTCTTTTTTGGTATATTAACACCGATCCAGCTCAGAATATGAAGAATAATCATATTCATAATGAGGATATCAACCTCCCCAGAACCAACCTTAAATAGAGAGCTGAGTCATGCATTCTGAATGAATGCACATTCTGGCGCTTATCTCATGGTCAGGTCGTGCCATTGTTCTGTCACCCATGGCATGCGATGCCTCTGCACTACTCGAAAATATCGATATTGTTGCTTCAATCGCTGCGTTGCGTTGTCGTTGCGTCAATCGCTGTTTCTGAAGACGCTGTTATACCTATGCAGAAAGCAACGGAGTAAGGATGATGAGTTGCGAGCACTTCCGATTGCCTAAGACATCGCTCTAAGAGCTGTGTTCGTAATTTGGGAAGCGTTGAGAAGGGAGCAGAAATGTGATGTGCGATTTATTGCGCATGGTAGAAATGTGACATCAGAATAAGGGAAACAAGCGCATTGGCTATAGATGGCTATAGTAAAGAAATCGCGTCTTTTTGTGAAACTAAAGGCTCTCCAATAATGAGGCAGTAGGCTACTTACTTACAGGTATTTTAATTATTTGTAGTTCAACACGAAATCCTGGGATCAAGTCAGTCCGGTGACCTCAATCTAGCCAATTATAAAATGGGTTAGTTCTGAAGGTGTTCATGATGCACCGCAATCGCATGAATCCATCTCAAGCATACGCATAAGCATAATATATTTCATATTGCAACCACATTTCTTAAATGCTACGGTGTAGGTAACTGTTTATCATGTCTTGCAAATTTGACGTAAGCTGACCGACGTCTTCCATCAGTTCACAGTCAGTTGACATCAACGTTTTTTTAATGACGTTAAATCAAGCAAAAATGCAGTCACTAGCCCTGAACTTACTGAACTTGTAACTTACGCAATACCCATATCTTTATTGATTGACATGGTGTAGGCTAATTTGCGATAAATGCCATAACGAAGGCTAGTGTGCTAATTACGAGCGTTAGTTTCTGCTGTATCGTTATTACTGCAACGGCAACCGCAAGGAAGCCACGTCCAATGCGAGCTGCCGCGGTCCGGCATACGGCCTCGGGTCCGGCAGCTACTGCCCCGTCGGCTCCACGCATCCGACTGACCGGCCAAGGTCACCGCTCCGTCCGCCGGGAGGGCGGAGCTTAATGGTCACGTGTCTGTGACGTCACACCTACGTACGGATAGCCTCTACTCCACTGACGGATTTACGGAGCTGATTTTAACATTACGAGGCAACGACAAGTACCCTAACAATTGATATTTTGTTGAAAGACCATATTAGCGAAAATTGGCGCTTGAGCTGAAATGTGCTTTGCGAAAATTTCAAGCCAATTAGATAAATATTAAATAAATTATCGCCAAAAAACAGGGTCTCATGGGGTCTGAAATGCATCTATGCATTTCAGACCCCATGAGACCCTACTTTTCGGCGATAATTTCTTCAATTTTTGTCCAATTAGCTTGAAATTTTGGCAAACGATATTTCAGCTCAAGCGCCAATTTTTGTCAATATGGTCTCTTAACAAAATATCAAAATTTAGAGCACTTGTCGTTGGCTCGTAATGTTAATCAGTTTTTGCACCCGGATAGAGGCTCGCTCGCTACCGCACCGGATTGGATAGGAGCGCTGGCCAATCACGTTGCGCCGGGCCCAACTAAACTCCGCCCACTGGCCGTGACCGGGATGGGTCTATGCCGCTTCAGTCGGTGTCAGCACCGCGGAGAGGTCGGAGCGGGACCACATACTGGAGACAAGTGAAGCTGGCAAAGTTGTTTCGGGACGAAAGCCCAAAAAATTATCCGTTTGAGGGCATTTGGTATCCTCTTCACCTTATTTTGGTATTTAACCATCGCCCTGGCAGGGCATTTTTCATAACACGGCCTGGCAGCCAATCGCGAGGGGGGGGGTCGATGCGACCCCCCCCCCTCGCGATTGGCTCCTATGGCACCTAGAAACACCAAATTTGGTAGGTAGGTGGGCCCCCTGGAGTTCTCGCCCCTGTGTAAATTTGGTTGCTCTAGGTCAATATTTAGGGGGGTTTTGGGGGGTATAAATGTAAAAATTTCGCTAAAAACAGGTCAAAAGTTTTTCGCTTATTACTTTTGATCTAATTAAGATAGAGCAAAAAGAAAAGCACCAGTGAACTCAGCACGTCAAGGCGCGTCGAATGATATACATTTTAGCTTGCTTAAGTGTACTTAAAGTTTTTCTTAAATTTTAAGTAAACTTAAATTAATAACTTAAGTTAAAGTTGACCAAATGGCATCATATTGCATATCATTCGATTCGGCTGATCACCAGGAACACAATGATACCATTTTTGAAGCTCTAGCGTCATTATATGCCAAGTTATTGGCAAAAACGTCATTTGACCTCAGTTGACCTCATTTGACCTGACCCATGGATAAGTACACCAAACAAAGAAGCACCAAGTGACCTGCTGTTAAGTACTGTGGTTTCAAAGCACAAAAGTGATAAAACGAAGCGGATATCTCCAGTATTTTCCGAATTTAGTATTTTCCCATAGGCTTAACATTACGACACCATGACCTCTAACTGACCTCAGGTCAGTGACCTCAAAAAACCCGAACTATATGTTATACAACTCGGTGAACTTAGCACATCCTGAAAGTTTGAAGGAAATCAGTGCAAAACTGTGAGTTGGACAGGTGCAAAAAGAAAATTGAAATTTGACCATGACCTTGTACCGGTTTTTCTGACCTGGTGACCTGACCCAAGGTCACCCGGACCTGAAATTTTCAGGTCATATGTAAAAAGGTTGCCCCATAGGCTGTGCCAAATTTGGCGGCGCTGCGCGCCGCCGTTTTTACGCTATCTTCGAAAAACCTTAGGGGGGGGTCGCATCGACCCCCCCCCCCCTGCCAGGGCGAGGGTTAAGCGTCGAGCCAGCTCAGAATATTCAGAATGATCGGAATCAAGGTAGGATCTATTGGAACGGAACCGGCCGTAGAAGGAAAGATGGATAGACTCTTGGACTCTGAACATTTATTTAAGCCGGAGTTGCACCTATCTCATCGTCAGGTTGGGTCAGGTCACTACCCGATTACCTATAAGATCATGTGCAAGCCTGTGCTTAACCCAAAAATATTGATATATTTGGCAGTGCCAATAAATGTTTCTTAGGAAGGCGCAGAAAACAACAAAGTAGGATGAAGAGTCTCGGGCACGGCCGATTGCCTGGGGCATCGCTCCAGCGAAACGACCGTATTCGTGATTCGTGAAGCGGTGCGGGGCGCCGGGTGGGGCAGAAGCGTAATGTGTCGTATGGTAGAAATGGCCTTTATCGCGGTGTCATGTGTGTGATATATTGTTAAGAAGTGCACAAAAAGAAATAGCAATGTGGCAGGCGGACGTTGGGCACTACACGAGAACGATCATCAATAAACTCGCATCTTTTTTGTAAAACTTAAGTAACAGTAGGTATGTCCATGGGTGGAGAACCTGCCCCGGCCACCCCGGCCGTGGCCGGGGTAACTTTCAGCCTACCCCGGCGCGGCCGGGGTAACTTTTCCACTCTTGTAAATCCTAGAAGCTGTCTCGAAACGAGAAAAGAAAACTCGTTCTTCAAATGTTCACTGCCATGGGCGTAATATTGCAAATCAGGTAACTAACTATTTGCTTAACATACCATAATCTCCAACCCCAGGACCCGCGTGTGGTCGCCAATGCCAAGACTGCTCTCAAATCGGGTTCAGTTTCGAAAATTTGGCGCGTTTTCGGCGCACTTTTTCTGAAACAATGCTTGACCTCGCTGCCTTCGACTGGCCTGCCAGTGCCAAAGACCGCAACCATACCTGTTTAGTGTTTATAATAGCGTACTCGTCAGGATGCTCATAAACACCGAGCGTCCGTTGCGATTGCTTCGAAATCGGACTGTTGTAACCGGGACGCATACTCTTGCCACGCGGAGTCCAACGCTCTACCGACTGAGCTGCGAGACCGGGACCAGTCGATATTCCTGGATCGACTCCCTGTTTGTTTTATAGGAGGTTGAGCTGCCCAACATTGAAGAAGGCTGCGTAAGGGGTTTGCTTATGATGACTGTTGACAACAATGTGAGCATATCGTCTTTCCGACTATTGGTCGCCGGCCGGGGTAACTTTTTCAAACATTCTCCACCCATGGGTATGTCCTCAATGGTGAGGAAACTATCTCTAGGCTTTTACTTTTCATGTTTGCATTTCAACACACAAGCTCTGGGGGCAAAGTTAGTCTGGCGACCTCCTCAACCTAAGTCGATGATCAAATGGATTAGTCCTGAAGGTGTTCAATGCTTAGTTGCTCCGTGATGATATAAATCGATCACGCCGGCATACATTCCTAATCAAATTTCATATATCAAACACATAGATTGCAGCATGTTAATGGTGATTCTGTTTTGCAATTTTGACGTAGTCTGACGCGATACATAATCTTACGCAATCATTTGAAATCAACAGCGTCTTTTATGCGCGTTTTTCACAAGCCCCGAATCTTGTGTGGAAATATTTATTTTTTGTGACTGAACAAGGTGTACGTACATTTGTGATAGATACAATTAGTCGAGGGCTTCAGCTGGTGCGTTACTTATGCGCGCTATTTAGCTCATTCGATGAAATTACGGCTGCAACGACAACTGCACGGCAGCTACGGTCCATGCGAGCCGCCCCGGTGCGACAGCTACTGCCCCGCCCGCTCCACGCAGTCGACTGACCGGCCAAGGTCACTACCCCGTCCGCCGGGAGGGCGGAGCTTAATGGTCACGTGTTTGTGACGTCACACCTACGCACGGATAGCCTCTACTCCACTGACGGATTTACGGAGCCGATTTTAACATTACGAGGCAACGACAAGTACCCTAAAATTTGATATGTTGTTAAGAGACCATATTGGCGAAAATTGGCGCTTGAGCTGAAATGTGCATTGTGAAAATTTGAAGCAAATTGGACAAATATTGAACAAATTATCGCCAAAAATTAGGGTCTCATGGGGTCTGAAATGCATAGTAGGCCCCTACCTGTCTCGCCTACATATTGTTTTTCGCAAACAGCGCACGGTATCTGATAGACTATGCTACTTTCGTGATCCCTATCTTCGTCGCGTGCACCTTTTAAAATATCGCCACTTTTGTGTCCCGCACTTATCACCGTCTTGAATCCGGCCTGTTCAAGCTGTCGTGCTACCGTATCCACCTTTTCAAAATTGGGAATGCAAAATGCGCGGGCTTCCTAAAGTTCACAAGGCAGGTCGACCCATGCGACCTATTACGTCCGGCGTGGGAAGTGCGCCGCACCGCATAGCAAAAATCCTGGCCAAGCCTCTTACTCGTGCGCTAGGCTCGGTTAGTGGATGCCACGTCAAAAATACATCAGAAATGATGGAACGGTTAAAAGGGAAGGGCTGGGGGGATCCGTGCTATCGTAAGTTATATCGGACGTGGCTGCGAAACTTCTCTCGGTACGAAACTTCTCTTGATCGGAAGAAAATCGGAGGGATGAAAAAGAAAGAGGGGCAAATCGGAGCTACGTTGTACCACGGAATATATAGTCTACGACATGGAATGGACAACACGAATTTTTCCTGTAACTGCTGAGTTTTTGGCTACCTGGCAATTTGGGTGTGCTGCTGTGGTTTTGGCACTTCCGTGCTGATGGACGAGATGAGTTTTATCTAATTAAATTACTTAGGCTGGGGGGATCCATGTGATCGCAAGGCACCTCGCAGTTGCGATCAAACGTAAGTTGAATCGGAACAGATATTGGAGGGATCCATCACATCGTAGGCTAAGTAGATACGCAAGTTGTATCGCAAATGGTGAAGATACGAACTAACTTTACGAATCTTCTCGGTCGATCGGAAGGCCGATCGTAGCGAAGCTTTACCTCTTTCTCAAGAGAAAAATATAAGAAATTTTCCAAATTTTCACAAAACCGAAATATATGTTAAACAAATATGGTTGATGAACACGTGTGCAAAATTTGAAGTCGATTTCTTCAAAAATGGCTGCGCTAGAGCGTTTTAAATTTACACGTTGAAAACGGTCACTTTCACGTCATTTTTGTAATTATTTTTTTTCAATTTTTAAATTTAAAAAATGTTTTGGGCAATTTTTCGCGTTAATTGCGAAAATCTGACCAAAACATGTATCGCACCATCAATGATCCGATACGCCATCACAGGCCGCGCCGCGGACAGGTGGGCGCGGCGATACCTAGGCCGCGTGGGGGTTACACTGGTGTTCGGAAAGGGCTATGTCAACGCGAGGCAGGCCGCGGGGGAGCCGGTTGCGGCGCCGGTCCGTATTTGTCGGCGCCTAGCAGTGCAGCGGTGCGTTTATGGCGGAGGGAGGGGAAGCGGTGTAGTGTCGGCAAGGCCACACATAGGAGAGGGCACACGGGCCTCCCCCCCCCCCCCATTCGAGTTGGGGCCCCTAATCTTTAGACCGCCGAAGACCATGTAAAATGAACTGAAATAATGATTAAAAAGACCGGGAGGGCCCATCTCGTTCCCCAGCAGGCCCATACGAGTCCATAAATGCCCAGTAGCGCAGCCAGGGGTATTGTGGTGAAGTTTCAATGGCCCTCAAAAGACCTCAAAGGGCCCACAGATGGGTTCACCGTGTCCTCAGATGGTCTCGAAGGGCCCTCGGTTAGCGTCAAATGGCCCTAATCTGGTGTCAAAGGGCCCTCAGATGGCCAAATGAAGGGCCACAAGATGGCCTCAAAGGGCCCTCAGATGGGTTCAAAGGGCTCTCAGCCAACGTTAAACCTACCTCAGAAGACCTTAAAGGGCGTCAAAGGGCCCTAAACCTGCGTCAGAGGGCCCTGAGCTCGCGTCAAACGACCCTCCGAAGGCCTTAAAGAGTCCTTAGCTTGTGTCAGAGGGCCCCCAACTGGTGTCAGTGAGTCCTCTTCAGCTGGCGCCAAAAGTCCATCTGAAGGCCTCAAACGGTCGTCAGCTGGAGTACAACGGTCCTCAGATGCCGTCACGCGGCCCTCAAAAGCCTCAAGGAGCCCTTATATGGTCTCAAAGGGCCCTCATTTGGCCTCAAAAGGCCCTCCGCTAGCGTTAACCGGACTTCAGAAGGCCTTAAAGGGCCCTTATCTGGTGTCAGAGGGCCCCCAGCTAGTGTCAGAGGGCCCCCCGGCCCTCAGTTGGCGCAAAATGGCCATCAGAAGGCCTCAAACGGTCCGTAACTGGAGTCCAACCGCAACGGTCCTCAGGTGGCGTCAAGCGGCCCTCAAAAAGCCTCAAAGGCCGCTTAGAAGGCAGCAAAGGGCCCTCATATGACCCCAAAGGGTCCTCTGCTGGCGTCAAACGGACCTCAGAATGTCTCAAAGGGCGTCAAAGGGCCCTGAGCTCGTGTCAAATATAAAAGCGCCCTTAGCTGGTGTCAGGAGGCCCCCAGTTGGTGTCAGCGTGCCCTCAGCTGGTGTCAGGGACTAGAGAGCCCTCAGTTGGCATCTACTGGCCATCAGAAGGCCCCAAACGGTCCTCAGATGGCGTCCAACGGTCCTCAGCTGACGTTAAGAGGCCCTCAAAAAGGCCTCAAAGACCCCTCGGCTGCTGAAGAGGCCCTTAGCCTCAAAGGAAACTCAAGAGACGTTAAACGGCCCTAAAAAGGCTTGAAAGGGCTCTCTGCTGGTGGCAAAGGGCTCGCATATGACATCAATAACAGCTTTGTCAAAAACGGACCTGAGAGACCTTGCCGGTCCCTGGTTATAAGGGACTCCTGTCTCTTGCAGTAACCTGAGTGGCAGTGTCCCAAAATTGTGTTTTGGCTTGGGTGTCAGAGGGAAAATTCCTCTCCAAAAAGGGGGATAAGAGTGGAAAATCCCCCAGTTAGATAAGGCCCAAAAAGAGTGGAAAAGAGATCAATGGCATACATTTATGTATAATGAGGTAAAATGTAATATGTAAAATGACCAATACAAATGCTTATTCTCAGTAAAGCTGGGAGTGGAAAATTGCTCTTAGATATTTGAGACGAGAGTGCAAAATGATTTTTGTTTGGATGTCGTTTCCCACCCAAATCGAAATATTTTGGGACACTGCTGAGTGGCCCACGTTTACTGAGGGGCCCCTGGTTATTGAAGGAGTCCCTGGTTACTGGAAGGACCCCTGGTTATCAGAGGGTTCCCTGGTCACCTGGTGGGTCCCTGATCAATTGAGACCCCCCGATCATCTGAGCGCCCCCTGATTGCCTTGGTCTTGGCGTTGGCGTACAGTTTAAAGTCGTCGGCACACTGCGGCCTCCTCTTTCTCAACAAGTCCCTCTATTTCTTCTGCAGCGAGGGCGATTTCGTCAAAATACTCCTCCATCGCGAAGCCTCGTGCGCAGACGCAGTCTTCGGGGCGCTCGCTGCGCCAACTCTTGACAACTGACGGGCTCCAAATGGAACAGATGGACTCCGAAACGAACGTGGGAATGCCGACACATGATCCCTCCAAATTTACAGAGGAGGAGATGTCCCTGACAGCCCCTTTGCAATAGGGGTCACTTTTACACTATAGACGTATGGGGAATTCGACCTTATCGACATGGTACTACGAGGTCAGCTGATCTGCTTGGCATTTAAATCGTAGTAAAACTGGCATTTAAACGATGCGAAACAACTGACGTACAACGTAGCTCCGATTTGCCGCTCTTTCTTTTTCATCCCTCCGATTTTCTTCCGATCAAGAGAAGTTTCGTACCGAGAGAAGTTTCGCAGCCACGTCCGATATAACTTACGATAGCACGGATCCCCCCAGCCTTATTGTTGTAATGGAAATCAGATGGAATAGTAACCTTTTGCTCATAACTAATGTAAGCCAAAAACAAATCCATTTGTTTTTGGATTTGTTTTTGGCTTACATTAGTTATGAGCAAAAGGTTACTATTCCATCTGATTACCATTATAATCATAATCATGCTCAAAAAAACGTTTCACACCATACAATACTTATTGTTGAATAAAGTTAGACGTTGTTTTCAGCATAGTACACATTACAAGAGTGAAAAGAAATAACCTCATGCTTAACCCTATTAGTGGCAGGCTCCTGGCTACCCCCTATTAGTGGCAGGGGGGGCTGTTTACGACCCCCCCTTGATATCTCGAGATCTAACCGGCCGATTTTCAAAATTCAAACGGCATTCGATTTCGCTCAACGAGATCTACATTTCTAAAAAAAAATAAAATTAAAAAATGTCAATAGGGGGGTAGAGGGGGGTAAAAACGGGCAAATTGCAGATACATTTTAGACTGTTTATCACGGCCAGGTTTCTGAACCAATCTTAACGCAACTTTTGCCGATCGATAGAGAATGAACCAGGAATTCACATGGATCCTTAAAATATGCATTTTCAAAAATCATAGGCGGATACAGATCATTGAGATTGGGGGTACACAAAAAGTATAGTAAATAAGGTTTTTGTTGGTACTGTTTCTAAAAAGGGTGGCAACGGTCTTGTCATGTTACAATTTTCTTATGAGAGAACGACTAAAATTGTATTGGTCATGCATAGGCGGTGTCAGGGCACCTATGTTGGGAGGTAAAAAATAACCCCCCTTTTTGGACGCCTGGATCCGCCTATTATAGCAAAAACGTGTCAAAAGAGGATGCACAATAACTTTGTATATGTTATCACATGATACCTTTCATTCACTGTTCGTAAAACTGGTGCAGCATCGTGATCTTCGCCCAAATGACTCGCTTCACGAATAGGACCCCCAATTCCCAGTGCTCTGGAGCCGCCCCTGGTAGAGTTATGAACTTGAAATTTTCAGGGAATGTGCCCAATTTAGTTTTAGGAAAAGTCAGAAAATTTCAGCATCGTAGCTTCAGCGGTTTCGGAGATATTCCCGAAAAACCTGAGGGGTGGATAAAAACAACCCCCCCCCTGCCACTAATAGGGTTAATCGAAATAAAAATTATTAATCCAAAAAATATTTTCGTGAATGTCACTTCGGTCGGTGACATTCACGACCCGGAGGATGCGAAACACTTTGCTTAGCTTTCCCATCAATTCTGCATGTTAATCTACTGACGAAATGACATTCACGAGAATATATTCTTGATTAACAATTTTCATTTCAATTTAATGAGCGTGAGGTTATTTTTTCACTCTCATAAATTAAATTACTATTATAAAACTCTAAAACTATGCATGTGTTAGGAAGTGTCACACATGGATGTATGTGAGTCTGTCTCTGTTGGCGGGTTGTTGCTCCGAAACTGTGCGAGTTGCGCCGGTGAAATTTTTAGACAAAGTCAAAAGTCTGCAAAAATTGTTTGTATTAAAATTTGGAGCGCTCACGACGCTCCAAACGTGGCCGAAAGACTCATCACCGTCCGGCCGCCCGGTCCTCCCCAGCAGGTGGTAGCCAGCTGGTCAGGCCGCGCCGTCCTCCGGCACAGGGCCGGCTGACAGCGGCAATTCCGCCAGTGCGCTAGTTCGGCGTCTTCCCGTAGGCCTCCCGCGCATGACCGGCCGGACCTCCACCGCTCGACAATTGGGTACGGTAGGATAACACCTCTTACGCTGCCCGCTGATGTCTGAGCAGTCGTCTGCCGTAGGTATGACCTATTAGTCACCGGTGCTGCAGCTTTGCTAGTTTCTTCGTCGCCGCAGTCTTGGGGCGCTGAATCGTCTTGGTAGCTTTTCTTTTCACCAAGTTTTTGCACATGCGGTGCAGCTCCATACGCATGTATGTTGCCGCCATGATGCTTAGCACTGCAGGATGGCACATCTCTTGCGCTAGCTGCCGGGCCTCTTTTGTTTCCAGTGCACAGCTGACCAGCCGTTTGCAGATCTGTGCTTCGTGAAAAAAGTGTTCAGCTTGAGCTCGGAACTGTTGATGGCACGCTATAATGAATGCGTCGCAGTCTTCTGTAGGGCGCAGGAGGCTACCTACGTCGGTAGTACTGATGGATGTATACGACTTTAAGGCCGTAAATATCTCTGAATCAACCAGAGGCATCGCTTCCTGTTTGATCACTACTGCCCTGCACCTGTCGTAGCTGATGCGGGCAGTGCGAAGGAGGTAGCCACAGACGTAGGTTAATACGTTGCGGGTTTCCATTTCCACTGGGCAGTTCCCCGCTGCTCCAGACGGTGTGTTAGGGGACGGGCGCGGTGACGCTGTCACTGGCTGTTCGTTGGTTTCCATCGTCACCTGCCTCAAAACCGCGATCAGCCTGTCTCCGTCGTCAGCGCAGTTTGAAGTTGCTGGTACCAACAGGAGGTCATTCAGGGACGCGTGCTTATACAGATGTCGAAAGTGGATAGGATCTGGGTTGTCCGTCCCCCCACCTCGCTGCCGCACGATGCCAAAAAAGTTTTCCAGCGCGTCTTGGTTCAGGCGGCGTGTGCACAAAAATGTGCATCCAGCGGCCTGACACAATTTCCATACTTCTTGAACCCCTCTGATCGTCTGTATCAGACCACGCACGGAATCGATGCTGGCGCCGTCTCCGACCGTCCACCGCCGAAGCCAAGCTTCGCCGTCTACGAGAATTTTGATATGTTCTTCTGCTGTCACTGGGTGGATGCTCGAAATCGCACGACGCATAGAACAGGTGTTGAACCGGGTAGAAGAGTTCAGGACATCTAGCAGGTTGTTGAGGCGCAGCAGGAAAGTAGCAGTCGGGAGTGATGATCGCGGGAGTTTGTTGAAGGTTGCATACATAGTAATCGCTGCTGATACTGTTCTGCTCATAACTTGTACGGCGTAGCGAACCTTCATCTTCTCGAAGCTGTTGGGTCTGATATGTCGTTCAGTTAGTTTCGGTGCAGCCCGTGGAAAAGAAGCGGAGTCAACCTCAAATAGTGCTTCCAGATATCTCCACGAAGATAGCTCACCGTCAACTTTAATGTCGTGTTTCATGAGGGCGTTTCGAAGACATTTGAAAAGGTGCGGCACGTCATACAAAGCGATAATATTTCGCCCATCTACCGTGAAGACGCCGCTATCGGCAGCTCCGAGCAACCTGTAGGTGGACTGATTGTTCGTGCCCATGTCACACGTTGTTGCCAGCACCGTCAGTCCAGCCTCAGTCACACGACGGATGCACTGTACCAGCAGCTGCTGCTGCACGGTGGCTTTGGTGGTTCCAGCGCTCAGGAAGAATCCCAACGGCTGCTTCCAGCGTTTGGTGATGCCCCGCACCATCATAACCAGCGCATGGTCAGCACAGGCGTTCGAGCGGCCGAGGGGGCCGTGATCAGCGAAGCCCTCTATTATGTCGTCACTACGCTGGTAGGCGAGCCGAGCCTTCAGGTGAATTTCGTCGAAGGCAATGACGCACAGTTTGTCCTGGTCACTGCTGCCGGCGAACTTCTCCTTGATGAGGGCGAGGATGGCGTCGTGGAAGCCGGGTCGCATCTGGATCTTTTCCATTTTTCTGCGCAAAGTTCGGGGATGTGGGAGGACGTAGCGCTTTTGAAGAAACCGGTAGGACCTAGGACCTTGAAAATAGAGTGCAAGTGCACGGGTCTCTTCCTCTCCGGTGTACCGCCGCAAATCAGGTTTACCCGGACGTCGAGCCATGAGGTCAGGGAATGCTGGATGCGGGATTGCTCTCAGTAGTTCCTTGTTCTTCTCCTCCAGCATTTGCAGTTTTTTCTTTTGGCGGTAGAAGCGAACCTTCCATTTTGTGGCCAGCTTTCGTTGACTCCTGGCAATCGCATCTGTGGAATAGAATAAAAACTAGTCACGACGATTGTTATGTACAGTCAGTCGCAAATCGTACAAATCGTATCAAATCGTACAAATCAAATCGTATGTACAGTCAGTCGCAAATATACCCTTAGGTCACAACCCTTGTCAGAAGAACAATGCTGGTGCAAATTTCAAATGATTATCACTATTGAATGAATCATCATGGGCTATTTTAAATAGCATATTTTAATGCAAACTCGGGCTGAAAGTCTAAAAAATGTGCTGAAGGCGAGGGCCGGATGGGTAAAAGCAAAAAAAAAAAAACGATTGTCTGTTAACCCGCGCGTAACTGGGGAGTAAATGAACCCCCTCGATAATTTTTGCAATGACTTAGGAAATACATATATCAGATGTGGACCTGCGACTTTCATTGCCTTATCCTGCATCAATTCTACGTCTTCTGACAACTACTTTCAAGAAAATGACTTTTTAATGACGGTATGTTACGTGATTTCTGGTGAAAAGCGGCCTCTGTGATCTTTTGTGACCCGTCCCTGACTTTGACCCTGCTCAAAATCACAATTTCAACTTTGCAATGGTTGAACAAATTCAAAATTAGTTGCAACTCAAAACTTTTTTGTTACAAGTATGGCCTTGGTCCATCATAACAAATGCTCCCGTTTTGACCCTTTAACTGCCCGTGATGTCATAGTTGAATTTTACAATACTTCTAAACGCCATAAGGGTATTTTTTTTATAAATTTAGCTCGAATGTTTGAATGGGCGGATTGACAGAGACGGAGCCCACACTAAGCAGAGCTTGTTGCGTAGACCACGACCCCTACCGTCCGATCGCGCAATTCCGGGTAACGGGAGAATTTAGATGCCAAAGTTTCACGTACCCTTCAAAGCCGGACACGGCCTGTCCCACTCTACTGACTTCAACTGGCTGCGGCTGCTCCCACCAACTGCAGACCATCCCAGTATGGAGTGTCAACTATCGAGCGCCGGAGCGACTCGAACCCGGGCTCTCATTACCGGGAGTTCAGCGCTCTACCAACTACGGGACAGGCTTAGTTGTCCAGTTGTAATCTAATTGAGAGCTTTTGATTGCCGCCTTCTGCGACTCTCTGCGACCAATGATTTTAAGATCAATAATGTTACGACCAATAGTTCCGAATCTAACGGCTTTCAAACTGCAGGGCATGCTTCGGCCCTGTCCCTTACCTACCAGTGAAATGCGCGCGATCTTGCTCGACAGCGTCAGCTGGTACCGCGGTCGCCGCATCGACGGGTCTGGCTGGCCCCTCGCCGGCATCAGGGGCGACAGGAAAATCGCCGTCACTCGTCGGTGTCGGGGCAGGCTGGTGTGCCTGGACCGAGCCTGACAAAGGCAAAGCACGTGTCTGCATGAGGGGTAACGAGCAGCGAGTGCCATGTACCAATTTCCGGCTGAGCCGAGCTCCACTCTTCAACCCTCTGTTAAGTTCAGAAACAATAAATAACACTTCAACAACGCTGTCCATTTTCTTCACCTCGTTTAACAAAATCGATTCCAGCTGAAAAAAAACGCTTCCTGGAGCAGCGATTCTCGTACAACGCAATTTAGAGTGAGCATCTGCCAAACTGCACGATCATTTCAATGAAAAACTTAGCCGTTTTTTTTTTTTGTTGGGTTAGGCCCTTTCGGTCCAATTAGACCATTTCAGAGCCGGAAGGATGATCAGGAATTAGAGGGAGACATTGGTCTGGGCAGGCATCCTAGTGAGTCACTGGGGCTGAGCCCATCCCGAAGGACAGGCCGACCAGCCCCAAGGTACGGGGTGACCCGGCTACGGGGTGCGCTCCCTCGGGAGCAGCGGAGCAGCTGCTCCCTTGGAGCGGTGCCGCTCCAAGGGAGCAGCCCGCATGAGATAAAGTTGCCTGTCCAGCCAGGAGGGGGTTGCGGCGTGGAGGAGAAGGATTTCCGTATCCTGAGGATAGAAGCATGGAACGGTGTGAAAACTTACCGGCCCCTGTCGGTGTCTTGGTCACTTCCATGTAGGCGTCAGCAGCCAGCAGCTGGTCCAGGGGGCTGGCGTCTACTACGATCTTGTCCGCAGCGGCGGTGACTGGCGCATGGTGGCGACACTGCGACGCAGTACCTGGAGGGAGAGACGAAACACCATTCAGTCTTCGGAGTGTGCCTTCGGTTACTGTTTAGAATAAGCGGTTGAAAAACACCGACGAATGTGCTGACATGGTAGTCAACAGAGAGGAAAGAAATGGCGATTCTACTGCCGCGACATTTTCTTCCGCTAGATGGCAGGAAGAGCGAGCGCCTGAAGTTATGCTGTACCGCAAAGCTTAAGAGATCGAGAATCGCCGCCAGCAGTGCGGAAAATGGTTCCAGATATAGAGCTGTTGAAGGAGCTGCCATTCGTGGTTCCGAATCCAACGGCTTTCAAACTGCAGGGCATGCTTCGGCCCTGTCCCTTACCTACCAGTGAAATGCGCGCGATCTTGCTCGACAGCGTCAGCTGGTACCGCGGTCGCCGCATCGACGGGTCTGGCTGGCCCCTCGCCGGCATCAGGGGCGACAGGAAAATCGCCGTCACTCGTCGGTGTCGGGGCAGGCTGGTGTGCCTGGACCGAGCCTGACAAAGGCAAAGCACGTGTCTGCATGTCGTAGACTATATATTCCGTGGTTATAGCTAAACCGACAAAACGATCGCCTCATGGAAACTTAGCGATCGATAACAGTAGCAGTAGGTATGCATATAGGTAGTAGGCATAGTCCTTAACACGTCTCACCAAAAATCCATTAAAGTGGATTAAGCCGCTGTTATGAAAGTTGGCGGTCATGGTTCACAAGAATGAAAGCTAGGCATTTCGTACGAATAGAAAAAAATGTCCTGGCTTCGCAGCAAACATCTTACCCGAAGCGAGGATGGCAGTGGCGGTGCTGGAGGTGGAAGTGGCAGGCGCGGCGCTGGGAGAGGCCGCAGTCCCATTCCGCAGCTTGTCACTGGTGCCAGCAGCGGCAGGGCACTGGGGCTCCTCCGGAGGTGGTGCGGCCACTTCAGCGTCCCAAATGGGAGACATCTCCACCGCCGGCTCGGTAGCAGTACCAGCAGCGGCGCCCTGCGGCCCTTCCAACAGTGCCGGGGCCACACAGGAGGCCGATGCCGGTGCCGTCTGCACCCCGGACCGTTCGTTGGCGATGGCGGCGACGGCGACAGCAGCTAGCATCTCCAGCGGCGACAGATTAACGCCCGCCTCAGAGGCTGCCAATATGTCAGCAGCAGCCGTCGCTCTAAGCGGCGCTTGCGATTCGCAGTCTGCATTAAGGTTTTCTGGACGTCCAGGGCGGCCCACCCCGGCCACGGGCAGCCACGGATGTTTTCGTTGGCAGTGCCGTGCCGCATTAGCTGCGCTAAACCACTCTTTACAAATTTTACAGTAACGCGTTTTAATTTTCATTCTAATTTTAGACCAATGTTAAAACGGTAATGCAACGAATATGTATGAATGCTGTAGTAACAATCTGCGCTAAACTTCCCAACAAAATATACGGTTACCATTTCAAAGTCACAGTCACAACTTCATTTGGTCACGACGAAGATGAATCATTCAATGATTGTTAAGAAAATCTATATGAAAAATTTATATGAAAATTTATATGAAAATGTAAACCCACGTGGAAAAAAATTCATCCGCATCCTTCACTAATAGCGATATTCATCCGGCAAATCCTTGATTTTTGGTTACACACGTGGCAATGCTAATCGAAGCTCCTGTCCATTCCATGTCGTAGACTATATATTCCGTGGTTGTACGTAAGTTGTTTCGCAGCGTTTAAATGCCAGTTTTACTACGATTTAAATGCCAAGCAGATCAGCTGACCTCGTAGTACCATGTCGATAAGGTCGAATTCCCCATACGTCTATAGTGTAAAAGTGACCCCTATTGCAAAGGGGCTGTCAGGGACATCTCCTCCTCTGTAAATTTGGAGGGATCATGTGTCGGCATTCCCACGTTCGTTTCGGAGTCCATCTGTTCCATTTGGAGCCCGTCAGTTGTCAAGAGTTGGCGCAGCGAGCGCCCCGAAGACTGCGTCTGCGCACGAGGCTTCGCGATGGAGGAGTATTTTAACGAAATCGCCCTCGCTGCAGAAGAAATAGAGGGACTTGTTGAGAAAGAGGAGGCCGCAGTGTGCCGACGACTTTAAACTGTACGCCAACGCCAAGACCAAGGCAATCAGGGGGCGCTCAGATGATCGGGAGGTTTCAATTGATCAGGGACCCACCAGGTGACCAGGGAACCCTCTGATAACCAGGGGTCCTTCAATAACCAGGGGCCCCTCAGTAAACGTGGGCCACTCAGGTTACTGCAAGAGACAGGAGTCCCTTATAACCAGGGACCGGCAAGGTCTCTCAGGTCCGTTTTTGACAAAGCTGTTATTGATGTCATATGCGAGCCCTTTGCCACCAGCAGAGGGCCCTTTCAAGCCTTTTTAGGGCCGTTTAACGTCTCTTGAGTTTCCCTTGAGGCTAAGGGCCTATTCAGCAGCCGAGGGGTCTTTGAGACCTTTTTGAGGGCCTCTTAACGTCAGCTGAGGACCGTTGGACGCCATCTGAGGACCGTTTGGGGCTTTCTGATGGCCAGTAGATGCCAACTGAGGGCTCTCTGACACCAGCTGAGGGCACGCTGACACCTACTGGGGGCCTCCTGACACCAACTAAGGGCGCTTTTATATTTGACACGAGCTCAGGGCCCTTTGACGCCCTTTGAGACCTTCTGAGGTCCGTTTGACGCCAGCAGAGGACCCTTTGGGGGCATATGAGGGCCCTTTGCTGCCTTCTAAGCGGCCTTTGAGGCTTTTTGAGGGCCGCTTGACGCCACCTGAGGACCGTTGCGGTTGGACTCCAGTTACGGACCGTTTGAGGCCTTCTGATGGCCATTTCGCGCCAACTGAGGGCCGGGGGGCCCTCTGACACCAGATAAGGGCCCTTTAAGGCCTTCTGAAGTCCGGTTAACGCTAGCGGAGGGCCTTTTGAGGCCAAATGAGGGCCCTTTGAGACCTTATAAGGGCTCCTTGAGGCTTTTGAGGGCCGCGTGACGGCATCTGAGGACCGTTGTACTCCAGCTGACGACCGTTTGAGGCCTTCAGATGGACTTTTGGCGCCAGCTGAGGAGGGCTCACTGACACCAGCTGGGGGCCCTCTGACACAAGCTAAGGACTCTTTAAGGCCTTCGGAGGGTCGTTTGACGCGAGCTCAGGGCCCTCTGACGCAGGTTTAGGGCCCTTTGACGCCCTTTAAGGTCTTCTGAGGTAGGTTTAACGTTGGCTGAGAGCCCTTTGAACCCATCTGAGGGCCCTTTGAGGCCATCTTGTGGCCCTTCATTTGGCCATCTGAGGGCCCTTTGACACCAGATGAGGGCCATTTGACGCTAACCGAGGGCCCTTCGAGACCATCTGAGGACCCGGTGACCCCATCTGTGGGCCTTTGAGGTCTTTTGAGGGCCATTGAAATTTCACCACAATACCCCTGGCTGCGCTACTGGACATTTATGGACTCGTATGGGCCTGCTGGGGAACGAGATGGGCCCTCCCGGTCTTTTTAATCATTATTTCAGTTCATTTTACATGGTCTTCGGCGGTCTAAAGATTAGGGGCCCCAACTCGAATGGGGGGGAGGCCCGTGTGCCCTCTCCTGTGTGCGGCCTTGCCGACACTACACCGCTTCCCCTCCCTCCGCCATAAACGCACCGCTGCACTGCTAGGCGCCGACAAATACGGACCGGCGCCGCAACCGGCTCCCCCGCGGCCTGCCTCGCGTTGACATAGCCCTTCCCGAACACCAGTGTAACCCCCACGCGGCCTAGGTATCGCCGCGCCCACCTGTCTGCGGCGCGGCCTCTGATGGCGTATCGGATCATTGATGGTGCGATACATGTTTTGGTCAGATTTTCGCAATTAACGCGAAAAATTGCCCAAAACACTTTTTAAACTTCAAAATTGAAAAAAAAAATAATTACAAAAATGACGTGAAAGTGACCGTTTTCAACGTGTAAATTTAAAACGCTCTAGCGCAGCCATTTTTGAAGAAATCGACTTCAAATTTTGCACACGTGTTCATCAACCATATTTGTTTAACATTTATTTCGGTTTTGTGAAAATTTTGAAAATTTCTTATATTTTTCTCTTGAGAAAGAGGTAAAGATTCGCTACGATCGGCCTTCCGATCGACCGAGAAGATTCGTAAAGTTAGTTCGTATCTTCACCATTTGCGATACAACTTGCGTATCTACTTAGCCTACGATGTGATGGATCCCTCCAATATCTGTTCCGATTCAACTTACGTTTGATCGCAACTGCGAGGTGCCTTGCGATCACATGGATCCCCCCAGCAGGACTTCGCGAACAAACGGCTGGCAAGTCTGGACGTCAAATCCCTTTTCACCAATGTACCGGTAGAAGGGGCATTAGACGTAATCAAAGAGGTGGTGGACACAATGGATGAAGGAGAGTTGCCAATTCCAAAACAAGACTACGTTGAAGCAGTGTCACTCTGCATGCATTTCAACAGCTTTAAATTTGAAGATGATGAATACCTTCAACACTCTGGCCTGGCGATGGGGTCACCCCTCAGTCCCGTCGCTGCGTGTTTATATCTCGAAATGCTCGAAGAACGACACTTCTTAAATATCATGGGCCAAGGAACCGTATGGTTACGTTATGTCGATGACGTGATCATAGTGTACCCAGAAGAGATGAAACTTGAAGAAAAAGTGCAAAGTCTCAACCAGGTAGACGCTCAAATTCAATTTACGGTGGAAAATGAAATGAACGGTGAACTTCCTTTTCTGGACACATTCATAATCAGAGAGGGTCGAAACTTGAAATACAAGGTATACCGGAAGCCATCGTGCAAAGAGGACTACATACACTATTTTTCTGGACACAACGAGAGGTACAAGAGGGGCATTGTAATAGGATTTTTCCTGCGCGCTTACCGAGTGTGCAGCCCGGAATATCTCGAGGACGAGCTGGAGCACATTTTTGAAAGATTTCAGCAACTCAAATATCCAAGAGGGTTTCTCATTTCTCAGAAGAAAAAGGCCCAGAAGATTCGTGAACGAAACACTAATGAAAGAGAAAACGCAAGA
Organism: Amphibalanus amphitrite; assembly: GCF_019059575.1. NCBI lineage: Eukaryota > Metazoa > Arthropoda > Thecostraca > Balanomorpha > Balanidae > Amphibalanus > Amphibalanus amphitrite. The sequence continues at coordinate 122,268 of NW_024881926.1, forward strand.
ATAGAAAAATCGAGTAGATTGCTCTGCATTCCCAATTTTGAAAAGGTGGATACGGTAGCACGACAGCTTGAACAGGCCGGATTCAAGACGGTGATAAGTGCGGGACACAAAAGTGGCGATATTTTAAAAGGTGCACGCGACGAAGATAGGGATCACGAAAGTAGCATAGTCTATCAGATACCGTGCGCTGTTTGCGAAAAACAATATGTAGGCGAGACAGGTAGGGGCCTAGGTACCCGTGTCGGGGAACACAGAAGAGACGTGAGGGGGCACGTGTTAAGTAATGCGATAGTGGTTCATGTGGATGAGGCCGGGCACTTACCAAGGTGGGAAGGGGCTGAAATTTTAGAGAAAGGTATGAACAAAAATATCAGGAGGGCACTAGAGGCTGCACACATCAAGACCAAGAACACACTTAACACAAGAGGGGGATTTTATTCGATGGCAGCAGCGACAGCCAGATTATCCTTGCTGAAACGGAGCACGCTTGTGAGGAACGAACGTGATCGAATGTAAAAACACCGAAATGTCATTACCATGTGTAATTTCTTAATGCTGATGTTATTTTTAAAATGTGATTTGTGACTTCAGGAAACATTTTATATCAATTACTGACGATGACACAGTGTTGTCGAAACGTCTGAAATACAAAAAGATTTAGATTTTAATTATAATTTTCGTTCGCAACTCTTGGCCATCAGACTTTATAAACATGTCTTACAATACTGAACATGTTTCATTGAGGCAGCTGCCACCTGTTCCATAGGTAACATGGAGCTAAGCAAAGCCATGCATGCAATTCTAAAGTTATTCAGCAACAGCTCATTTTCTCTCTTGGTTTCAATCACTTACTTTTCTAAAGTGTATTTAATTATTTGTGTAAAGCATGGTCAAGTGCGTTTTTTTTTTAAGAACGCACCCGGACTCGCAAACTGCGTGAATGACTTCTGCCCTGCCTACCCCGTCTATCCTCTCTCTCCCATCGCTCTCATCTGTCGAAGAGCTGTCTGTCTAACGTCAGCAGTCGGGTCTGTTCCAGAGTAACCCGGCGGCGGCTCGCCGCGTCGGACTCTCGTGCGCCAACTGCCAGACCACAACCACGACGCTGTGGCGCCGTAACAGCTGTGGGGAGCCGGTGTGCAACGCCTGCGGGCTCTACTTCAAACTACACCAGGTCAGTCCCCAGGTCAACGACTCGCTCACTGCCGAGAGGGAACGGGCAGTGGGCACAGGCGCACTGCACCGAGTCATCAACATACTGCCCTGCCCAATGGGCACTGGCATACTACGCTGAGTCGGACCCAGTGGGTGACCCAGTGGGTCAGTCCCCAGTGACCAATATGGTGCACCGCCTCAATTCGTGGGCACTGACATACTGCACTGGGTCAGTCCCTGGTCAGTGGTCAACAACACAAAGCACTGGTCACTATCTCAGTCATTGGTCATCAGCATGCTGCACCGGAATATTTCTTGTCTCCCAAAAACTGCAGCAAAATTGTCAATGCCACACAAGTCGAGAGGCAGTTAGTGACAGTATGTGCTCCTAATTCGGCTCGAAAGTTCCGTACCCTTTTATTTGTGAACTAATTTACCGACGTAATTACATGATGACTATTTTTACCGCTAAGGCACGCTATTCTTTCACGATTTTAAAAATCGCCAGTGATCTATCCATATTCTAGGGAAGCTTGATGAGCCCATTCATCCCGAGACCCGAGTCCTGCATTCAGGACGTCCAGCGGAAGCTTTTTTTAGCAGAACATTCGAGTATCCATTATCCAAGCCCCAAGGATATTTTTCTCATACCTTTTGACAGCGACCTTGGACTGCTTAAAACAGGATTGTTTAGGCTAAAAAGGCGTGCATCTAGGAGCGTCGAGCGTGCATGTTCGCAGAAAAGCCATGAACACTGAACATGCAAGAATCATGTTTTCGTCCCGAACCACCCACAGTGGTGCTTGTAAAATAACTTTACCGCCATGGCTCAGTCTTGGTTGGACTATTAAAAGCTGCGATATTGCGAACATTGTCAACATTACTTTTAACAGTGACGACCGGCTGCGTTAACGGGTGAAGAACTGTGTTGTCACATCATATTGTTTTATCATTATTTGATTTTAAAGCAGGATATCATTTTTTTATCCGAATAACGCATTCAGTTATATGTAGCAAGGAGAAAAAAGTGGATATCACAAAAAAACTTACGATTTGGCATGGAGACATGTATGATCTAGCACCACTTACACCACATATGTTTCGCCCTTGACCAACGTGACCTTCCAATGCGATGTCCTTGGGTCCATGGGTCTATAATGTAATTGTTCAATGCTCGTTCTTGCGTCGTTTGAACTCTCCTAGCATGATTTTTTTTAGTCAGGTCTTGTATGCAACGTGTCCGAAAGTCTGCTGCATTTACAATTTTGACTGCACCAATCTCTAGATGATCATGAATTGACCTCTCCCTTCTGAGGACCTCGACTGAGCCTCATTGAGCTCCCACAGGACACTTTATCAGCTTAGGCTTCCAGAAAACTATCAGCAAGCCTCCTTGGCGATGCTCACCGAAATCCATGCATTTCGGTTGTCTTTAAACTCAAACCAAAATCAATTAGCGTAACAACCGAAAACCTGCAATGGATTTGAAAGAAGATCGGAAATAATAGGATTTATGCTTCACCAGTAAATATCACTGTGCTCGCTGCGTCAAACTCTAATCAGGACCGTTTCGTCCACACCCGATAATTTAACACGTCCATGGCGGCGCTGGACGGAAGTTCGTTCGAGTCGCCGCCGATCGCGGTTTGATCTGAGGAGCACGCCATTCGGTGATAGAAATGGCCGCCACAGGCGACTGGTGACTGGTGATGGTGCCAACTGATGAGACGCTCGGTTGGTGCAGGTTGGCTCCGTTCTCGGCTGGGGAGAGATTTGCCTTTTCTATGACGATAGTTTGTGTGTTCAGGGAATATCCTCGCATTCTCTTGTAATTGATGACTTCACGATATCTGCTGCTTTAGGTATTCAAAACAACTTATAGTTATAGTTAACGTCATTTTAATACTTAAGTTTTCATAGTTGCTTGGAACACGAAACCTTTTGACTTCACCGTTACTGCTTTCATCCGTATTTGACATCGCTTTCCAAGAAGCATTTTGTCACAAGGTTCTGCGGTTTTCAACATGTCTGAATTTCATTTTTGGGTTTTTGATAGGTCCCATTGCTTGTCTTGGTTTGACAATGCAACGGCATCCTTTGAAGGCACCATATTTCAACATAAGCCTGTCTAAATTTTAAAGTATTTGGGCTGGCTTCAACCAGCATACCGATGATTACTTCTTTCTGTGTCTAAATGTTTATTCGTTTTCTATAACTGCATTGCAAGGACGCTCTTCGCGTAAAAGTCGCGTTTCTTTTTTTGTTTTTATGTTTTTTTTCATTTTCACCTATTTCATTTATGTCTTCTATGCCTGTTGTAGGCGATAGTTCTTTTTTGCAATGTTTCATTTGATAATTGCTCAGAATTTATGAAAGGGTGATCACAGCTGTAACAGGCGCAGACCGACAGGACGGCTACGCTCTGAACAAACGGGCCTACCGAAACAAAATGAAAAAGTAGCATTAGCTTCATCCATGTGTCGTACACAAGGTATGTTACTGAATAAATGTTTTGGCAATGGCATTAAAATAGTCTGTAGATCACCAGAAGCCATTTGTGCTCTACAAAATCCCCGGAGAAGAGGCAGAACTTCACAAACCCCTTCCACGCACGGCCATGCTGCGCCGCCGGACACGAAGACTGCAACGCTTCCCTGGAGTAGATCACGATACGCGTGAAGGCGTATCTCAGTAGCTGGCTGCTCACTCACGGCTTTTTCCCGGGCGACTCTAATGGCCGAGAACCGAGCTTGGATGTCACAGGAGCGGCGACGATAGGTATCACGCAAGAAGTGAATTTGTTCGCCTCCCTCCCTCTGATAGAGTGGCGATTAATGAAAAACACCGGCAGCGCTGGCGATAACCGCACGCCCGCCCGGCGGCGACATTAGAAGACAATTACGCGCGCCAGGCTGGTCCGCCGGGACGTCGGCAGCTCGCGCTCCGGCCGTCCTCCGCCGTCGAGTCGCCGCCGTCGGGTCGCCGCCGATTCCGATAGGCATCGCTGGCGCGTCACGGCCGGCCCAGCGCGTGACACGCAGTGTGACGGGTCGTGACTCCGCGCCGCGCCGGCCAGCGCTAATGGGACCGGTCTGTTTGGCGACCGGGCGGCTCCAGGGGGCGGGGGGGGGGGGGGTGACACGCGCCTGGGCGGAGATTGGGAGCACCTAGCGATGGAGAGCGATGAACAGCGATGGAGGTCTGATGGACGGGCGGCAGGTCGGAGCCCGTGGTGGTCACAATGGGGAGATGAACTGCAGGAGTATGAGCAAAGTGAAGTAATCAAAGGTGTAGAGTCGAATGCTTTGATAGAGACATTGGCCATGGGGTATGATGATGATATCAACATCTGCAGCAGGGTACTTACTGGCAACTAGACCCAAATTATGCCCAATTGCTTTATGTCTATACAATTTCTGGTGATGTGCGACTTCCTTATAAGGATGACTTTCTTTTCATTCACCAAACTGAAAATTGTACGAATCTTCCAGTTTATACCAGTTCATACCAGTTTATACCAGTTTAAGGACCATTCTGTGCTTTGCCGCAGCCAGCAGCACGCCGCACATCCTAAAAACCCTGCTCCAATGGCACAGCTCGTCCTCTCCACTGCCTGACTCAGGTGTAAGCTAAGTGGAAGGGCTTGTCAAGGCGCAGCTGTGACCACCAGCCCCTGTGCTCCATTTCATTTCCCCATTGAGGCAGCTTCAATCGAGCGTGAACGACTGCAACTGTCGCCTGAACCCCCTTGCGCTGACAGATGACAAAAACAATCGTCTGTCTTCACCTGTACAGGGTTTGCAGCTTCGGCCCCTCGACGGGCTTATGTTGTCGCATGTTGTCTGCAACAGACGGCAGTGTACCGGTCCACCATTTTAGCAGACGTCTGGCAAAAGAAAATGGCCGCCACTTTCTTAGTGAGCTTTGGGAGATATTAAATCATATTTTTCGTTTTAATTGAGTAAATGCTGACACGGACTCTCTTGGTATTCAGGAAATCGCATGCGAGAGCCTATTCAAATACATTAGAATTCTGCGCGCATCAATCGCATGCGGGAGGCGCACTAGCATTAAGGCACTAGCCTAATGCGTGTTTCACGAAAAATCTGACACTTTCTTGAAAAGAAAATAGAATTCGGATGTTTTTTGGGGGGGTTTTGAAATTCTGAAAACTTGATTGCAGTAGAAGCCTATATTTGAGTAGAAGACTGCAGACTCAGAGTGCAGGCGTCTCCTTGTTCGATTAGGCTACAGTTAAATATGTACGAAGATAAATTTGGGAGATGTTATCACATTTTATATGTATGCCTACTTATGTCTGGGCAACTTTTATAGAGAATCACTACATACAAAACTTTAACACTCCATGATTCTATCCATTATCCTATCATTTATGATCGCTCTTGAGAAACTGTTTGTTAGCTTGTTTAGCACTTGCTTTATTAACATAAAAAGTTATGTTTTGTTTATTTCGTGTTGTCTTTATTTGCACATATTTATCATGACATTGGCCATCGGAGTTACCGATAGGAATCGGAAAACCCTAAAACATAAAAAAAGAGAAACAGTCATCATTATAATCACTTATCATTACCAACAGCAGCGGTTTCATCATCATTGTCATCGTCATCATCATCATCTCCATCATTATCAGCAGCAACATCCAGCGCCGCCATTAGCAGTCTCAGCTCTGACTAAACTCACGTCTTGTGTCCCGCACAGGTAAACCGGCCCCTGACCATGCGGAAGGACGGCATCCAGACGAGGAAGCGCAAGCCGAAGAACGTCTCCGGCGATGCCAAGAACATGATAAAGTCGCACGGTGAGTTCACGTCATCACACATCCCTGCATGGACTAATTAAACTAATTGACGTCATGAAACCGCGCAGCACACTCCTGTTGTTTTAACACGCTCTGAAATGTTTGTCTTGACATTATATAACGTGTCATTCGTGTTCCGAAACTTTTGCATTTGCTCGAATCTTTGCTGACTTTCTTCCCTATCTATCGTAATGAAAACTGGCTTCTCTGGCTCTTGTCTCTCTTTCTAGCACACAAACCTCTTAAATCTTTTCGCACTCACCCACACTCTCTAAACGCTCCTTTTCTCCCGTCACAGCTCGTCAGAACGCTCTGACTGCTGCCACCGTCACCAACGCTCTGGGCAGCTACGCAACCAGCGACTTCTACGGCCAGCACTACTGTGGTGACATGTCGGGGGCCGCCGCCCTGCTGCAGGGCGGCGGCTCGGTGCCCGGGGGAGTCTCGGCCGCCGCCGCCGCCGCCGCCGCTGCCGCCGCCGCCGCGTCGGCCGTCTCTCACGGTACTCACAGTCGGTACGCACTAACAGCACGCCACGAGAGACGCGGTGGAAGTGGGAGATTGGTTCGTGGTGGGGCACCAAGGTGCACTAATCGGTGATGGGTGCCGTCAGTGGGTGATTTTGGACTTGGGTGATGGTTTATTTGGTGATGTGTTTGCTGACTTTCAAAAGTGGAATAGTTTTCGGACTAGCTCGAAAAAAAAATATTAAAAAAAAATTGATTAAATATTTTGGAGGCGACCTGGTAAAATATCAGTGAAGCTCATACTCTCCTAAATGCATTTCGCCGAAAGCGCAGTAGTTAGTTTCAAAAATTATGCATGAAGGTGATTTGGTATGTTGTAATGTCCGAAAACTATTCCATTCTCTGTGTCCGCTTTGGTGGTGGTTCTACCGGTGAAGGCTCATTTGGCTTGGCAAATTTGGTTGTGTTGTTCCCTTCTTTCGAAGTGACGCTCGAATATTTTTATCTTTATTGAAGACCATTATCATGTGAAAACTATCTACATTATGATTCAGCTTATGTTTATTGTCCAGTTGCCAACTATCGTTGGATATTTTTTTCCTTTCAAATGCAACTTGCACTGCCAGAAGCGTCATAAATTTATTATGATTATCCACCGTCTCCCACGTTCCACCGTTTCCCTGTCTCGCTCTAACGCATTCTTCGATAACATAACGTTTGTATTCACATCAGCCCGTGCTTGTTTCAGCATCATGTATGGCGCCCCCGGGCTGGAAAGTATGGGCCTGAGCGGGATGGGGGCCGACTCCAAGCTGGACAAGCCTCAGGTGTGAGCTGCGCCCGCGGGCAGCGTCTTCCACCGTGTCGCCTGGTCCCGTGCCGGGTCGGCGACGGGTCACCTGAGTCGGCGCTGGCGCCTGATGTGGTACACAGGTGACCTGGGCGCACGGTGGAACTGATAGATGGGTATAAGTGCATTAGTGGATCGCCTCGGTGGTCTCATCGAGCCATTGGTGGAGTAGACCGACATCAGCTCTCGGTCACTGTGAGTGTGTGTTGGTACGGGTCGGCAGAGCGGGCTTATTTAGCTGAATCTTAAGGTGTGTGAGGGCATTCATTGCTGCACAGTTGTGCTGTGCACTATCATGAGTGGGTGTGTCACATGTGTGAATGTACGCGGGTGTGATGCCGACGGTACCAGTGTGACGGTATGAAACGCCAGGCGCCGTCTGTCCTGCAGTGCCGCGGGACGAAGCGTTTTGATGCAATGTTCATCATGTTTGGTTAATTTTCCGGAAGTTTCACTCCAACCCACGCAGTACGCACCCTTCCAGTTTCACAAGCGGGTCGAAACTTGTGCCTTCGCGTGTTTTAGAAGACAATCGGCTGAAACGTTGCACTATTACTATGGTGTGGATCTATGGTAGCTACTGCTTGCATCCCGCTCATTTATACCTTACTCATACCGTACATTTGTAGTGGTCCCTTTATCTAGCATGTGGTGGTATTCATACATTCCAAATGCTATGAATTGGCGAGTGCTGATATGCGTAGAATAAGCTGCGTCACGGGGCAATGGCTGTCACACTTATTGGTAAACCGCGCAACTTTGCTGCGGATTCCATGCCACTCAGGCAAAATGCTTTAGTCAATGAAAAGTCTCCTACCTTCAGTGATGAAATGTGATTCATCAGTCGGTTGCAAATTTTATTAAATGCATTTCGAGCTAGTGATATCTGGAAATTTTTATTGAATGCATTCCGGACTTGTGATATTTTATCCTGACCAAGCCCAGCAGTGGGCATCTTGGCAGGGCAACTGATATTGCCATCAACACCATTCCAGCAGACTTATCATGTGACAACTGCATTTCGCCTCTGTGATCGCTTTGTGAATAGCTGCTCGTGACCGCAACGCATCGGCTGAAATTGTTTTCACGTGTGCTTATTTTACCGATGATTATACGATGGGCATTTTTCATGTTCGCTGCCGGTTGCACTAGCGTATCTATTGCGATGTTGGCGCGACATGCCTGCTTTTGGACGTGCTGTACCGCCGAGCAGTGTCTTCGAAGACCTGTAGGAGGCGATGTGGTCAGACCCAATACAGCCGTGCCTATCAGGCGGAGTCTTTTTGGTAGTGGAAGGGGTGAATGGAGCGCTTGTAGTGGAGTCGCAGAGCGGTTTGGGAGATAAATGCATCGATGCATGTATTGAATGGGCAGACATAATTATGATTCATCACTTGGATGATATGTGTTGTCATGAAGTAACGTAATCTGTTTTCCATAAATTGCCAAAACACTGGGTTGAATTGAGCGAATTGACAGCTTTGAACAAACACTTTACATACGTTATTTCGCAGACGAGATTTTAACTTTGGTATGGTATTTTTAGTGTAGTGTATAAGTGCGTGTTTTTTAACCCGCGCCCTGGTGGGGTCTGTTTATAACGCGACCTGGTGGGGGGGGGGGCTATTTTTTGCCCCCCCCCCCCTCGTATCTCCGAAACTACTGGACGGATCCGCAAAATTCAAACGGAGTTCGAAAGGCCTGTCAAATTTGTCGCAGGAAACCAAATTTCATTGACCTCGGGGTCACCGATGACGTCACAGGTCAGGTCAAAGATGAAATGTTTCTCCGGTCACGGGTGTTTTAGGGCTATAACACCGAGGAAAACGCATTTTGTCGCGAATCAGCGGTAGGGCGTCAGTTGCCTAGTAGATATGTTGCTATTAGAGGTCACTGGCAATACCAGGTCAGGTCACAGGTCAGGTCACCAAGGGTCACAGGTCAGGTCACATGATCCCAACTTTACTAAGGTTGTGTGATACATGTTTTATGGCCAATTTTTCATTTCCAACTCAATGGTGTTGGTTATAAGACTATCAGGTACGGCTAAGGTCACTTTCTGGTGAAGTTCAGGTCAAGGTCAGGTCAAGGTCAGGCCAAAAAAGGTCAAATTTTAAAGTTGATAGTTTTGCATAAAATGGGTATTGATTCGATGCAGCTCGTCACGGGGAGTCTAATGGTGGTCTTTGTTTTGCGCTACGGGGTCTAGAATTGAGTTTGAAAATTTGACGTCATCAATTTTGAACAGTTTTTTCGCTATAACTTCGCCAAAAAAAGAGGTATCAATCTCAAAGTTGGTATGTGGATGGAAGGCGGTAAGGACTATCACATATATTCCGGTTTTTGCGAAATTCATAAAACTTTTTGGATTTTTCGGTAATTATATCGAAAAAATCTATTTTTTATTTTTGGGGGTCAAAATCCAAAAATTTCAAAAATCCGAGATGGCAGTTTTGTAGCCCTGTCCAATCTACAGCTTAAATGTCCTTATCATTTTTCTGTATTTGCAAAGCTATAGGCCTGACAGCTCTTCCCGCGAAACCCTTTTTTGGGTCGAAAACGGCAGAACATGACGTCACTCTGACGTCATTTACGGCCAACCTATCATAGCCATTGGAAAAATTTTTGGTCACAATGTGTAAAATTGATGTCCGGGAGGGTACTGAAAGTTTGGTGACGATCGGCGCAGCGATTCTGGAGATATATCGAAAAGTCTGGAGGGGGGGGGGGGGAAAATAGCCCCCCCACCAGGTCGCGGGTTAAGAAACAAAAAGGGAAAGACTGGATTACTTTTAAATGGATGAACAGTTTAGCCCTAAGCCAGCATCAAATCGAAGTTTTTGCTAAGGAACCGGCTACGTATTTGTCCCGGTCTCGGAATGCTTGGTAATGTGGATGAAGTTCAGTACTGGAATGCTAAAGCTATCGGCAGCCTACATGATTGGCTGGTTAGTGCTGCTGACCGATTTTAGCCGAATTAAGTGATTATTATGGCCTGCACTCCCCCACCACCACCACCCACCACCACCAAACCCGACAGAAATTACGAACGTAATAACAGCCAAATTTCTGGACCTTGGTTGAACAGTGAACTCTTTCCAATTGAATCAGCAGTTGCGTAGGTAATAAACTTATGTAACAAAATCAACGGCATCAGTGATCCCGGAATCTCCACTCTCGCTCAGGCAAACTCCTTTGTTTGACGGCTGACTTGGCCTTAGGATCGTCTCATTCATTTGAGGGAGTTTTCATTCATGATAGAATAGTGTGCTGTGCTGGACCAACATAGATATCAACATATGGATGTATGTTTGTTGAGACAGTGTAGCAGTACTTGCTTTTTTAGGAATTATTCTTTGATCGAATAGCATTGAATTTGAGCAGCTACTATTGAAGTAAGGCTTCGGAGCAGCTCGGTCGGCTGAAAGAGTGTATCAGTTTTAGTGCTAATGACACCCATTGATCGTATCACCGCAAAATCGTCAGAATCATGTCTTTCTTCCCATGAGGAGACAATTTACCCACAGACCGATAGGACAATCTCGGTGGAAATCGAAATTAATCGCCACCTCACGCGGCCCGTGCGATTCGCGGCAACACCGCGTATCTGCTCAGTCTCGACGGCCAGAGACTCCATCTCGCTATCTCCTGCCGATGATATGCTTATCTCCAGCGCGCGTGCCGCCGCCCGCGCGCCGATTGGTCGCCGGAGAGCGGCGGCCGGCGGTGCTGGCCGCTGATTGGCTGCGGGGCGGGGGGCGGCGGCGCTGGGTCTCGGGCGGGTCGAACCGGTACCTCCAGTGAGCCGCGAGGCGGTGCTGGTGGTGCGCGGAGCGTGGGAACGGCGACCGAGCCAGGTGAGTCCCCCGAGCCGCGGATATGGCCGTCTCAGAGGGGATGGGGGAGTTGAGCGGGGTGGGTAATGGTATGTGTGGTATTGGGTGGTATGTGGGTGATCTGCTGTAATGCTCCTGTAAGTACCCTACATTTTCTCCAACCTGTCACGCAACATGTTTAGGGGTGACCCTTTTGAATTCACTATGCACCAAAAATATCAGCAAGTTACGCTCTCCTGCAACATGGGCCATTCAAGCGTTTTTGACTAGCGCCATCTGGATCGACAGACCATCTGGATGGATTGATTCAGCGAAATAAGATTTTCACAAAACCAGAGATGATTTTTCTTTGTCATAATGTTGTCGCTCATTCTACATAGTTCTCATTAATAAAGAACACATTCTAGTACTAGGTGGTACTAAGTTTGGCTGCCGCATCCGGCATCATTATCTTTGTGGGCGTATGTTCCGCAAATTTTTAGGCCAAGCATATTGCTGTTGACGATTCACGGTGTGCATGGTGCCACTACAAGCGTTCGATAAACAACAAGTGGAACATGTTCAAACCCTAGCTACGTCATCCTGCTCCTTCAATCACAGTCCCAATGGGCCTCGGGCGTCGCATGCATTGCATAGTAACACGCCATGCACTGTTACAAGCCCGTCTGTATTGCAATGATCGCCGAGCTCCAAATCGTGTTGACGTCCGACAATGGCATGGTTTGCCGGCCTGGTACGCTGGTTTCCAGGTGCGACCTGCCCCCGGCTCTGCAGTAGCACTGTGCAACTGATGACCCGCTGTCATAAACTGCGTCCAAGTGCCAGTCAGCAATGGCATTTTGATAGGGCCGATGGACTGGCAGACGGGAGAATGGTACGGTTATAAAAGTCGTCTCTTTCAACGAGGTGATTGGGCTTGATTGATGGTCGGAGCTGCTTTAGTAAATAGGTGTCGCAGTGTTTCAATGCGCGCTGACGAGCCTGATAACATGAATCAAATCATATTACCGCCCATTGAGCTAGAACATGAACTTGGTTCCCCGAGGCTCGCTTCCGACTCAAGCACTTGGTAATGCGATACAATTGCTTGGAATGGTGCATTTTAGGTCACAGTAATGTATACCGAATTAGCAATTCAGTGGTAGTTTCTTGAGTATCGGAATGTGGTTTTTCCTAGATCTTAACCCTCGCCCGTAAACGGCGATCTGCCACCTTCGCCCATGCAGGGGGGGGTTGGTGCGACCCCCCCCCTTGGCGTTTGAAAACGGAGCGTCGTAGAGCTTAGCGGAAAAAACCAACGGATTGCTCTCAACGAGATCTCGCGATTGGTGGTATATTTTTTGGTCCTAGGTCAACATTTGACCTACTTTTGACCGGTCAAAGGTCAAATTTTCGGAAAAATAGACTTTTTCAAATTTTCCGCGGCGATTGCGGCAAAACGGTGGGAGATATCGACTTGAAACCTTCACTATCGTGTTCCTTGATCAATTCTCTATCGTTTGGTATGTATTTCGTTTCCCTAGCTCTAAAAATGGCGCGTTGGGAGCGCCGGAAGTCGGCAAGGTCACAGTCGGCGGCAGAAATTCGAAAAATCAAAATTTAAATTTTTGAAATCTGATTGTATTTTTGGATTTGGAATGTCCATTTGCTCCCTATAGAAGCTAATATTGCTGCATATTCCCATTGAGGTGACAAGAATTAGCAAAATAGTGGTTCGGGCGCTTTTCAAAAATAGTACCGGACGCTGTTCCTCTTGTGACGTCATAGCTCCGTGACCTGACCTGACCCGGTCAAGTTTCTTATACCATATGATAGCCAATACTTGCCCCAACATGCATGGGAAGTTTCATCACGATCCATCAACCGATGTCCGTACCACCGGCAGGAAACCTCGGGCGTTGGCCCTCAGTTTGTGAAAATCCGGCCGGAGGCTGTTCCCTTTGTGACGTCATAACTCCGTGACCTGACATGACCCGGTCAAATTTTTTTTATCAAAAGATGCGCAAGGTTTGCCCCATAAGGTACCCAAAATTTGGCGGCGCTGCGCGCCGCCGTTTTTGCACTATTTCCGAAAAACCTCAGGGGGGGGGGGGGGTTGCACCAACCCCCCCCCTACATGGGCGAGGGTTAAAATGAACAATTTTTTCACCACGCTTACATTTATTTTTAAATTATTCTCATCACCAACAAGCTTATGATAAACTCTCAAACTCGTTGCTGAGGTAAACTATAGTTCGTTTTTCTTAAGTTTGCCCCTCACTGTAAACGTCTTTTTGAACACAGCACGAGAATTGCTAGCTGAATTACTGAGAAAACTGGTTGGCGCACATTGATTTCACCAGATTTCACAGACGATCAATTTTACCAAATTCGTTTACTATTTCACAGACTCATAGCTCGTATTTACCCATACCTACAGCTCCACAGTGATAGACGACTTCTCAATAATTATGTCTGAACTAATTAATAAATTGCACGGCGTTTAACATTAACGTTACATCGTCGGTGTTCAAAACTTATTTTGAAAATATTATTCATATCTCCAATACAATGTGCGCCAACCAGTTTTCTCAGCAATTCAGCTAGCAATTCTCGTGCTGTGTTCAAAAAGACGTTTACAGTGAGGGGCAAACTTAAGAAAAACGAACTATACCTATAGTTCGTTTTTTTTTTCAAAAGGACGCTGGCTCCAAGTATGTTTTTCGAACAAGCACGTGTTTTAGCGAGCAAAACGAGCAAAAACTGAACCTGAGAAAATCGAACGTCGACTAATTTTAACATGTGATTTCTTCCTGATAATTTCCATATGGGCGTTTTGGAAGCAGATATGATAACAGCGGTGACGTCATGCTGTCGAACATGTATTTCAATTTAACTTATGACTATCATGGACGGAACCGCTCACTCGATTATAAGCTCGGCAACAGTGAAAAACTAAGTTTCACTCAAATTCGTTGACACTTGTCCCACTGCACGGGCATTTGGGTGCCTGCTGACACCAGTGACGTCATCATAGTATGTTCATTTTTAAGAAACAATTTCCAGCTACTTACCGTGCAAAATTTGAAATCGATTATTTTTCGGTAAGAAATTCTTGGCCAGACACTGAAGCTGCCAAAACTCACGTGAGAGCTTTGATATTGAACTTTGAGCCAGCGTCCTTTTGAAAATAAACGAACTATAATAAGTGTAAACAATGTCAGGGTCTCCAGCGACGTCCGATGCCGTTTTGAGCCGGATTTTCACCATCAGTCGCTCCGACTCAGCAGTCGAAATGTCTCCCTCAAATGTTTTATCGGGCAAATTCAGCAAAAGGACAACGTCGAAAGTGACGCCGGTCGGGCTGAGCGCACTAAATTGACGATTTCAACGTTTATCAGTGCGTACATTTGCGGATTCAGAGCAGTGGTGGAGGCATTTAGAGCAATTCCAGCAACAGTATATGCCCGAAATTAAGGAAAATTTGCCGTTTTTCTAGGAAAAAAAAAACAAAAACAAAACAAGCCGAATAATTTTTCATAAGAAACGTTTGGTTTAAAGTTTAAACTGCACAGCAGCGTATTACCAATCGTAATCTGTCGTTATTGTTGTTGATTTTTAAAGGGATGGGGTAGGGAGTTTCGATGAACTTTTTGGTTGGGTTGCCCCCTATCCCGCAGCGTCTAAAACCGCGCTTTTGGATCTTCCTGTTAATGCTTTGAGTCAACGAACATCGTTATTTATGAAGATAATTGGCCAAGGACCATATATGTAGATGGGCAATGTAAAATTCAATCAGCTATTATCTTAGTCGAGCAAGATGTCATTAAGCATTATCACAGTAAAGGCTGGAATGTAGACCACTCGCCCGAGTTCAGAACTTGGTAAGCTGGTAACTGTTACCATCAACCAGTGCAAGTGGGACAAGAATGATGTCACATTTATTACAATGCGAGATTGTCCTTCAAAACATTGCATAGATACATCACAGCTTCACACACTTTTCCCCATTTGCAAGGTCGTTCTCAGCTAACTCGTGTCGGAAAATGCTTGAGATAAGACGGGATTTGCAGATATTATCTGTGGTCAAGACGTCAGTACTCGTTGTTGCCATGAAGGTTCTAAGAGCGAGTGTAATCATTGGGCATTCAGCAGTATTGGCTAGCTTTCCATCAATCCGACATACGCGAACGCACCACACTTTATTAGGAATATGCAATACAGTTTAATAACTTTAAATGACCTATTGCCCCTATGCGGATATGGCAAGAAGAACAAAGCCATTAAACAATAGCGCAATAGCCTTTGAAAAAAGATACTTACAGATGCTTAGTGTCCAATAAACATTAGTTGAAACAGCAAATATTTGATTTTGGAGATAAGCATGACAAACTAGCAACAATTCCTATCGTCATCGCTTGCTTTCGTTTAGTGTTAGTGAACATATGGATATCTTTTTGTTTTTGCGTGCTTGACATAGCATCACTCGGATCGTTTTTTTTTTTTTGACAAATTGATTTGCGTCAAGGGAAACGGAAAATCAAAGAACAGCCGGCTAGCTTACAACTGACCCGTGCAATCATCCTTATCATTTTTTGCATAGATGATATCTTCCTGGCAATTTCTAGGGCCTGTTATTTCTACATTGTACAATGTACTTCGTTATTGTAATTAGTTTGACTCAATCATGAATACAAAAGAGGGGTATTTTTCACAACAGAGTAGCATTTTGATATGTTTATGGTGTGCCAAGGCTATCGGAAAATATCAGGCAGCGACATACAATAACAAATTAAGTAAACTATTTACCATCAAATATTTGGTTATCGGTTGCCGATGCTGTACCAGCCTTTCACCCGGTCCCATTTGTCCATGTTTAGTCGGGTGGCATGGCCACGTGGTAACAGACAGCCCAGTCAGCTAGACACCCTGATATCCAGGTCAGGCCATGACCTGATCACTGTGCCCGGGCCACGGCAGCCTCGTGTGATCAATGACCCGTCCCAGGTCACCAAACGCTCTCCTGACCGGTGACAGAGGCCAGTCAGAGAAGACTGGTAGAGTCTGTAATCCGTATCACTGAATCATTGACCGATACCGCCTCGACTGACACTTCTCTGTCATGTCACTGTTCCCTGTGTCATGATGACACTCCTCACCGGTGATACCACGTGGTGACACTGCGCGGGTCAGTGTCCGCGATTGGAGCGGAGGACAGGGGGTGAGCGGTGACACCCCCGCTCGGGGCGGTGATACCCCCTCCAGTCGCCCAGTGGCCGGTACAGGTGGCCGGTAGGCGGTATAGGGTGACGCTGAGTTGGCGAGGGGTGCTGGATCCAGGACGAGGGGGAGCCAGGGTGACTGCAGGCAGGAATGGCAGGACGTCAGGGCATGGTCAGGAATAGAACTTTGTGGCAGGGTGGAGGTCTAATACAGAGCTCTACTCTGGTTCTTCTTTACATTATTTTCAAACCCAAGGCCCTAAAATGACCATAAAATTATCTTACCGAACTTTTATTACCTGCATGCTTCATTGATATGACACATAATGTCTAAAAAAAATCATCTGAAAGTTATATTCTCGGGTAAAACTTTCAAATGAAAAGTACTATACATTTTCCTGACCGTCATGCCATGCCCTTCACTTCTAACTAGCTGAAACTAGTTTTCGAATGTTACAGACGACCATGGTGTTAACTTGATGTGGGGTCAGAATTCATTCGTAGGTGTATTAATTCACAGAGTAAAGACTCAAATGTAAATTCGACCTTCAACTAATGTGACAGCTGCTTGCTAAAACTTTGCTTCTAAACTATTCAATCTGACAAACATTTTCAGAAAGAAGACCTTTGATGGTTAAGGCAAAATTACATATAACCAGTACAACGCCTTTTGGGGCGACTAACGGAGCGAGCGAGAGGGTGAGCCTTGCACGTGCGAAATTTCGAGGGGGTACCTCCAGCTGACTTGTGCACGGCACCCTACTAACCGGTCTCTAGCGATGTGCCAAATTTGAGCACAATCGGCCCAGCCGCTCTCGAGATCTGGAAGCGGCACCCTGCACGTGCGCACGTGCAAAATGGGTCCCAACTGACTTTTGCACGGCACCCTACTAACCGGCTCATAACCATGTACCAAATTTGAGCGCCATCGGTCCAGCCGTTCTCGAGATCTGGAATCGACCCCTGCACGTGCGCACGTGCAGCAGCACCCTAACTCTGGCACATGGATATGCATTGCCTAGTGGGTGCCTACCTACATGCCAACTTTCAGCGCAATCGGCCAATTAGTTACCGAGATATTGCAACAATTACAAAAGTGACACCTCTTCGTTTTGCACGTGGCACGTGCATAAGAGATCACCCACATGCATCGGGAATAGTCCAATATTTGGTAGAAGGAATGAAGCTATCCTACAAAAAGTACCGCGTGTAAATCGGTCAAGTGGCTGCTGAGATATAAGCCTCGCAAAAGCGTCCGCACGGCCGGCCGGCCTGCCGCTCATACTCAGAAATTTCCGTTAATCTAAGGAAAGACTACGCTCGTTTCACTCGCTCCGTAATAAATAGTAAACCAATAATGCAATGAAAAGTGTTGAATTTTATAGACGACACGAGATTTCAAGCGAAATGCATTTGGAACTTCATTTGTTTGTTTTTTCTTCGTTTTTTTTTGCGTTTAGGTTAAATATTTACATCACTATCCAACCTGTCATGGTGACTGATCAACATAAGGACAATATTTGTTGATCAAGTAGAAAGTACAACGCAATAACGCAAGTAATAATGCAAGTGTATAACGCAAGTAAAGCGCCTATTGGGAGAAGAGCGAGCGAGCGAGATAGATAGTCCTGCACGTGCCGTCCCCAACCGTGTACCAAATTTGAGCGCTATCAGCCCAGCTGTTCTCGAGATCTGGAAGCGCCCCCTGCACGTGCACACGTGCAGCAGCACCCTAACCGCAACACATGGGAATTTATTGCGTGGAGGGTACCTACCTGTATATCGTTATACTTCTTAAAAGCCGCTTAAGAAGTCATTTGACTAAACCGGTCCGCTATATATGTAATTGCTTGTTGAGAAATCATGAGCATGTCTGCAAACAGCACCAGCTTCCAGATCGCCAGACATATATAATATTTCCATGGCATGCATAATGCTACTTAGCTACTGAATGTTGGAGTGAAATTACACCATTGGCATAATTTAAATTTGAACTAACGTAGCAATATATTCTGAGGGCCAGTGCACATGTTTAAAGGTGGGCTTTAGACGTATCGAGACTGAGCGCTATCTGCACGTGCAATATTTTTTTTCAGCGGAAATAACAATTGCGGACCATGAACGATATTTGTATATTTTGGGGAACATGTTCCATTCTTGGTTCTGAAAGTTTGAACTATCGAGAAAACCACCAGCCTGCTGCGGTCGTCAGATATGCTATCCAGTGTTCATTTTATATGAAAAATTTCTTTATTTTGTCTTGTAACTAAATGCAGAGTTCACATTCCGAAGTTAGGCGGAATAATCAGCACAACCCGAACTGAGCTAATTTCCGATGTCGATCATGTGCAGTTGCATGTTGCGCCGCTAGAAACAAGAATGATGAACTTTGGACTCGGAAGGGCCGCTCCGGCATGCTGTCATAGACCCAGGTTGCGTAAGGGAGAATCACAAATCTGAGCCCTGTCGCCAGTGTCAGCCACCGAGCAGCACTTTCAAAGGTCATCCGGAAAGGTTGGTCGCCTGTGTGCGCCCGCAATGGAGCCATTCACAGATTAGAGACGGCGGAGGGCGGGCCACTATCGCGGGTGTCTCGGAGACGGGCACACGGGGACGGACTCGCGCGCCCAGGGCGCTGACCGCTGACCGACCGCCGGCTCAGACTGCTGAGCTGACCGAGCTCAGAGGCAACGCAGCGCTGATATGGTGTCACAGGCTCATCGGGTTATTTTTATCGCGAGAGGAAGGCAGGAGGGTGTTTCACATTGGTTCGACTATTCGGGAAGGCGTAGTCTAAAATAGCTTGGGATGATAATGCATGATAGTCGGAGACACTTGAAAAATGTCAGCTTCCTGAGCGCTCAAGAAGCTGAGGTGTGACGTCAGCGATGATCAAGCAGCTGGTTATGTGACGTCAGAGCCAGATCGTCCCAGAGGCTTCCATGTTGGGGATTACGATTTGGTATATATTTTCGAAAACAAATCGGCACGCTTTTAGACAGATCTGATTTCTGAACACCTGAGGATGAGTACAAACTGTGTAAAATTGAGCAAATAATGGTATTTTTCGCTGTTGAGCATCCAATCTTTTAAAAGATGCTTGCAGTTGGGCTTGCGTTGGGAGCATCCAAGCTGTCTGTGAAATCAGAAACATAATTGCCGTTAAAAATGCAAATAATTGTTCTATTTCTTTTCACTTTTGCTGACAATCGTACAATAAAAGTACGATGCTGCCCGGCTTCAAAATGCCGGTTGAAGCATGTTTAATAAGGACGGCTTTTTGAGGCCGTTCGGCAACACCTTACAGTTGACCAAGAGCAAAAAAACGGCTCAAGGTAGTCAAGGTTGATAGGATCTGAAGTCATTCATGGTATATTGGGCCATTCCGACGCGTTTTAGTGGAAAAAAACAGGCAGTTGATTTTTCCCCCATTGACTTATAATGGAGAGGTTAAGAAATTGGCTTAACCCGCGCACCGACGGGGGTCTGCGCCAACTTCGTACCGACAGGGGGGGGGTCGGATGACCGCCCCCCCCCTGAGATCTCGAGAACAAAGCAAGATAGCGACAAGCGGTAAACGGCAAGGGATACGCACGGACAAGGTCTACAATTTTTACAAAGGTCATTTTCAGGTCAGGTCAAAGATGACGTCACAGGGGTAAAAAAAGTCAAAATGGCGGCGCTAGGTATGGAGAGAGTTTTTCTCGAATAACTTTCGAACTAGTCAATATAGGAACAAACTAAGGGCAGCATCGTGATCCTCTCGTCAATCCACATCGAATGATATATATGTTGACCTCGAAAGGTCAAGGTCAAAGGTTGACCTCAGGTCACGTGACCTCGAGGTCATCATGTATATCATTCGATGCGTCTTGACGAGCTGAACACAATGAGACCATCTGCGCGGCTGTATCTTGTTCCTGTACGGAGTTATTGTCAAAAAACCGCTGGTGACCTTTGATGACGTCACGTGACCTTGCAGCTGCCCAACAGCAAAACAGACCTCGAGGTAGTGAAGGTTGATCGTATATGAGGTCATGTATGGTTTATGGGGCCGTTCCGACCCGTTTTAGTGGTAAAAACAGGGAGTTGATTTTTCCCCCATTGACTTATAATGGGGAGGTCGAGAAATTGACCTGACCTTAGGTCACCGATATCAAAATTCCGAGAAATACAAATTGTAGCTACTAATGACCTTATAACATCCTGTGACTTTCAAAGGCCTCCGACATCTACTGTAGCTCTGGCACGGTGACAAAGTTGCAAAAAAGTGACTTGAGGTTGGGTCATTCAAGGTGACCTGGTGACCTGACCTTAAAAGATAGGAGGTTCAAACTTGCACACCATGTGTAAAATTGATGAGAGAATAGTCGTACCGAATTTCGCGGCGCTACGCGCCGCGGTTTTCCCGCGCTATTCGCAAAAAAAACCTCAGGGGGCGGATATCCGCCCCCCCCCCGTCGGTGCGCAGGTTAACCTTAGATCATCGATATCGATATCAAAATTCCGAGACATACAAATTGTAGCTACTAATGTTCTCGTTACATCCTGCGACTTTCAAAGGCCCCCGTCATCTACTGTAGCTCTGACACGGTGACAAAGTTGCCAAAAAGTGATTTGAGGTTGGGTCATTCGAAGTGACCTGGTGACCTGACCTTGAAAGATAGAAGGTTCAAACTTACACACCATGTATGTATAAAACTGTAGAGGAAAAAATCATGCCAAATTTTTAGCAATTCTAGACCACGCAGCGCAAACCAAAGAACACCATTAGACTCGCCGTGACGAGCTGCATCGAATCAATACCCATTTTACGCAAAAATATCCTTTTTGAAATGTGATCGTTTTTACCTGGCATTGACCTGACCTCCACCAGGAAGTGACCTTAACCCTCGCCCGCACATGCCATTTTCCCATCCTAGAACGCACATGGGGGGGGTGGTTGCCACCCCCCCCCCCCCGCGCCATTTCGTTCCTGTTGGAGATAGAGCTTAGCGGTAAAGACCAAAAAGATTCTTTGGGAAGAGACGAATCCAATGATACCCAGTTTTACCTTCTCAGGTCAGTCATTGACCTTCCAGGTCAGGTCAAACTAAAAAATGTTGCTGTTTTGGGTCACCGTTGGATATCAAGTGCGCTGCTTATCATATACCGATAACGATGCCGTTTTCTGGTGCCAAGCCAGCTAGAACCTCTTTCTCACACTACCCGACCAGGTTTTTGCTGCTGAGGTCATTTCAGGTCAAGTTAGGTCAAGGTCAATTATATGTGTTTGTATGTCTGTGTGTGTCTGTGTGTATACTGATGTGTGCACCGATTGTTTATGTGTCCATATTACATGAAATCATGATCTGAGAAGCTTTTACCAAAAATGCAGTCAAAAAACTTCACAAAAAGTAAATTCCGCTTGCCTAAAACGCAATTATCTTAGATGACCTAGGTTGACCTTGACCTTGACCTTGACATCTGTACATCGTCGAACAATATGTTCCATGATGGGTGGGAGGTAAGACTGGTAAAAAAGGCCGAAATCAAGGTGTCAAAAGCTCACAAGGCCCATAGCCAACGCAAGATGTCGAGAATTCGCCATTTGGGTCATGACATGACCTGAAAAACAAGGTCATATCTCCAAAACCAAAGGTCACAGAAACTTGCAATTTTCAGTGGACATCAATAAAGGATAGAGGAGCAGTTATACGAAAAATCAGCCTTCTAGCTCCTAAAATGTTGAGTGCAGAGCAGAAAGACTACCTGGGGGGGGGGTGGCAACGGGGTGGCAACCACCCCCCCCCCCCATGTGCGGGCGAGGGTTAACTCTTCCTGATGGTCTTATACCTAACCAACACCATTGAGTTTGAAATGAAAAATTGGCAATAAAACATGCATCGCACAGACCTAGTAAAATTGGGTTCATGTGCTGACCCTTGGTGACCTGACCTGTGACCTGACCTTGTATTATCAGTGACCTCTTATAGCAGCATATGTACTAGGCAACTGACGCCCTATCGCTAATTTTCGATAAAATGCGTTTTACTCGATGCTATAGCGTATTCCCTAGAAGACCCGTGAGTCGTAAAACGTTTAATTTTGACCTGACTTGTGACGTCATCGGTAACTCCGAGGTCTATGAATTGGAATTCCTTCGATAAATTTGATTGGGCTATCGAATGCCGTTTGAATTTTGCGGATCCGTCCAGTATTTTCGGAGATATGGGGGGCAAAAAAGTGCTTCCCCCCTCACCGCGCGGAAGGTGGCCGGGAGGCCCACCGCCTGCCGGGTTATCATCATTTCAAATTGTTAGATTTAGATCACAACAGAGTTTCTCTTCCATTGACTTTTAGTTCATAGTGCATTACTTGTTCTGTCTTTTTCTCTGAGCACCACCCTTCACGCTCCAGTCCGTTTGGCATTTTGACTCGGCAGTGCCTTTGTCAAACCAACAAAGCGCCGGGCGCCTGTGACGTCACAGGCCCAAAGTCAGCTGAGCGGCGGGGCAGCGGTGCTGACGGGGCGCCGGCGACCGGGGAACTCGTCCACTCATCACGGCTCCGACTCTGGCCGCCACCTCCAAGGCCGTGCTGCGTCTTCGAGCTGGAAATATGCCCAACAGCCGGGCTGGCTCAGCGTTCTGGCGAGCTGTTGCAGGGGGCGGCGCGGCCGGCGGAATAGGGGGGGGGGGGGGGGCAGGCGGGAAAGGTGGCCGGAACGGGAGGCGTAGGATTAAAAAAAAAATCAGAATGAAATTACAATCAAATTAATTGAAAAAAATGGGAAAATATCGTTTGCCCCTGTCATTCCTTGCGCGAAACGCAAACCAAAATAAGCTTTGTGGTAGCTTTTTTTTGGAATAGAATGACCTATATGTAGGCACCTTTTTACCGTAAGCATGGTCCAAAAATCAAACAACTTTCTAAGCGCTCGCTGACATCCGGCGACTCTCACCTTTTATCAGCTGTCATCACTTTATCCAGCAGTGAGCAAAGCGTCTTACGACTGTCATGTTTCGCCCCGGCGTATCTTTAGTCTGGGGACCATGCGACTTGTCCAAAGTCACTCTGAACATGGCGTGCGCTTCATCCCAGCCTAATGGCTGCCTAGCAACTGCCAGCAGACGCCAAGGAAGTTGGGCCTCGAATGACGGTGATAGCTACATTTAGTTATGCTGGGACAGTTATCACACTAGTAGCGCTTTCCCTACACTCCGTATATTTGAAGTACCTATATTCGTGAAGTGCGCATAAATTTGATATTTTCCGGAATATCCAACACCACTTGAATGCGTTTCCAGAGTGGTGCGTTTCAAGAGCAAGCTGGCAACCAGCTCCCTTGAATGCATATATTTTTTTTTTTTGCATTGCCGTCCATACAAAAATATCGTCGAATGTACTAGGCATGCCCACAAAGCGCACCGCAGCGGGGAATGCGCAAGTACTCCTCCATACATACACCTGCCTGCCTACTCTGCCTACCCAACACAGACGTCAGTGGCCGGCACCCGGGCTGTGGCTGGCTGGTCTCAGCCACGGAGCGGTACCCGGCTGTTGTGACTGCAGGCAGGACCAGCACTGGTGGCAGACTAAATATGAGGGACGTGCCGTGCCCCGCGGGCATAGGGCAGAGGTCGTGGGGGACCAACACCGCCCCAGGGCCAACCAGCTTCCGGTCATTGTTGACAAACAGAGAGAGAGGGAGGGAGAGAGAAGGAAAGAGGGAGAGAGAGAGTGAGAGAGTGAGAGAGAGAGAGAGAGAGAGAGAGAGAGAGAGAGAGAGAGAGAGAGAGAGAGAGAGAGAGAGAGAGAGAGAGAGAGAGAGAGAGAGAGAGAGAGAGAGAGAGAGAGAGAAGAGAGAAGAGCTACCCAGTGCCCAGGCTGAGCATTTATGAGCAAGTAGACCGAAAACTGAAAACGGGCGATAAGCATTTATCTGCTGGTTGTCAACAAACAACATCCTGAACAATGTAGAAAATAAGAAGACAATCGTTGTCTTCTTATTTTCTACATTGTTCAGGATGTTGTTTGTCATTTCCTTGCAAAGCACTTAAATGACGTTATTGGTTAATGAGCCAGATTTCATTACAATTCTTGTCGCTCGTCTGGTGTTTCCCATTACCTGTATATTTTTTATTCGGACTGGAAGAGGCGCCGTCCCGCTCTGAGCTGCCTAGTGCCTGCCCGTGCGCTGTCCCGCTCTGAGCTACCTACCCGTGCGCTGTTCCGCTCTGAGCTCCTGCCCGGGCCCTGTCCCGCTCTGAGCTACCTGCCCGTGCGCTGTTCCGCTCTGAGCTCCTGCCCGTGCGCTGTTCCGCTCTGAGCTCCTGCCCGGGCCCTGTCCCGCTCTGAGCTGCCCGTCCGGGCGCATCCCGCGCTCTGAGCTGCCTTCTGGGCCGCCGTCCCTCTATGAGCTGCCTAGTGCCTACCCGTGCGCTGTCCCGCTCTGAGCTGCCTACTGGGCTGCCGTCCCTCTATGAGAGCTACCTATACCCGGGCAGCGGAGGTCGCCTCTGATAGGTGAAGGACGTGGCCCGCCGCAGACGGCGGCAGTGGCGACAGCGCGCGGCAGGCGCCAGACAGAGACAGCCGCTGTCGCCAGACCACTTAAAAACGCCGCCCGCTAATGAACTCCATCATAGCAGGGCCACTGATAGCGCCACGGCTTGGCCGGATCTAAAGTTGGCGACCGTGGGGACACCGTCAGCGTGGCGGAGATTTTAGTTTTTGTTGTCTGGTCGGAGCTTTAGACTATGCATTTGAAAATGAGTTCGATAGTAGCTAACCTCCCGCCTATTTATGTCAATTTTGCGATATTGCTCGAGTTAAATCACGGTCAGTCATCAAATTATATCGACTAATTGTCTGCGGGTACGATGTCGGCGCGTTTGATACATTCCATGTCGGTGCCCTGATCGTGTGTGACCGCCACCTCATCCATCCAGGGAATGGGTCACACTGTGGGGGGTCACTCTAATGGAGGAGCCAGGTCCAGCCGCGACAAAAACTGACCGCAAATGAGCCAGATCGCGTGCCTTATTGAAAGGTGTCGCTCATATTTATATGCGAGTAAAATATACGTGGCGTTGACAGTTTGTCTGTAGAAGATTTGCCACTCTCCGTAATAACTTTTTTACTTCCTCTGCATGACAAAATGAAACAGCTTATCAAAATGAATTACAAAATGATGCGGCCTATATAGAAAATGTTGAATACTGGCAAATGTAACGCTCGTTATGAGTTAGTGGTAAATTAGTTATCGGAAAATCAAATAAACATGGCTTACTAACGCAACCATGTCATATTTTGGCTAGACGCACCCACTACATATGCGACCTATCTTTTCTAAAACCACCCACGTCTAACTGATAATGCCCAAATACCCTATCCATTGACCCCAGCCCATCCAGCAGTGTGTCACGGGTCCCTCGCCGGTCCACCCGCCAGTGCTAGCACAGCACCCGGTCTGACCCGCTGTGTTGTCTATGTGGCATTGTTTACTACACAGGCGCATCCCACAACAGCTATTTGACGAGTCGACACCAGCCGCCCCCTCCCCCGTCCCGTCGCGCCCCGCCCCCGGTCGACCTGTCATGTATTCACAGACCGCCCTGTCACCAATGGAGGCCTTGGGGTAGAGCGGTCTCACTCTCGATATAATGCATGAGAGGCTGGATGAATATGAGTGATGAAATCACAATAAGATCTTTATTTTAACCCTCGCCGGCACAGGGGGGTTGATGCAACCCCCCCTAAGATTTTTCGCGAATAACTCGCTAAAAAGCGGTCGATCGCGATGAAACTTTCAGTACTCTCGCATTGATCAATTTTAAACCTACCCTGAAAATGTCATGACCCTGACCCAAATGACCTTTGACCTGTGACCCCTTTTCCGAGACCATGTTTGGCCGGAATCGCGATTCGGCGTATGTCGGCTGGCATTAGCCGCGCGTTTGCAAGCTTTTCATGGTTTCAAACGTTCAAACATGTGATTTGATGTTGCTCCCATACATAAGGGTGGGTGTCAAGGTCACCTGAGGGTCGGGTCTGGTCATTGACCTTTGGCGACCTCGGGCGACCTCGGTTCACTTTTTCGAGTTTTACATGTTTCTAGGCTAGTTTTTGGAGCTGAATTCGAATTAAGCAACCAGTTGAACATTTACGAAGTAGTTTTGGTGCCTTCGTAACATTTTACATAGCTGTCAGAGGCGGTTGACACGTATTACGAATACCCGTCACAACCCCTACCGGTTGACCTGTACTGACCTGACCCGACCTGGTCTAAATGCAGACATGTGCTTGGATCCGGAAAAATGGATCTGAGATCCGATCCCATGGATCCCGATCCGAGATCCATTCAGATCATAGATCCAACCCCTCAATTTTGTCGAGAGATATACTGGGATCATAGATCTGACCCTTCAATTTTGTCGCTAGATCCACTCGGATCATAGATCTGGCTCCCCAATTTTGTCGTGAGATCCATTGGGATCATAGCTCATAGGTGCTCAAAATGTTAACAACTTTCTTTCATAAGAAGTTATGAATACCAAAGTATGGTTAGAAACAAACAATCTTATACAAAGGCCATATTAGTAAAGACATCCAGTTACATTATACAGAATACAAAATAAAGGAGGCTCATGACGGTCACAACTTGAGAGAATTGAGTGACATGAAGATTGTTCACAGTTCACATACCAACAGGAAAGTTTGCATTAACAATTAACATAGAGGTAAGTCAAAGTAATGACTAAATGAACAATACATAACTACTATGCATTTCAGACCCCATGAGACCCTGTTTTTCGGCGATAATTTCTTCAATTTTTGTCCAATTAGCTTGAAATTTTGGCAGACGATGTTTCAGCTCAAGCGCCAATTTTTGTCAATATGGTCTTTTAATAAAATATCAAAATTTAGAGCACTTGTCGTTGCCTCGTAATGTTAAAATCGGATCCGTAAATCCGTCAGAGGAGTAGAGGCTATCCGTACGTAGGTGTGACGTCACAAACACGTGACCATTAAGCTCCGCCCTCCCGGCGGACCGGGCGGTGACCTTGGCCGGTCAGTCGGCTGCGTGGAGCGGGCGGGGCAGTAGCTGTCGCACCGGGGCGGCTCGCATGGAACGTATAGCTGCCGTGCAGTTGTCGTTGCAGCCGTAACTTCATCGAATGAGCTAAATAGCGCGCATAAGTAACGCATTAGCTGAAGCCCTCGACTTTGTAGTTATCACAAATGTACGTACACCTTGTTCAGTCACAAAAAAGATATATTTCCTTCCACACAAGATTCGGGGCTTGTGAAAAAACGCTCATAAAAGACGCTGTTGATTTCAAATACTTGCATAAAATTATATGTATCGCGTCAGACTACGTCCAAATTTCAAAATAGAATCACCATTAATAGGATGCAGTTTATGTGTTTGATATATGAAATTTGATTAGGAATGTATGCCGGCGTGATCGATTTATACCTATCATCCCGGTGCAGCATAAGCATTGAACACCTTCAGGACTAATCCATTTTGTCATCGACTTAGGTTGAGGAGGTCGCCAGACTAACTTTGCCCCCAGAGCTTGTGTGTTGAAATGCAAACATGAAAAGTAAAAGCCTAGCGATAGTTACCTCACCATTGAGGACATACCTACAGTTACATAAGTTTTACAAAAAGATACGTGTTTCTTGATGATCGTTCTCGTGTAGTGCCCAACGTCCGCCCGCCACATTCCTATTTCTTTCTGTGCACGTCTTAACCCGGCAGTTGCTGGGGTATTTCGCCACCCACCGTTTGCTGGGGGGGGGGCGTTAAACGCCCCCAGCCGATAACTCGAGAACCAATAGGCGCAGCGAAACGCACGAGGCGGCAAACGAAAGAACGCGACGAGACGCTTCAGATGAGTACTTTAAAGTTGAATTTTGAGGTCACAGGTCGGGTCAAGGTCAGGTCAAACACCTGAAATCGGGCTTTCAGAAGCATGGACTTAAGGACTTCGCAATGGGCGCCTCTCGTTATAAACTCTGTCAAAACGGTGCACAATCAATCATATAAGGCCTACAAGAGTGTCAGCTCCATGTAGGGGTCAGTCAAGCATAGGTCAGGGTCAAGGTCAGGTCAACCGGGTAGGCACATATCCCCGAAAATCAAAACTGATATTCGCAGCCTGTGACACATGTTTTATGGGTAATTTGGGGCGTAGAACACGATGGTGACATTCATTTTATCATCTGTGTACGTGTTTGGCTAAAAACGTTCAATTTAAGAAATACATGTATCATGGTCGTGAAGTAGTCACGAGAAATTGCCAAGGTTCAGTTCAAGATTTTGGAAAATTCGGAACGGTAATCAATAATCGAAGATAGCCATTTGATTGTTCAAGGTATTGGCAGTCTAATGGCGTTTACAGCATGTCTGTATGTCTATTCTGTGATTTTATATGATTTTTTGAACATATGCCGTTTTTTGTCGAAAACTCAGAAATTATGACGTCACTAAAACCTCGATATCTCAAAAATTTTCCGACCGATTTTTTTGAAACTTTGTCACAATAAACTTCAATCAATTCCCTACAGGTACCCAAAATTTGGCGCGCCTGCGGCGCGCCGTTTTTATGCTATGGCCCGGCGAAAAAAGTGGGGGCGTTTAACGCCCCCCCCCCCCAGCAACTCGCGGGTTAACAATATAACACACACATGACATTCTACCATACGACACATTACGCTTCTGCCCCACCCGGCGCCCCGCACCGCTTCACGAATCACGAATACGGTCGTCTCGCTGCAGCGATGCCCCAGGCAATCGGCCGTGCCCGAGACTCTTCATCCTACTTTGTTGCTTTCTGCGCCTTACTCAGAAACATTTATTGACGCTGCCAAATATATCAATATTTTTGGGTCATGCAGAGGCTTACGCATGATCTTATAGGTAATTGCGTAGTGACCTGACCCAACCTGACGATGAGATAGGTGCAACTCGGGCTTAAATATATGTTCAGAGTCCAAGAGTTCATCTATCTTTCCTTCTTAGGCCAGTTCCGTTCCAATAGATCCTACCTTGATTCTGAATTCTGATCATTCTGAATATTCTGAGCTGGTTCGACGTTTAACTACCAAAATAAGGAAAAGAGGACATCAAATGCCCTCGAACGGATAATTTTGTGGCTTTCGTCCCGAAACAACTTTGCCAGCTTCACTTGTCTCCAGTATGTGGTCCCGCTGCGACCTCTCCGCGGTGCTGACACCGACTGAAGCGGCATAGACCCATCGCGGTCACGGCCAGTGGGCGGAGTTTAGTTGGGCCCGGCGCAACGTGATTGGCCAGCGCTCCTATCCAATCCGGTGCGGTAGCGAGCGAGCCTCTATCCGGGTGCAAAAACTGATTAACATTACGAGCCAACGACAAGTGCTCTAAATTTTGATATTTTGTTAAAAGACCATATTGACAAAAATTGGCGCTTGAGCTGAAACATCGTCTGCCAAAATTTCAAGCTAATTGGACAAAAATTGAAGAAATTATCGCCGAAAAACAGGGTCTCATGGGGTCTGAAAAGCATAGTAGGTACCTACCACATCACAATTCATGTTAGAATCTACATAATGATATTGAAAGGACAATCTTGCATTAGACAACCATTAGGCTTTCCAGTTTCCAGCTACCACAATTGATTGATAAACAATAAAAGATGATACTGACACATGTGGCTTGGTTAGGTAAAGGTATTTCAATCTATTGAAAGAAATATTTGATAAAATAAACTGAGATATAAACAAAAGTATAAAAATATTCAAAGGCCTGCGGAAGCGATGGGAAGCGAAATATCAATTTAATGGCCTTGGATATTTACCGTAAAATGATTGTTCAGTATCTAAATAGAACTCGTGCCGTCATTTCAAATAACAAATGAGCTAGGCGTTCTACCTTCGAGTATAATGAAAATAAATAAAAAATCAAACTGGAAATTCAAAAGTCTGGAGTTTTTTTTTAAGAATGTTCATTTTTTCTGCCTCACATAATTTTACGATACGATTGTTTGTGAATATCATCATTGTAGCGTTGAAGTTAGTGACGTAAACGTAAGCTGAAACGATGGCCCTGAGCGGTGTGCGCCTTGCAGCTTTATTTTATTCACTTTTTAAAAGAATAACAATATCTTACGTCATTAGTTTGAAGGTCCTATTACGGGGAATCTTTTAGAATCATTACGGTTTTGGTCAAATTAAGATTTTTCATTGGTCAAACGATAATGACGTAATAAAACCATATTACCAAAACGTGAGCTGTGAATTTCGTTTGTCTTTTTTTTTGGAGGCTCTCTCATAACAAAAGCACAGCATGGCACCACAAGTGGCACGATGCCAAAAGTAGGTAATCTGAAGAAGTTGATGCCATTTTTGAACTTGAAATTTTATTAGGAAAGTATTAGAGGTTGGTTGCTATTCTTACTAAATCGAAATTGTGTTGCACATACTAATAGCTCATACGAGCATTCTGGATTGGGATTTCATACCTGGCAGAAGTGGATTGCTGGATTATTTTTAACAAAACTGACCTATTTGGCTTCCAGGTTTGATTTCCTAACATCTGTCCATAGGCGGCAGAACAGGGGGGGGGGGGGTGGCACCAGGGTACAGTGCCCCCCATCGATTTTGGCATTTTAACAGTAGCCCTACTGGGTTGCATGGAAAGAATGGGACCAAAATGAAAATCTGCAGTGCCCTGCTGCCACTGCATCTGTCTGTACTGTTTGTTCATTGAATTAAAGTGGCTGTAGCTTGTTGATAAGATTGTCATCAGTGCTGTCATGAAAAAGTTACAATTGGTCACAAAAAGTAGCAATATGCATGTTCTTGGTTTATTTTAAATGTAGTACAAATGTTGTTTATTTAAATTCAAATTTAATGATGATACCTAATGATTACAAGTGGTCTTAACCAATAACCATGTCCACAAGTGATAATTCTCAATTGTATTGCACTGTAAGGTGTACAATTATGTAGGATAAGGGTTTCATTAGCTACATGTTGTCGTGAGATCCATACAGATCATAGGTCCTCCACAAATTTTTACCCGCTGGATCCACAGAGATCATAGATCCGACCCCTAAATTTTGTCGAGAGATCCATTCAGATCATAGATCGAACCCCTGAATTTTGTCGAGAGATCCACTCGGATCATAGATCCAACCCCTCTATTTTGTCGAGAGATCCACTGAGATCATAGATCCAGCTCTCGGATCCAAGCACATGTCTGTCTAAATGCTTAAAGACATCATCTCTGATCAAAACTAACACGATATTCGTGATCAGCACCCCGGAAAACCTCATAGAAGCCACACTTTACGACTTTCTAACAGGTCCCGATTTTCCCGGTTTTCGGGTCATTGATCTGACCTGGAAGGTCACCCGATGACCTAGGACCTTAAAATTGGGTAGCATCGGCTTCCGCTCGTGACGGGCAACACGCTCGTTTTTTCCGCGAAGCTCTAGCTCGATCAGGGGCCAAACGCGAGGGGGGTCGTATCAACACCCCCCCCCCCCCCTGTGCCGTCGAAGGACGCAAAATGGCCTGTGCCGGCGAGGGTTAAAACAATGCAGCAAAATCTGATGCTGTTGAGCGTTTGTGCGAGAAACCTTAAAAGTTTATTAGAGCTCTGATAGGCGGTAGAGCTCTAGGAGTTTATTGCAGCTCTCGAGGAACATTATCAGTATATTGGGAACATTAGACGAACATGAATTGTCTTTTGTTTTCCATTCAGGTGGAGATATGTGATTGAAATATAAATCTCATTGTTGTATTGGTAATTCTTACTTTTCGAGGAAAGCCTATCAAACCTGCAATCTGCATATCAAAACAACTATTTATCTACCAAATGAAATGTCTTTTTGCTGAAAATTATATAACTATTTGCGCCTGGTGGACTGATATTACCGCGATTAGCCCTAGATGATCTTGGTATAAACCAGTATAACGCCTTATGGGGCGATTAACGGAGCGAGCGAGAGGGTGGGCCTTGCACGTGCGAACTTGCGAGGGGGTACCTCCAACTGACTTGTTCACAGCACCCTACTAACCGGTCTCTAGCGATGTGCCAAATTTGAGCACAATCGGCTCAGCCGTTCTCGAGATCTGAAAGCGGCAACCTGCACGTGCGCACGTGCCAAATGGGTCCCAACTGACTTGTGCACGGCACCCTACTAACTGCTCCGTAACCGTGTACCAAATTTGAGCGCAATCGGTCCAGCCGTTCTCGAGATCTGGAATCGACCCCTGCACGTGCGCACGTGCAGCAGCACCCCAACTCTGGCACATGGATATGCATTGCCTAGTGGGTGCCTACCCACATGCCAACTTTCAGCGCAATCGGCCAAGTAGTTACCGAGATATTGCAACAATTACAAAAGTGACACCTCTTCGTTTTGCACGTGGCACGTGCATAAGGGGTCACCTACATGCATCGGGAATAGTCCAATACTTGGTGAAGGAATGAAGCTACCCTACAAAAATTACCGCGTGTAAATCGGTCAAGTGGTTGCTGAGATATAAGCGCCGCAAAACCGTGACCACGGCCAGCCGGCCGGCCGGCCGCTCATACTCAGAAATTTCCGTTAATCTAAGGAAAGACTCCGCTCGCTTCGCTCGCTCCGTAATAAAAATGTGTTACTGGACTGGTGATGAAAAACTGAAGCAGATCGGTTCTCACATCTGCGTAAACATAGAGTTAATTTATCGATTCTGAGATCACCCAACGTCCTCAAGCGTGGAAAGGATTGATCCGTATCTAACCAGCCAGACCCGGCCGGCGTAGTTTGCCTCATGGATCGGCCAAATATGGAAACGTGCGTAATCGATTGAACACACCAGGCTATTAGCGCATCACGGTATGCTCCGGTGAAAAGGATGCTCGTTCGCCCCCCCCCCCCGCATTTTAGGAACTTGTTAGGATGGTACTTTGATATAGATAGACAAATTGAATTATAAGTGGAAAACAATGGGAACGTTTTTGGTTATATTACTTTAAGTTGGCCAACTTAAAGGAAATAGTTCACTTTTTAACATGGGTTTTGAACTGGAATAGCAGTTCTGTAGCTTAGGCTGAGACGAGCATAAATCAGGAGATTTTACAGCCCAACGATCACCCTAGGCAAAGATATTCTATTTCTCGTCCCGAAAAAGGTGTCTTGCATTGAGGATGTGTGCCTTGCATATATTTCCATCCAGTATGAAAAGAGCATGGGTCCCGAAAATTATTCAGAAACTAGAGAAATTATCTACGAGAACTCTAGAGAAATTCTCATACTGATCAATTAGGACATTCAGGGGAACATTATCAGATCGAGCAGATCGCCCAAATGCCGGTGGCTGCGATAATTTCTCTGTTTCTGAAGAATTTTCGGGACCCATGCTCTTTTCATACTGGATCGCCTGTGCCTTACAGAAACTGAAAAGTTCTTCCTATATCAAAATATAGAAAAAAAATCTTTTGTTATAAAAAGGTTTTATTTTCTTTGCTGATTATTTTGAATATAAAAAATCATAAATCGTTGCAAAAAAAAATAATTTCGTGAAAGTGAACTATTTCCTTTAAAGTAACTTAAAGTAATACAACCAAAACTTAAAGTAAAGTAATATAACCAAAAACGTTCCCATTGTTTTCCACTTAGGATGGTACTGAATACGTTAGGGTGAATATAGCGCTGAGCACTGGTTGTTCAACAAGGCCGCATGGCGGCTATTGGAGAGAATGCGTTCGCCATTGTCTTTGCATTGCCCGACTGACGATTGCCACCTGCATCGTTGGCATTTCCGAGTCCCGTAAGCTGGAATGGTCGCTCTCGAGACCGATAATGATTTAGTGCTGGCCAATGGTGATTTAGTGCTGACGGCTCACCAATTGGTGAAGCTCGCAGCGTTTGTGGTGAGTGCGCGCAGTCTACGGACTAGTCACGAATGGAATGCATCTCAGTTTCCGGATTTGCTGAGGCATCTTATACCACTGTTTTACCACAGATAGAGCGAAAAAAATATAGATGAACAGGCATGCGGATCTTTGCAAAGCGAATGCGTCCGGCTAAGTGGTTTTGGCGACGTGGTGCTTAAAGTTTCACAATGTCGGTTGTGTTACATTACGATAAGGTCTCGTTAATCATTCACACAAAAGTAGAGCTGTACTGAACAATTTGGCTCGGCTTTCAATCATCCACTGGCATAACAATTGACAAAACCAAACGCAGAATATGTCTGTGATCAGTCGAACGCTAGAGCACTCCCAAGTTATTCTGCAGTTTTGAAAATGAATGCGAACGTGAGACAGCTTTCCTACTTGATTTATGTTCATCCTATTACATTTTGCTGCTGTTGAGCACGCGAGCTTATGGCATTTGCAGATATTTTGCACTTGCAGCTTCCTATGAATCTAAGCATGCTCAACGTTTGAATGCTTTTGGCAGCGGAACTTTGTCAATGCTTTAGGAGCAATGCATTCTCTGGGCATCTGCCATTTGCTTCAATAACAGTCGTTCACTGATGTTTCATGGTTCCATCCATTGGCGCCATTGCACGTCAGGGGCGCTATAAATCAGTAAGCTCATCACCTAAGCTGTGTCGCGTGACCGTCAACGGGTGTTTGATATCCTGCTACTAATCCGTTCCGGCTTTAAGGCGGCTTCGAGGAGCAGGATCTCTGTGGGATTCCTAAAGCATCCGCTGCGCGCGACCTGCGCTCACAAATGGTGACTTTAAAATGTATTGTATACATATGTATGCTTCGAATTTCGGTCAATAAAGATAAAACAAGATGTCAGTCATGACCTAGCATTTCGATAGGGTAACGACAAACGAACTCCATAAGCAGAGCCCTATATTAACTTCACATCTCGTGTACCTGTCAATTACCTTCGACTCTTCACTTTCGTTTTCCTCACATAGCCCACAGTTTCAGCTGCCTGCCTGTCGAGTTTTGACATCTTTGACACCTCTGATGATATGATACCAATATCGGAGTCTCCCACTTCCCTCTCCCAGCTGCGTGCGGGATCCTTCTGGGTGTGTTTGGTCCGGTCGGGGTCGACCTGACACCGACCCGCTGCCGTGCCGATTACATCGGGGGAGGTCGTCCGATCGAGGGTGTCGTGCCTGACCCATCATCCGATCGAAACGGAGAAGACAGGAGAGGAGAGGAAGGGAGGGGAGGGGTGGGGGTGGGGAGGGAGGGTCCGTGATGCCGAGATAACCGGCTAATGGGGCGAGCGCCACTCGCGGCCACTGGCGCCGGTGTTCGCCGCACACGCCCGCCGCCGGCGCCGCCCGATCCGATGACGCTGATGACGTCTGTGACGCCGATGACGCCCGGTGGACAGGGCCTGAGGCAGGGACGTTCATCAGAGCGGTGGGGAAGGAGGCGTAAGGTGTGGCAGACGGATATGTGAGCCGCTCCGCACGTATGTTGAGATGAGACGTCTCCGAAATGGAAACGAATACGGGATTGTTGATAGTTGATACTTGATGGCAAGGCTATTGATAAAGTTGCCTGTGAGCATGCTGGTATTGCCATAACCGAAACTCTGGTAAACGAAATGGAGTGAATGCTTTATCAGGCTATTTTTATATGTATTTCTTAGCTAAAAAGCAATGCCTTTTTGCAGGCCATACGGCTGCCGTGGGGTAAAAAATTGCAACTGGCATTGGGTGGCGCTAAATCGTTGCGGCACTCATGCTGTTATTGTGGTTAAGCTGTTTCATTTCTAAATGCTGATCAGTTGTCACTTTTCGATCAGCAGCTCATCCCCCATGCCCCAGTGCTGCTATCTTGATCTAGACCTGCCTTATTCATTCTCAGTTCGCTGTGGGACTTGGCCGCTTGCCCTGATTATATGCATTATCCGCATATCCCAAAAGGAACATCAGCCTAAAGTCTCTCCTTACCGCATCGGTGGCTAATTCAAAACTCTCTTATCGCAGACCACATGTTCAATGATAACCGACCCCTAATTTGATATACATCTATTCGTGTAACACTTTTCAGGAAACAGACCTACGAAAAAAGAGCACCTGGTGCCGATCATATACAGGAAACGCTCCTATGGGGTTCGGCACGAACGGGGTATCACTGGTGTCAGAGTTATCTATAAGGAACGATAAGAGACCAGCCCTACCATATCATTCGTGGCGATAATTGGACCGCAATGGGACTGTGACAATATACCTAGGTAGGAAATTTAGTGTCACTTATTTGTGTCGCTAATAACTTCTGAATTCACAAGCAATTAAAAAATGGCCATGGCAAACCTAAGACTTGCGATGCCTTATGGTCAGAAGGTCAGAACTTTATTGTATTTTTTAGCTTGCAATTGCAACCGATTATTGAAGCGAAATATGCCGCGACTAAGTCTTGAACAGTACCTACGCAATACACCTTCCCTGCAACAACAGCCTATGAATCGCCGCACTTTGATGTGTTTATTGAATCCCGATTGAATTTATTTTAGTCGATGTCACGCCCATCTAGAGTCGGCAGCTTGACAGCCGTTTGGCTCGTGAGTCCCACGAAGACAGTCCCACGGCGGGGGTAATTCGGCACACAAAATTCAGCTCCTGTCGTGTGTCACTGATATGGTGACAGTCAATCAAATGACAGCCATTGGCACATGATAGGCAGCAGAAGGAAAGCCGTCACCTGTGGTATTCGGATTGGCTGAAACTGTTCGCGAGAAGAATGACATAACCATCCTGGCAATCGTTTACATGATACTCATGGCAGTTATCCTATTCCTCAGGTCATGGATAGCCATGGGCATTGGGCGGGCACCGAACATGAGCGAAACTTTCCGAAATTTATTGGTAACACTTTAATGCTCAATTTAAGGATACCACAGCCATTCTTAGGGTGCAGCACCATAGTGTGCTTATGCTTCCTTGTTGACAATATTGGTATGGCTCGAGCCTTAACCCGCGACCTGGTGGGGGGGGCTATTTTTTGCCCCCCTCCAGACTTTTCGATATATCTCCAGAACCGCTGCGCCGATCGTCACCAAACTTTCAGTACCCTCCCGGACATCAATTTTACACATTGTGACAAAAAAATTTTCCAAAGGCTATGATAGGTTGGCCGGAAATGACGTCAGAGTGACGTCATGTTCTGCCGTTTTCGACCCAAAAAAGGGTTTCGCGGGAAGAGCTTCAGGCCTATAGCTTTGCGAATACAGAAAAATAATAAAGACATAAAAGCTGTAGATTGGACAGGGCTACAAAACTGCTATCTCGGATTTTTGAAATTTTTGGATTTTGACCCCCAAAAATCAAAAAATAGATTTTTTGAATATAATAATCGAAAAATCCAAAAAGTTTTTTGAATTTCGCAAAAACCGGAATATATGTGATAGTCCTTACCGCCTTCAATCCACATACCAAATTTGAGATTGATACCTCTTTTTTGGCGAAGTTATAGCCAGGGGCGGATCCAGGAAAACTCCAAGGGGAGGGTCATGAATCGAAGTGGTGCCCCTACCTATACCCAAAATTAAAAACTCAACGGATTTCGTCCACTTCATTTTGGTGGGGCCCCCATTTTCAGTTTTTTTTTCTTTTTATTTTTTATTTTTAGTCAGTATCTTAACTCTTAGCCACAACCACATTTACCAATTGTAAGAAAGTATATATGAATGTGCTATGTGTATATATGTTGTGGACGCTGAGTAGTGAGTACTTACCAGGAACGTTATCAGGTAAGCAAATCGAATTGTCAGTCCGACGAACTTGACCCTGGCGTCTAAAGGGTCTGTCCTTGACACTTCAGGCTTGTCAGGGGCACCAAAGTCCTTCCAGGGACACCACAAATCTGTCAGGGGCACCTACGGCCTTGTAGGGGCGCAACAGGCCCGCCGGGGGTACCACAGGCCTGCCAGGAAGCAGGGGCACCACAGGTCTAGCAAGTATACACGACAGGCCTGTCAGGGGCACAACGGGCCTGTTGGGCCCATGAGCACCCCTAGGGGCAGGGGCACCACAGTCCTTCCAGGGGCACCGCAGGCCTGTGAGGGGCACCAGCGGCCTAGCAGGGGCACCAGTCAACACAGGCCTGCCAGGGGCACCACAGACCTGCCAGGGGCACCAGAGGCCTGCCAGGAGCACCACCGACCTCGCAGGGGTAACTTGGGCCTGCCAGGGCCCAGGAGCACCACGGGCCTGTCGAGAGGCACTCAGGCTTTTCAGGGGCACCATAGTCCTCTCCGGGCGCAGGGGTAGCAGGGGCACCAGAGGCCTGCCAGGGGCACTACAGGCCTAGCAAGGGCACCAATGGTCTATCAGGGGCACCACGAGCCTGTCATAGCCAGGCATCTCAGGCTTGTCAAGGCCCAGGGGCACCACAGGTCTGTGAGGGGCACCAGCGACCTAGTAGGGGCACCAGTCAACACAGGTCTGCCAGGGGCGCCACAGACCTGCCAGGGGCACCACAGACCTGCCAGGGGCACCAGAGGTCTGCCAGGGGCACCACCGGCCTCGCAGGGGCACCTTGGGCCTGTCAGGGGCACCAAGGGCCTGCCGAGGGGCACTTCAGACTTTTCAGGGGCACCAGTCCTCTCCGGGCGCAGGGGTACCAGCGGCCTAGCAAGGGCACCAGAGGTCTGCCAGGGGCACCAGCGGCCTAGCAAGGACACCAGAGGCCTGCCAAGGGCACCACAGGCCTAACAAGGGCACCACGGGCCTGTCAGGGGCCCCTCAGGCTTGTCAGGGCCCAGGGACACCACAGTCCTTCCAAGGGCACCGCAAGCCTGTCAGGGGCACCAGAGGCCTGCCAGGGGCACCACAGGCCTAGCAAGGGCACCACAGGCCTGCCATGGACACCACAGGCCTGCCAGGGGCACCACCGGCCTTGCAGGGGCGCCTCAGGCCTGTCAGGGGCACCACGTGCCTACCGGGGACACTTCAGGCTTGTCAGGGGCGTTACAGTCCTGTCAGGGCCCAGGGGCACCAGGCCTGTGGTGTCCCTGCTAGGCCTGTGGTGCCCCTGGCGGTCCTGTGGTGCCCCTGTCAGGACTGTGATACCCCTGCTAGACCGGTGGTGCCCCTGGCAGGTCTTTGGGCCCCCGGGCCTCAAGGGGGGGCCATGACCCATGTGACTCCCCCTTGGATCCGCCCCTGGTTATAGCGAAAAAACTGTTCAAAATTGATGACGTCAAATTTTCAAACTCAATTTTTAGCAATTCTAGACCCCGTAGCGCACAACAAAGACCACCATTAGACTCCCCGTGACGAGCTGCATCGAATCAATACCCATTTTATGCAAAACTATCAACTTTAAAATTTGACCTTTTTTGGCCTGACCTTGACCTGACCTTGACCTGAACTTCACCAGAAAGTGACCTAAGCCGTACCTGATAGTCTTATAACCAACACCATTGAGTTGGAAATGAAAAATTGGCCATAAAACATGTATCACACAACCTTAGTAAAGTTGGGCTCATGTGACCTGACCTGTGACCCTTGGTGACCTGACCTGTGACCTGACCTGGTATTGCCAGTGACCTCTAATAGCAACATATCTACTAGGCAACTGACGCCCTACCACTGATTCTCGACAAAATGCGTTTTCCTCGGTGTTATAGCGCATTCCCTAGAAGACCCGTGAACGGTGAAACATTTCATCTTTGACCTGACCTGTGACGTCATCAGTGACCCCTAGGTCAATGAAATTTGGTTTCCCTAGACAAATTTGACAGGCCTTTCGAACACCGTTTGAATTTTGCGGATCCGTCCAGTAGTTTCGGAGATACGAGGGGGGGCAAAAAATAGCCCCCCCCCACCAGGTTGCGTTATAAACAGACCCCACCAGGGCGCGGGTTAACAACCCCATTTAAAAGGCAGGCATGCTATAAAATATTTTTGAAAATTTGGTATATTTTTTAAGTGATTGATTTAGGTAAATTTGAAAGAACATTGATCGTTGATCATTTATATGGCACTATGTGCTTTTCCACATGTAATACTGCCCCACACATGAGCTGAATTTCATCGGCTATAAAATATCGAATAACAGACTTATTTTTGGCTACGTGGAGACCAATTTCTACCATTCAGGCTCCCAAACGTACAATTGTTACAAAATACACGAGTTTCCTAACGAATAGTGTTCGCTTTAATGTACAAACACATTTTGCTTCATCACCGCAAAACTAAGTGGGGAAGCAGAACCAGCCATTGATCAAGTGGCAAGCTCTTTAATTTTCTACCTTACTTTTTAACGTCAGAGCTTACTTCACGGTGAGTGATGTATAAATGGTGTTTGATCCTGCAAAATCACATCATTGAAATTCACCTCCGTTTCCTCATTTGCTGATGCGTTTGGGACCCTTTGGGAACATCATAAAGTAGCAACGAAGGTCAGCTAAGCTATCCTTAGTGCTTGGGATATTTTTCGTCTGTTTTTGTGGTATCCGGCATTCATTTCTTTAAAAAAAGAACTAGCGAAGTGGCTCAGTTACATATATCTTCAACGTGCAAACCCCCACAGATTTTATCTGCATTGTACATCAGACAGGTCTAAATATTCACAGGTCCAAAGCTGTTTCACAATATCTCTCTAATGGGCCGCGATCTCAGGTCATTTATAAACAGGATATTATCAGAGCCTAGGTCTAGTGAAATAATCTTAATGATATGCAAACAGACTAATTTGAATATGCTGTTTGAATATATTATTGTATGATATGACAGCTAACTGCCTTGGGATGGCTGTTC
Organism: Amphibalanus amphitrite; assembly: GCF_019059575.1. NCBI lineage: Eukaryota > Metazoa > Arthropoda > Thecostraca > Balanomorpha > Balanidae > Amphibalanus > Amphibalanus amphitrite. The sequence continues at coordinate 163,320 of NW_024881926.1, forward strand.
GGTCTGTGCCACTCTGTGCGGAGCCGGACTTATATACGGCAGGCACCAAGGAACAGCATTGGCAAGATACACGCTGGACGCTATTGTGAAGACACTCGGAAGTAAATATGGATGAAGTTTATACCGCATTTTGACCACTAAAGTATATTCGGGATCCCTTTTACTTCTGCATATCACCTTCTTGATAGAATTTTCGACGAGTAGGCAATAGGTAGCTAAATAATTATAATTATTGAGCACGATTTTTGCTTAAATCATTTGAAAACCAGAATAGGTCTATATAACAAATAAAAGGCATAGACATCACTAATCATTTGGCAATAGGGGCTCTTCTACATGCGTACCCGTACTGCATCCGGTTACATGAAATCACCCCGGCACACAGTTCTACCCGTTCGGACGGCTCCTCACCTGAGTCCGACAGATCGGACTACCATCGACAGGTCCATGAAAAACGTCACCAGACGCCCAACAACACTACAAACTGGGCCAACCAGTTCCGTTTTTGCCGTAGTCGGTGTGGTGGGGGTGAGCGATACCGTGAGAAACACGAAACCACTGTGTTATGAATAACGGAACCCGAAAATTAAGATGTTTAGGTGTATCTATTGTCGGTACTTTTCATGAGCGCTATCCTTCGTCTGGTGATAGCGCTAGATACTGTCGCCATGGCCGACGAGACGTCGTTTACGCTGCGTCTGAACGGGCCGTTCAGACGGCGGCCGGTTTCTGCGCGGCCGCGCCGCGCTGTTGGGTTACCGCGAGCCCGGCCGCGGCCGGTCCGTCGGTCGCCTGTCGCGTGCAGCGCGGAGCCCGCGCCGCCGCGCCGCCGCGCCGCGACGCTCGCGTCGACAAAAAACCGGCCTCCACCGCCGGCGACAACTCGCCAAATGGATAAACATCGATACCACATTAGCATAACGGCCCAGGGGGCGGAGCTAGCGTCTGGCGGCGGGCGCCGGCGGTCGGCGCGACCAATCGCCGCTCGGCCGGCACCTGCCCGGGGCCAGTTTTTGTGGCGTTTCGACTCGGCTCGAGCTGAGCTCATATGCCACCATGTTTTGCGGCGGCCGCCGCGGCTCGGCGCTGGCCGGGTCAGACCGGTCCGGACTCCGGCGGCCCGGAGAGTCGCGCCGCCACCGCCGCGGCCCGGCAGAGGCGAGAGAAGGCGGTGAGACCGGGCGCGGCGGCGCGGCGGCGGCAAAGATGACTATTTGCGCACCGGCAGAGGCGAGAAAACTTAGCGTGGCTGGGCACGTTGTTTTGTGGTACCGGCACAGATGACCGTCTGCGTATTTCCGAGCGGATATCGGAGCGTTTTGGAGTGGATATTTCAGCAGCTATCGGCTGCACTGAGTCATACTGGTCCGAACAGTGGACGGCATCACTAGACGACAGAGGTATCATTGCAGAGCACCAGTGCTGCAAGCTCCAACTGCGGCCATTGCGGCATTGTCGGCAAGGGCCCGAAACAAAGGCAGAGGGAGCTACAGTCACCGCACTGAATTTATCCTTCCAAGTGGATGGAGGATCTTTTTAAAGATGCAATTAAAATGAATTTAATAGATTTGCAATAAAGGGATAGCCTTTTTTTAAATGGTTTTACTTTGCATACACTAAGCTAGGTGGCATTTAATTCTAGGAAGTAACGGTAGCTACGCATCGTAGTTCGTGAATAATTCAAATTTAGCATTCCTCGGATTGTTCGCCTAATTTCATTCGCAAAAGATGAATTATGAATGTGCACTTATATGTTCTCGACTATATGAACAATGTCTCTCTTCTAGTGATTTAAAAAAAGCTGGGAAACGAGATCATACAACTTGCTATCTACGGGCATTTCCAATCGAGACTGACTGACTGGCTGACTAAGCTCTGCAGCTTGCGAGAATCGCGTCCTAGTGACGTCATGTTTCGTTGACTCAGGTTTACCTGCAATGGACGGTTTTTAGCTCGAAGGTCTCTTGGCTATGTGCGACCCTCACACAATATGCAGCCATTAAAATCATGATACAATGTGTAGCACTCATGCTCAATTGCTCATTTTCACGCCCGTTTGACGTCACTGGATTTCACTGCTCGTGCGCGGCATTGCACGTGCGCGGTGTGCAGTATCTGCCGCCCATATCGCCACGGCCGTCAGGTGGTCGGTGCCGCGGTGTCACCCGGGGGCGTGGGAACCCGGCGAGTGGCTACCGACGTGCAAATCGTCCCTGTCCGGCCCCGGCGATAGGTGCCATCGGGGCTGCCGGCCCCGGCGATAGGCCAGATAGTGGCAGAGCGGCTGGTCACTCCCAGACGCGGATAGCAGTGGCGATATACAGCCGGGATTGCCAACCGACGCCATTGCAGGCTGTGATACACTATATATTGCAAATGGATGGTTTGGAGTTGATTTAGATGAAAAAGAATAATGGCATGCTTGGTTCTGATAAGCTGGTCATTTGGTGAGATTACCAAATTCAATCTTCGGTGACATAGAAAATCTTTCCAGAAAAAGCAGCTGAGAAAAGAAAATTAAAAAATTGGGTAACTACGTTTGGGTAGGTAATTACGACCAGGCAGTTGTTTTTTTTAAAAAAAGCTCTCGAATCTCGATGCAAAGGTCGAAAGAAACAATTAACATCTGCATAGTAGCCAAAAAACGTACATATTGGACGAATTATCTCGTCTGAAATAATTTCCCAAAAACATTTAGAGCAGCAGATACACTGCTCGATGTTACGTCTACGGTCTATGCATACACGTAACTTCAGAAATAGGATAAAGAGCGCTACATTTAGCAGCATTGTCAATGCCTTAGATTTTATCATGATATAAATTAGGGCTTTGGCTCTGCGACCATTTATATTTTATGCCAAGAGATAACAAGTTAAAAGGCCTTCAGTTTTGCATTGCATAAATGAGATGCTTTCCTAACGGTACGTCTCACTTTGTTTCAGCTCCTGTGACGATTACATGTAAGACCGCTAGGCATCCTGATGTGCACAGTGATACAAACAAGACCTGCAATATAAGGTAAGTCAGTCAAAGTCGCCATTTCACACCTTACCCTAAACTCACATGGCACAGTGAGTCCAAGTTAGCGCTCTTCTCTGCTACCGATTCGTGCTTTTGTCGCATTGTTGTCCCTCAAAGTCCTCCGTTGAGTCATGTGTTTGTTGTTAAATAGCAATGCTAACAGGCGCCACTCGGGCACCTATGTTCGTTCCTCTTTCAGACGACTGCACTGCGGTACAGTCTACCTTCAGGCGTTAGTTGTAGTGCTTTGCAGTCTACATTCAGGCGTGTGTAGTCCGGTGCATCTTCAGGAGTACTCGTATATAATTGTGTAGGTACTGCAGTACAGTCTACCTTCAGGCGTGTGTAGTGCGGTACAGTCTACCTTCAGGCTACCTGTCTAGTGCGGTACTTACAGTCTACCTTCGGGCGTGTGTAGTGCGGTACAGCCTACATTCAGGCGTGTGTAGTGCGGTACAGCCTACATTCAGGCGTGTGTAATGCGGTACAGCCTACATTCAGGCGTGTGTAGTGCGGTACAGTCTACCTACCCACAGGCTATGTGCCGCGGCACAGCCTACTTTCAGGCGTATGTAGTGCGGTATAGTCTACATTCAGGCGTGTGTAGTGCGGTGCAGTCTACATTCAGGCGTGTAAAGTCCAGTCTACTTACAGACTATGTCTACTTACAGTCTACTTACAGTCTACTTACAGACTATGTGCCGCGGCACATCCTACCCTCAGTCGTGTGTAGTGCGGTGCAGTCTATCTCTAGACGTGTGCACTGCGGCACAGCCTACCTTTAGGCGTGCGTAGTGCGGTACAGTCTACATTCAGGCGGGTGTTGACCAGCAGAGTCTACCTTCAGGTATGTGCACTGCGGTATAGCCTACCTCCAGGAGTGTGTAATGCGGTATACAGCCTAAGTGCAGATTTGTGTCCTGCGGTAGGGGAAGTTGGGGCAATGCCGGAGTTGGGGCAAAGCCGAAATTCGAGATATTTCGAAAACCGTAAGACATGGATGCCACCTGTCACTGATGCTCTGAAGCTTAAGTGACTACCAATTATCGCATGTTTGTTACAAGTCGTCATTCGGAATACTTGGCTGTGAGGGCGCCAAGAGCGTTTTCAAGGTACGCGTTCCTTGTACTACATGCGCCTTTGAAGCTGCATTTCTTACTCATTATGCTACCGTTTGTCTGGCCAATTCGGTCAAGTAATCTTCAGCATGTCTTTGCATAAGTGTGCTGCCTATTTGAAATTTATACGGCACGTTGAAAAGTTCTGGGCCTGCAAATGAAAGTATGGCTGGCTGGGGTAATGCCGAAAACGTGTAATTACGCACGCACGTTAAAGCACGCTACGTGGACTTTACTGCTGTAGAATAGCAACGCGAATTTTTAGTCACACAAATTACACTTTCAACCGACACAACGGCCTGTTACGTATAAGGAATTATTTACCTGGCATTTTCTTTTTATATCACACAATTATAACTTCAGTGTGCACCAAGGGTCCTCAAGCTCAACGCGTGTCAGCTTTGATAAATTCTGGATAAAGTTTGAGATAAAGTGGCAAAACATCAATGTCGGCATTCCCCGTAGATCATTTCTCCCATTTTCGGCTTTCCCCGCAGTCCGGGGCAACGCCGAAAAAGTCACTTCTTTGATATTTTTAGTTTGTGCGCTTAACGGTATGCGAATTCATCAAATGCGCCTGGTATGTTTGAAAGGCAAAAGACTGGCCTCTCGAATGACGCCAACAAGAATAGCTTATGTTGTCTACCTTGCGTGCTACGGGCGTCAGAAAAAAAGTATTCGGCGTTCCCCCAACTTCCCCTACTGTCTACTTTCAGGCGTGTGCGCTGCGGTGCAGTCTGTTTTCAGGCGTCTTAACTGCGGCACAGCCCATTTAGGCGTGTGCGCTAGTGTATTTCGTGTTTACAATTTGATTTACATGACACTTGCACGCTTTTACATCCTGCTTTCAGTATTGGACTTTGGTCCTGGAGCTTGAGTTCAGGAATGACTGTTGCACAATACTGACTGCATTTACTTGCCTGGGATTGTATGGATATCTATATTACAAGCCGATTTCATTTCTTTGCGCTTTGCTTCTTAGTTTTTGTACAATACAATCATGAATCAGTAAATACGCTTTATACATCATACAAACTTAATTAATATCTGCCAGCGGAGACCACCGTTTTTCTTGTTCCCATGGAACGCAGGATGAAAAAATATCAAACGTTCTCGTAAATGATACTAAGTAGAAACACTAAATTTTAATCGTGTGCCATTATTTTCACTTCATGCTGAACAGTGAACATTTAGGCTAGCAAGTGTTATCGGTCTTTTGCAGACGTTGAGATACAAATTTGCTACCCATCAACATAAGCGTTTCCGCAAGCCTGCATCGCTCCCGGTCACTCAATGTCAGGTCACCTCCTCCGCTTCCTCCATCGGTCACGTGACCATTGCCATGTCCGGGTGCAGCGGTCACGTGACCGGGGCGCGCGGGACACGGCAGCGCGCCTCAATCGTCTCATTATGCGGCGGCGGCGGCGGCGGCGCGGCTGCGGCGTGTCACGGCGCGGCGCACTGTTTACCAGTGCTGACAGCTGGCAGCGGCCGGTGGAGCGGGCCCCCTGGGTCCGGCCGGGGCCCGGCAGACTGCCGCAGGGACCGTTAGGTGGGGCGGGGGGCTGAGAGGGGACAGAAGCTGACATGGTGGTATCCGCTGACGGATTTGCAGTTAACGAAGTGGTCATGTAAAGATATGGATAGGCCGTAATGAAACGGCGGAAGAGGAGATCGATATTGATGATGTCTGGAAATGATCAAGGTCTCCGGAAAACATTTTAGTTTGGAATCACATTGCACCGTTTTGCTATTTATACAAACCACCAGTGGGATAGATATAACTCAACTGTTCAATTGGCAGTGAGCACTGGTTCTTCACCATTCAATTGTAGGTATTGTGAAACATCTTTAAAGAATGCATTATTTAATCAAAGCGGAAGTTTCAACCCCATATAAAGTAGTTTTCATGAATACATATGTTTGCGGTCATAAGTTCTCAAGTCAAATACCACAGCCTTGGATAATTTATATGGTCTTTTGATTAGCGTGTGTTTGCAGCAAATTGAACATATCACGGCTTTGCACATTTAGATACCACGAAACTGTCCACATGCTTGATAGTGAGCCCAGCCTAGATTTTTAACCAAAATATATTGTTATTTGTGTCTAAAGCAGACGTGCTTGTAAAACAGATAAGTACAGAAAGCCTTATGGCAAGTTCTTCTTTATGTTCCTCAAAACTTTTAAACGCAATCTCACTGAACTCAGTACCCATAAGCATGACTCAGTGAAACTGTTTATGATTTTCTAAGGCAGTTCACCGGCAGTCGAAATGAGGCACATTAGCTCAAAAACTGTTTTACGCTATTCTCCTGTGTAATTGTCCTGAGGAGCCGTCGTTCCTCCCACAGAACTGATGCATCTCTCTGTACTCCTATTGATTGAGCTGGTCCTGACAGGATCGAAAGGATGAGTTCCCTGAGACTGACTCGCAGTAACGAGTTCGATCTATCGCCGGCTCCCCTTGCCCCTCCCCCTGTCGGATCCTCTGAACCCCTCTGGAGACGCTGCGGTCCGTCACTGACCTCGAAACATCGACACCTCAACTAGGCGACACTTCGACACCCGTACAGCACCATTTCGACACTCGAGCGGCACACCTCCCTCGTCAGCTGCCGGTCGGTCTGCTGGTCGGTCCCTCTGGGCGGATCAGGGGCTGCACGGCCGGGCAGTGTGAGGGCGGGGAGAGGGAGAGAGAGCAGACTGTGCGGGAGCAGGCAGAGGACGAGAGTGAACAGAGGACATGAGCTGGTTGAAGGCAGCTGAGCTGACAGAGGATGGGAGACGACAGGGAGGAGCTGCAGCCTCAAAGGCGCTAGTCCGCGAGGCGAGGACAGCTGCAAGAGTCCAGGAGGGCAATGACGTAATGTGAAGATTGGATGACGTAACACCTACGCCACACCCGGACATGGCACGGGCCGTGGTGACGACGAGAGGTTTGGAACGAGTAAGAGCGAATGAGTTCTTTGTTCATCTTGGATGTTTGGAATCTGTGTTATAGACTCTTCCTTGCTGTGTTGATGTCTTTTTTCTACTGCGTTGTCATTGACGCGAAGTTTGCTGAGCATGGGTAAGATAAGTTTCGAAAATTTGCAAATGTGTAGCCTGCTTAGCCCCGTTGATGACGCTAATTTTAAATTAGCTGTTTTTTTAACTTTTTCACTTTTTGAGTTTCCCAAAAACTTTTTCCTTCAGATGTTATTGAATGAACGTGGGGGGTCCATCCGACTTCCTACACAAGCTCGAGAGTTAATATTGCTGAGAAACGTGAGCTTATCTTGTCTGAAAAGAAATGCATGGCTGGGGCGACAGTCTCATTTTGACCTTCGAAAGGGGCGTCCACTCCTTCCAAGATCCGAATCTCCTCTTTGAAGCACCTCCTTCAGTGACGCAAAGGATGGCAAATCTCAAAAGTTATCTCCAGTGTGATGCGATGAACTCAACATTGAACACATTTCCTTTATCGATACCTCCAAAGTCGGGTACATGGAGTGATTCACCCTTTGGGAGTTGGCGATGACTCAGATGGTCCTCAAATCGTGTTCATCATGCTCGTGATGGTCGGAAGCTCTGATCTGGTGCCGAAATCACACGTGCTATCTTGCACCGGGTGAATGCATGCAGAACTGTTTGTTCATGTCGCGGAATGGTCATACAGTTTATAACACATTTGACCCAAGAGCCGAACTGGTATCGCACGAACCTTGTCGAGTAGACCCACAGAAGATATTTTTCGGAATGATGTCTCTGATTACAAGCTAGCCATCGTGTCTGTTTAAACAGGTTGGCGTTTCTGCGTTTATAGCGGCAATCCCAGTGAGTCACCGAATCGAAATCATCTAAAGCTTTGCTTATCCCTTCTTTTTTTTTGCCTTTTAATTTCCGCAGCAGCTTTCCTGTTTCAATATTCTCACAGTTCGCAAGACACCGTCCCAAGTTCATCTAACATGCTGTCCGGGGAGGTTCTGATGTTTTTGTGTTCTTGTTATTAATCATTCCCTATCATTTATCTGGGTTTGCGAAACAAGTATGCCCCAGCGTACTGTGGCCTCGGCGCCCATGGCCCCTGCACTGGCCGCATCATTGACGCGTCGCGTGCTCCGCTCCACTCCGCAGACGTCTGCCGCTGCCTGCATCCATTATCTCAGTGCCGTGAACCTATCAGTTCCCTGCCCATTTCACTGAGCTCCTAGTCACCTGGAGTCTAGACCTTTACACCACCCCCGGGCGCCCACCATTTGTACGGGGCTCACGGTAATGAACCCGCCGCGGCCGCCGCTGCCGCCCTCTGCCGCCAGAGACAGATCGACGGCACGCGTCGCGTCGCGCCGCATTTGCCGAGGAATGCCTCACCCCGCCTGCCCCTCTCACCCTCCCTGTCACCAAAGTGACGGCCCGCCGCGCCGCGTCGTTTCGGGCTCAGAAATAGACGGTCGTGAGGTGACCGATGTGATTGAGTGAGAGCGCTTGGGCGTATAAAGGATTGGATGAAGGGGCTGACCATATCGAAAGCCAGAAATGCAGCACGTACCCAATCAGATATATATATGATATATTCTCAGTCTATATTATCATGTGAATGCTGCATTGCTTCTTCCTGCCGACAGATGGCCGCGCAGTTAAATTCACAGTTCATGTGCCTGCGTCACTGTCTGACTTGCAGCAATGCTTAGCACCAACGCACTGTCACTTTTATCGAACAGTTATCCGCTGAAAGACACCACTAGGCACACTTTGTATATGCGTATCAATCCAAGTGACAAGCATCTCGAAAAGCATGGAAATGTGCGACATTCCTGATCGTATCTGTCAGCATCTTTGATAACTTTGGCTTGACACAAGATCGCAAGGCTGGACCCATCTTAGGAGATATTGTTTAACAGAATAACATCAAAAGTATCACAGAAAGATACAAATGTACCCAAAGCACATGCCAGTGTGTATGTATACTGTATAGGTAATATACAGTGACGAGTCGTCCTCCTAAGATTTGAAACACTTACCCGCGATGAAAAAGGGTACTTTTCATGCTCGATCGGGTTCTGTGATGCGCGTTATTATCTTACCACAGGGCACAGAGAGTCTCCATTTCTCACTCAACGACCCATCACGAATGCCCTTCCCATTGCCATTCCATATCAGCTTCTCATCCGTCTCCGTCCTGTCCCAGTCCCGTCTCCTCTCCGTCTCCGTCCTGTCTCCGTCCCGTCTCCGTCCTGTCTCCGTCCCGTCTCCTCTCCGTCTCCGTTCCGTCACTCCCGTCACGCCCCGTCACCGCTGGTGCCGGCTCATTACGCCCCCAATTACTCATCGGGCGTCACATTTTCATTAGGCGGCCAACACCGACGGCTTGCGAGCCGCACCCCGGCCCTCGCGCTTCTCTCGCGCGGCGCTCGCGCGGCGCTCGCGCGCACCGCCCAAACAGGAAACGGCGTGAATTCCGCGCGCTCCGCGGCGCGTCGAAGGCCCTGTCGGTGCCGACGCGCGGCGCCACTGTCGGTCCCGACGAGCTGTACCTGCGTGCCGACGAGATATGGTCAGCATCGCGCACGTGCGACGCTGGATGGGGAAGGGGTGGACTCAGGGTTGATGACCAGCCGGTTCAGGTCAGTTGGAGACGTGGTGAGGGGTACTGGATGACGGTTTTGTATTTAGATGCCTACACCCGCTAGTGACTTGAGAGCAGTTAGTGGTCGCAGACTTATTCAAACTTATTCAAATTGAATATGCAATTTTCATTTCTCTAATACACGGCGCAACAAGATAACAATTCACAAAGATAAAAAGCTTTTACGTGCAAGCAGTTTAGGCCTTCGATTAGCTAGTTAGTTACATCTCGTTGAATGCATGCGTCACACAACCCCAAAGCAAGGCACAAAGCAAAGCATACTTTGCTAATTTCAGCTATCACCTCCTTGCGTATCGCCTCTGCTCTATGTAGATGCACAAACAACTCGAGATGGCGCGCAGCGACGGAGCCGGCGCGGCGGCGGCCATCGCGGCGCGGCTAACGGCGCGTACGAGCGTCACACCGTCGTGACACATTCCCGATCTGTGACGGAGTGTGACGCTAGCTCAGAAGGGCGCCGGACCGTGGTCAGCTCCTAACAAATCTGCGATCGTGACACGCGATAGAGCGGAGCGGCTGACAGCGGTCCGCGGACAGATATAAACACAGCGTTTCAACGCGCCGCTAAAGTCAATAATGAGGTAAATGTATCTCATGTTTGCAATCACGGCTCACTCTTCGAACGCAAGGCGGCTGGCCCGGTCATTCATACGCGTGTTTGGGCCGGTTTTGGAGCTTGTTCAGATCCGGTGACATCAGTGATCAGGGCTGTGTGATCGGACCAGAGATGTATGCTTATTTTGTCTACACTTGCATATCTTTATTTTCCTTCATAAGATGTGCTTGCACCTAAAGAGGCTTTATAAAAAAAAAATATGTGGATAAGCTTGATAGAAAATAACATCATGACGTTGAAAAGAATGCAAGGTGTGCCTCGATTCATTTTGCTTATTGATAGCAAAATATTGCAAGATTTATTTTCCTAAATAGTATCTTATTTCACATGCACACATAGAGGTCAAACATCCGAATTGTGTGCAAGGTTGCACAGTGCCATTCGTGCACACTAAATGCACACGCACTGTCACGCAAGTTAGCTCTTTGGGAGGCCATGTGGCGCACCCAAGCCTGCTCGGGCATACCCAGCCCTGCCACGGTCACTGGCCGTTGGTCTGTTGTAGACGGATCGGTGCTCTGCGGACTAGACAGGAGGAGGAGACCACTGGACGTGGGCTAATTGGACCGCTACTGGTTACTGACCGATGGACTGGGAGAGGGGGAGAGGGGACAGAAACGGAACAAAAGGGGTGAACGGGGAACGGGCTTATATACACCTTATTCGAGATTAACCAGGCATTGCCGCCAGGTTTATTTGTTTGCGACAGCGAGATACAATTTGAAAGACTGATATTTTAGACAATTCAAATCAATATCTTTGTGATACAAAATGACATTATGCTCATGATATAACATGATTAACCCTCGCCCGCACATGGGGGGGGGGGGTGGTTGCCACCCCCCCCCCAGGCAGTCTTTCTGCTCTGCACTCAACATTTTTAGAGCTAGAAGGCTGATTTTTCGTATAGCTGCTCCTCAATCCTTTCTTGATGTCCACTGAAAATTTCAAGTTTCTGTGGTTTTTGGTTTCGGAGATATGACCTTGTTTTTTAGGTCATGTCATGACCCAAATGGCCAATTCTCAACATCTTGCGTTTGCCATGGGCCTTGTGAGCTTTTGACACCCTGATTTCGGCCTTTTTTGCCAGTCTTACCTCCCACCTATCATGGAACATGTTGTTCGACGATGTACAGGGGTCAAGGTCAGGGTCAAGGTCAACCTAGGTCATCTAAGATAATTGCGTTTTAGGCAAGCTGAATTTACTTTTTGTGAAGTTTTTTGACTGCATTTTTGGTAAAAGCTTCTCAGATCATGATTTCATGTGATATGGACCCAAAAACAATCGGTGCACACATCACTATACACACAGACACACACAGACATACAAACACATATAATTGACCTTGACCTAACTTGACCTGAAATGACCTCAGCAGCAAAATTCTGGTCGGATAGTGTGACAAAGAGTTTCTAGCTGGCTTGGCACCAGAAAACAGCATCGTCATCGGTATTTGATAAGCAGCGCACTTGATATCCAACGGTGACCCAAAACAGCAACATTTTTTAGTTTGACCTGACCTGGAAGGTCAATGACTGACCTGAGAAGGTAAAACTGGGTATCATTGGATTCGTCTCTTCCCAAAGAATCTTTTTGGTCCTTACTGCTAAGCTCTATCTCCAACAGGAACGAAATGGCGCGGGGGGGGGGGGGTGGCAACCACCCCCCCCCCCCCATGTGCGTTCTAGGATGGGAAAATGGCATGTGCGGGCGAGGGTTAAGTTTAACGGAAATAAGATCAAAACTTAATCATATTATATCATGAGCATAAGTTCGTTTTTCATCACAAACGATCCTCACTAACGATCCTCAAACATACCATTGTTTACATCCAACAAATCAATATCATTTGCTCAATAACAGACTCGTTGCGTTAATCCATAGGGTCGTTTTATCTTGCTTGCATCTCTAATGAACAATGCTCAAAATTTGGACATGCGTAAAGCCAAATGAATCGTAGGCGTAAGCCGTAAGCGTCAATCGTTATCACTCCGGATATCGCTGTTTGGTCGCGCTATCGGACACCACCGAAACTGATCTCACCAATCGATAACGATCGAAACATCTCATTCTCGATACACCTCAGTGTCATGTTTATTTCTACGTGTTGCAGTTGAAGGTGACGTCACGCACTCGAAAACATCTCTTCGCCAGTAATAAACGTAAAGGACCCGAGCTTAAGGACGCACAGGGAGCGGCACGCTATGCGCTTCGTGTGTAGATGGCAGACTTCCGCGTCCTCTTCTTGTCATTGGCTGCACCCTGCTGCTGAGAGCAGCTGCCGCACCCACTTGAACACGCTGTTTGGGCCGCTCCAACTTCCGCCGCCGTAAATATATACAATTTCCTCGGAAGCCCCGTAATCAGCGTGCATCGTTACGAGCCAGATAGCCAGATAAGCTGCGACCTCATATTACCAAACGGAGTTTGATAAACAAACGGCACTAGCAGATTTCGAAGGAAAATAAATGTAGCGTAGTACGGCTGCCTGCTGCCGAAACGGTGTGCACCACTGGAGATATAGAATTATCCGAACATGTCTGTTGTATATGCGGAAATAAGTGTTTGGGATATTAGATAAATCTCTAGGGCATTACTAAAGTCTCATAGAAAACAGACATAATTTCTTGCACACGCGGACTCAACTTGCCACAACTATGTCCTTTAATTCATTACCTGCCGCAAAATCATAACCAACCACAAAATATCACCCCCGCCTGTCTTTACGACTCCACCACAGCACATGTAACCGCTCATGGCACCACTCCCCCCTGCATCTCTCCCGGCCGCAGCCGCCGGGCCCGTGCTACCGTCGTCCCGCCGACACCGGCCGTCCATCTGCGGCCTGGACAGCTGTGTCCGTTTCCGACACCTCTGTGTCACACTAATGTGACACACCGGACAGGACGCCGTGGCCACAGCTCATCCCGGCACCTGTGATGTCGACCGGTGGTGTCGGGAGCCAAGGGACGCTGTCTCAGACCAGCCTCGACGACCGGGGTGGGTCATCACTCAGTCTGGGGCGACCCGGGGCCAGGGGAGGGGAGGCTGGGAGGGGTGAAATGGAGTGGAAGGAAGATGGGGCATTCCACGTCAAATCAAACACCGAAATCCGTCATCCCCTTCGATTTTTCTGAAAATTTGTAGGCAGACTGGGCATGGCTCAAAACTGAGTTACGTATAATATTTTCGAAATTTGATAACGTATCGCTGAGATATAGGTCATCGAATATAGCGAAAAATGCCACACATCAATTTTTTAAATGGCTATAATTCTGGTTCCTTTTCTGGTATCAAAATGATATTAACAGGGTCTTATAGGCAATTGATAAGGCTTTGATTTTTAATTATAGAAATAAATTGAAGTGACCTTGAAATGCTTTTGACCTTGAATTAAAACAGAAAAAATTAAATAGCAAAAAACACGTCACCTTCGATTTGGGTAATTTTTACATATTATGTCCGTCACAATGTTCCTAACCATCTGTGAAAAAATTGGAGTGGGCCATTCATAACTTTCACGGCAAACGCCGTTTTCATGCATCAACATCACGCAACCGCGCGTGACCTTGAAAGACAGAGTCAAGACATGCTTGTGTACACTTTCTGAAATGGATGATTGCTGATTAGTGATATCCCAAACTCTGCGAGAATGGAAATGCATAGTCATCGTAGTCAAGCATTCACGTTCCATAGTAAAAGTGTCTCAGGCAAACTGTATTTTGCGGTGAATTTTGAGCCGTGTGGAAATGCATCATGAAGTAAATTCAACGAAAACATTATCACGCAACGATATCTTCACTTTTGATCTTCACTATACGAAAGAACATACATTTTTAGTATGTATGGGGAATTTCTAGTTAATCCAATAATAAATATGGCAGTTAAAGGCCTGCTTAGAGTACACACATAAAAATATTGACACCGTTAGCGGTGTAATTGCACAGTACATATCTGAGCACTTGAGGAAAGTTAATTTAGTCCCTTCCCCGCTTAAATTACTCGCGCTTCTAAATGAACACCAGGAAGAAGGTAATAGAACACTGTTAGGAGGGGTGGGTGTTTTACTACATGTAGCAAAACACCCAATCCTCCTAACAGTGTTCTATTACCTTCTTCCTGGTGTTCATTTAGAAGCGCGAGTAATTTAAGCGGGGAAGGGACTAAATTAACTTTCCTCAAGTGCTCAGATATGTACTGTGCAATTACACCGCTAACGGTGTTAATATTTTTATGTGTGTAACATGTCGCCGGCTGCAAGGCGGGCTCGGCCGATGCGGAAAACGCAGCAATCACAATTTTGTGTTTACACGTTCATATTTCAATTGTTTACCAACCGATTTTCAAAATTCTTGCACCATAAGATTGCCTGTACATTTTTTAGTCTTCTCACAAAATTTGACGCGAATCGAACGTAATCAGCGGTAGGGAGCGCGATGTAAAGACGGAACCGTTCCGTTCCGTCCCGGCACAGTCTACAATTCAGGCGGCGCGTAGCGGTCGGGCGCCGGCTGCCGAGTCGCCGCGTCGCTGCGGCGACAGGATGTTCACTTTACACCGCAATTACTAGAACAGTTGTGAACCGATTTTCTTATTGCTTGCACGATGAGATGTCCAATTCAATTTTGGACAGGAAGCCATAATTAATTTCGCATTAATCTTATGAGATATTGGCGAAAAACAGGAGGGGTGGGCGAACTTCGCTCTTCCCCCTCCACTGCGCGTGCTAACATACGTTTGCATATGTGCCATTTTCTTCAAAACTTATGCATGGCCCACTCTAATTTTTTCACAGGTTGTTAAGAATATGGTAGGCAATAAAATATATGAAAATGAGCCAAATCGAAGGTGACGTGTTTTTTGCTATTTCAATATTTGTGCTTAACAGAGTTAAGCAAATTTCAAGGTCATATATTTAAGTAGGTACAATTCTAAACAAATGCTTAAGAAATTACCTAAACAGTAAGGTTTATTTCATTCAAATCAAACAAGTACAACCAAAGTTATGGTCGTTCAAAAATATAAAGATGCAACATTTTGTAAAAATTTGATGCCCTATATTTAGAAGACCTGTGGTCAGAATGTGCAAAAAACATCAATGTAATGTCCGGGGCCAAACAGGAACTCGCTCACAAATTTATAATGAAATCGCTGATGGTAAGGTGCAAAACAGCCGATTTTTGTTCGATTTGACGTGGAATGCCCCAGATGAGGGCATGAACATGTTGTGAGTGAGGTTGTGGCTGTGATTGTCATTGTCTTGGAGCTTGATAATTTTGTAATAAGTATTGTGTTTAACTTTAAGCGTGTAAGTAAGTGATGTTGGAACGGTGTGGTGAAATGAAATAAAAATAATAAAGATTAATTGTAGCGTCCTGTTTTGAAGGAATGATTTTATCATAATGGCAGTGGACCAACAGTTCCTGTGGTCTGAATAAAAGTGATGCTTTCTTTCCTTACATGTTTGACAAGAAATGGCGATAACTTCCGTGCCGACTTTGCCAAACAATCTTCGGACAAGCGTCCAATAATTCGCGCCCAAATCCGTCAATATCACACAGCCTGCGATAGACATCATGAACATGATGCAAACGCGTCTATTATCGTATATCAATCAAGTTGAGCGACAACACGACAGTTCCGTTTCAGAGAAAACCGCGGCGAGCGACACTGGACACGGGCGCAGGCACTAGCCCGCGACCGTTCCTGGTATTTAGACCCACCTAACTTCCGAGCGGCCCGCTAAGTAAACCACCGAGACTGTGCGAGGATTCGCCAGCATTTCAGAGCCGGTGTAGAGATTGAATGTCATGGTGTTTTTGCCGGACGATTGATGAGTGCGGGCGATTTTAAATTCTTTGAAATGATTCAATTACAATTTAAAAAGGAAGATTATAAACAAACTTTGGCTGCATGGGAGACATAGCAACACCAATTGCACCAAGTATGTCACCGTTAAATAAACTTTTGATGGCGCACAGCATATAGAAGTTGAATACAAATCATAGTACTGATCTCAGGCAGCTTTTGCCAAATTGTCAGGGAGCTCAGATTTGTTTTTCAATAGAAAAACACAATTCTAAAGAATAGTGTTTTAACTATTGACAACAAACCTTCGGTTACAATCCACGCTCCTCCCTCAGAAAACTAAGAGCTCCCAAACCACCTCCATCCCCGTCTCGCCTCACCCACACCACTCCTGTCCAGTGCCCATGGGATGCCCGGAAGTCACATTCGCTCAGCAGCGGCTGTAGCCGTGGCGGGGGCGGGGGCGGGGGCGGGGGCGGGGACGGGCTGCTATCGATGGCTCCAAATAAACACTGCACTACGGCGCGGCTGCGGCTGCCGTGTGCTGACGGTGTAACGGACACCGTCGCTGGCGCGTGCTCTGTGCTTGGCTGTGACCCCACGATGACGGCTAATTGGATGTAGGGTGACAAAGACGAGCGGCGGACGCGACTGCGGCGAGTCGGACGGCCGAGTGCACAGCGCACTTGGGACCGTGGTGCACAGTGGGCAGTCTGTGTTGTGCGGGGACTGAGGGATATGAAAGACACATGCACTGAGAGATCGGAAATTAGCGAGATAGGTGCTAAGTTAATTACGGTAGCCACTGGTCACTGGTGGTGGTTATATGTTATGGTGTGGAGTAAATTAAAATGAGCCGTACTTGAGACTGACAGTTTGCAATTCAGCAAGATCATTCAAGCAGTATGCTGATTAGAATCGGACCTGTTGACATTGGAAGAAGTACGACGTTGTGGGATGATATCTAATGAGGGTACTCGAGCAATGACATGTAACTCTGAAATCAGATCATAGACCATGATCCTGTTTGGCAGCTGTTATATAATCGTTCGCTTTCTTCTGAGGCACCGTGACCACAGGCGAAATTACATGGCTTGCATGTAGGCAACACTGATGAAACTGTAGATGTAAGCAGCAAATACGTCACTTGCTGGTGTACATTTGCTATAAGTAATCACGTTTCTCTCTGTGTTTCAGAAATAGCTGCACTGGCGAAGGCGCAGTCAGCATCTTATGAGACACACGGGCAGCGCAAAGCACCTCGAGCGGCGTGTCCACATTTTCTGTCTCTGAGTCAAAACCAAGAGAACAACGCCAGGCCCAGATACCGGCTGGAACGCAATCAGCTCCTACAGTTTGCTGAGTCGCCAGACGCATCAGAAAAAAAACTGTCACGTTGGCCTGCTTAGCACTTCCATCTCAATGCGGCGCACAGCATTCTAACGCAGACAACCGATTTACTTGCGTTATTGAGAAGCAACTGAGACGACTGACAATTCAATCAACTCATTTCCGGTGCCCCCACCACCGAAACTCTCCTCCTCTACCATCCTCACAACACCCTGTCCTCCTTCCTCTAAAGCGCTCCGCCTACCGCCATGTACCACGGAGGGGTGCACAACGGGGCCAGTTACGGTCTCGAGGGCGGCGCCGGCGGCGGCTACTTCTCCGGCGCCATGTGCATGCCGCCAGCGCACCAGATCTTCGGCCTGTCGCAGATGGCCGCACAGAGCGCCCAGATGTCCAGCCAGGCTGTCAACGGCGCCACATCGGCCACCACAGGGTAAGAGATGCTGACGAGAAAGGAAGGAGAAAAAGAAGGGAAAGGGAGGGAGGAAGAAAAGAGCGAATAGCAAGTGGTGAAGACTTGTGAAGTGGTGAAGCAAGTGGACCACTTGCTATTCGCTCTTTTCGCGGTCTATTCCGAAGCTTATGAACTTCGCAATAAGGACTGGGGAGCGGGTGGCCATCGTTGTTAAGTGATGGAAGGGGTAGATGGATTAGCCGTTCTCGCGACAATTTATTTGAATTTTACAGTACAGTGATGCGTTACTACAGGCTCAATTATTTTGATTTTATTATATTTTCAATTTTTATTGCAGCTGCAATTTTAGTTATGCTAATAGTGGTTATTTGAATTATTTCACATCAATGGGTGCACGTCATTACACATCTGACTCCAACAACTTCCCTCAAAACTAACGCCTCCTCGAACCTTCCCCAGGTGGCAGGGGGTCACGGCGCAAAACGGCGCCGACAACGCCCAGCTGGCGATGAACTTTGGAGGTTTTAAATTCGCCGGTGGCCGGGAGATGGCACAGCCGTCGATGGCGCAGGGTTTTGGCGGCTACAGCTACCCCGCCGGCAATATGACGCCCTGGGGCTGCAACAACATGGCCGGCCTGTCCAGCCTGCAGCGCGGTGCCTATGGTACGGAAAGTGTTAAATGACTCCACATATTCACCTGTTACAAATGCTGGTACTGGTAGACGATCTTATATCCCAGTCCTGATTCAAGGTGTAAGCACTAATCCTCACAACATTTCGGCCACCGTTCCGTGCTTCTATCCTCAGGATACTGGAATCCTTCTCCTCCACGCCGCAACCCCCCTCCGGGCTGGACAGGCAACTTTATCTCATGCGGGCTGCTCCCTTGGAGCGGCACCGCTGCTCCCGAGGGAGCGCACCCCGTAGCCGGGTGCAGTGAGTGCCTTGGGGCTGGGTGGCCTGTCCTCTGGACGGGCTCAGCCCCGGCGATTCACTAGGGTGCCTGCCCAGACCAATGTCTCCCCCTAATTCCTGTCATCCTTCCGGCTCTGCAATGGTCTTGTCAGACCGAAAGGGCCTAACCCAACAAAACAAAAAACAAAACCTCACAACGTTTCGGCCAGTTCTTCTCCGGCCGTCGTCAGGTGTTCTCCTTTGGCTCTAAGAATGACCTGGATGTTGTAAGCAAACACTGACGGTCAAAACCATGTGTTTCTCAGAGTTTCGCGAGTGCGTGCAGTGCGGCACGGTGACCCAGTCGTGCTACCCGGACGGCACCGGACACTTCCTCTGTGGCACCTGCTTCTGCAGCCCCAAGTGGAAGGGCATCACTCCTTCCCGACTCTACAGCGCCAGGAGAGGGGTACGTATAGCCCCGCATTGCTCCCCTTGGGACTCGTATAATTAGTAATAACTAGCCAATGAAATGGTCTGATTGACAAGCCCGCTAGAATAGGCTATCTTCAGCCAATTATCTAAAATATACAAATATATTAATAAGAGTTTATTTTGATTTTGGCTAACATGTAGATAGCGCTATGCGAGACTCATTAGTATTTTAGGTTGCAGCGTTCAAACATCAAATTGCCACAAACCAGAGCCTGCAGATGTAACCACATCATAGAAGACGAAATGCAGCGGCGCTGACCAATTTGTTCACAGTGACCTCATCTGGAGAAACTAGTGGTGCAGCTTGAACTCACGTCGTTTGCTAACTGTAGGCATGGTTGTGCGCTAATGACGCACGGTTACCCCGCTGGTGATGTGTGGGTGCTCTCTTGGTGAAGTGCCGTAATTGGTGGCGACTGGTGCTTTGTTGGTGAAATGTTCTGGCGGCTGGGGCCCTGTTGGTGACGTGCTGGTGCCCTACCAGTGAAATGTTCTGCCGGCTGGTGCCCCGCTGACCCCCTGTGTCGTCTTTGTCTGCTGTTGCAGTCCCCGTTCGCTCGCCGGTTCCACTCCATGTGTACCAACTGTGGCACCACGCAGACCACACTCTGGAGGAGGAACGCAGACGGTGAGATGAAACGATTTTTATTCGATTTTAAGTAGGATTATTCAGTGCATTCGATGCAATAGGTGTATTTTACGGACCGCATTTTAAGTAATGAAGCTCATTACAGGAAATATTCGGTAGCCATGCTTCCTGAATATTAACCCTCGCCGGCACAGGCCATTTTGAGTCCTTCGACGGCACGGGGGGGGGGTAAGACCCCCCTCGCGTTTGGCCCCTGATGGAGCTAGAGCTTCGCGGAAAAAACGAGCGTGTTGCCTGTCACGGGAGGAAGCCAATGATACCCAATTTTAAGGTCCTAGTTCATCGGTTGACCTTCCAGGTCAGGTCAATGACCCAAAAATCGGGAATATCGGGACCTGTTAGAAAGTCGTAAAGCGTGGCTGGTGCTGATCACAAATATAGTGTTAGTTTTGATCACATATGATGTCGATAAGCGTTTAGACCAGGTCGGGTCAGGTCAGGTCAGGTCAGATCAACCGGTAGGGATCGTGACGGGTATTCGTAGTACCTGTCATCCGCCTCTGACAGCTTCGTAGCATGTTACGAAGGCAACAAAACTACTTCGTAAATCAGGGCATATTTTAACATACTGACTGCGTCCCATTTTGGGACGCAGCCCCCTGCCTTTGGGACGTAGCCCTCGCGAAATTTGGACCACTGCGTCCCACACTGAAATGCCACGGTTTCAGCCGCAAAGTGCGAGCAAAAATAAGTAACATGCCTCGGTCTTTTACTGTGTAAAAGATGTTGGCTTTCCGATTGCTTTGTGCCCTGATTTACTATGTACCTAAGCACATATATGCCCTCCCCAGTCCTTGTGCCCTGCCCTACCCTTGGTCATACACCTTATTATGTTCTTCCCTACTATACCCCTAGGATATGTGCCCTGCCCAGTGCCCTGTCCTTAGGTCTTGTACCTTGCCCTGCCCTTTCTTCAGGCCCTGTGCCCTGCTCTGCATTCAGGCCCTGTGCCCCGCTCTGCCCTGCCCTCAAACACGATACTTTATATATTCTGCCTGGAAATTGGATGCGCTGCCTTCCCGTCTTTTGGCCCCGTGCCCTGCCCTACCCTAGTTTGGGGCCCCTGCCCTTCTCTGCCCTCAAGCCTTGTGACACGTCCTACCATCAGACCCCGTGCCGCTGCCTTGTCTTCAGGTACTGTGCCCTGCCCTGCCATCAGGCCTTGTGCCTTCCCATGTCCTCATGCCCCGGCCCCGCGCCCATCCTCGAGCCTAATGCCTTGCCCTGCCTCAGGCCCTGTCCTGTCATGTTCTGCTTCCAGGCCTCATGTGCATTGCCCTGCCCTTAGACCCTGTGCCCTATTCTGCCATTAAGCCTTATGCGTTGTATCGCCCTCAGGCCCGTGCCCTGCCTCGCCCTAAGTTGCTGTGCTCTGCCCTGTCGTCAGGCCTTGTGCCGTCCCATGCCATCAGACCCTGTGTCCTACTCTGCCCTCAAGCCCTGTATTCTGCATTGCCCTAAGGTCTCGTGTCCCATGCCCGCTCTCAGGCGCTGTGCCCTGCCCTGTCATCAGGCCCTGTGGTGTCTCCCGCCCTCAGATCCCGTGCCGTTTCCCGTCCTCATGCCCCGTGCCCTTACCTGTCCTCAGAACCTGTGCTTTGTTCTGCCTTCATGCCCTGAGCCTTGCCCTGCCCTCAGGCCCCATACCCTGGCCCTGTTTCACCGGTGATAGCAGCACGCTGCTATTACACGTGTCAAATTGGGTTTCCATGGAGACATCAACAGGCCCATTGCTCAAACACTACCACAAGTATGACGTCAGCTCGCGGAATTTGATAGCAGCGTCCGTGAAACACCGCCCACGTCTTGTCATACCTTCGGGGCCCGAAGGTATATGAGAAGACGTGGGCGGTGTTTCGGGCCTTGTGCCATACCTGTGTCTTATGTCTTGCTCTACTTTTGGGTACTATTTCTTGCCCTGCTCTAAGATCCTGCGTGTTGCCCTGCCATCAGGTGTGTTGACCATCAGGTGTTCTAAGGCCCTGTGTCTTGCACTACTCTCCGGCCTTGTGTAATGATAGCCTCAGACCCGCGCCTTGCCTTGCCCTCGGACCCTGCATCCTACCCAGCCCTCAAGTATCCGTCTTATCTTAGCTTCATGGCCTGTGCCTGCCCTGTCCTTAGGGCTCAGACTCTGTGTCCTGCCCTTCCCTTAACCCGGCAGTTGCTGGGGTATTTCGCCACCCACCGTTTGCTGGGGGGGGGCGTTAAACGCCCCCAGCCGATAACTCGAGAACCAATAGGCGCAGCGAAACGCACGAGGCGGCAAACGAAAGAGCGCGACGAGACGCTTCAGATGAGTACTGTTGTCGCCGGCTACCTTTCTGTTCTTCCAATTCTTAGACGGTCAGATCTCTAAACGCACCGACTCATCACTTGTGATTTATTTGAAATGAACTTGACGATATATTTGAACTGAACATGATCGAGTGAGAGTGTAAAAGTGGTTTCTGAAACAAAGCAAAACACAAAAGTAAACAAGCATTCGTCATAACAAATTCTGACACAAATACTGACAATTACTGAGGATATGGAACGTAACAGTAGTAGATAGTCAAGTATATGAAATTACTCACCGAGGTTCTGCCCTGTCCACTATAATTATTTAATTTAGCCGTTGACAAAATCTTTCAAAATAACACATAACTAAACAAACTAAGCAAACAAAGACATTTGCGGAATGACACGGTCAGCTGAGCGAAAGCTGAGCCGGCTGGTTCCACAATACACAAACAAACTCGTTCGTTGCAAACCGCTGGTTCTTCCACTTCCGAGGATCAGTCAGCCGAAGTATCGGCGCCGGATACGCTGCGCCAACACCCTCCCCCTTGAACCAACACAGGTTCAACAACAAGGGCAGGTAAGGACGTCCGGCGCTCACACAATCGCTTCCTGCACCAGTACCAGTTTGGAGATGGGCCGCTTGAATACAGATCTGGCGGTCTTAGCTGTCACAGTCCTGACTTGACCCTGTGCATCTGGGAACACTTCAGTCACCCGACCCAGAGGCCACTGTGGTCGGGGTAGATTCAGATCGACGATCAAGACCAGGTCGCCGACAGACAGATTCCTCTTGACCTTCATCCACTTTTGTCTTTGCTGCAGCTGAGGCAGATATTCTGCCATCCAGCGTCTCCAGAAAACGTCTGCCAGGTACTGCACCTGGCGCCACCGTCGTCTGGAGTACGTGTCCTGCTCATCAAACACGCCACAGGGTTCAGCACATCCTTGGAGCAGCAGCAGATGGTTCGGCGTCAGTGGTTCCAGATCTGCTGGATCGCTGGAAACTGGTGTCAAGGGTCGACTGTTCATCACAGCCTCGACTTCACACGTCAGCGTACGGAGTGACTCATCAGTCAGAGTCTGCTCTTTGAGAAGCGCGCCTAATATCTTTCTGAAAGTCCTGATAAGCCGCTCCCACACACCCCCATGATGCGAAGCGCCTGGCGCGTTGAATACCCATTTGATGCCTCTTTTCAACAAAAATTCGTGAACCTGGTCTCTGTTCAGGTTCTTTACCGCTTCTTGCAGTTCTCGATCGGAGCCGATGAAGTTAGTTCCGTTGTCAGAGCGGATATGCCTGACTTGACCTCGCCTTGCCTGGAAGCGACGCAGTGCACTGATGAAGGAGCTGATGTCCAGGCTGTCAGCAATCTCGATATGCACAGCGCGGGTTGTGAGACAAGTGAACAGCACGCCGTATCTCTTCATCTGCTTCCTGCCGCTTCTTGTGAAAAATGGCCCGAAGTAGTCAGTACCAACACGCGTAAAAGGAGGTTCGTTTGGGATTACACGTTCCTCTGGTAGATCAGACATCACCTGGGTGACGACGCCAGCCTGTCGTTTCCGGCACCCAACACACTGGGACAGAACTCTGCGGACAGCTGTGTTCCCGCTCACAATCCAATACTCGCAGCGCAAGGCCGCTAGAACATGTTCCCGTCCCTGATGACCAGTTCTTTCGTGCATGTCACGGATGATCAGGTCTGTGACGTGGCCTTGCTTGGGAAGAATCTTTGGATGTTTCACCAGATCTGAAAGCCCACTGTTCTTCAGACGACCTCCGACGGTCAGAGTCCCATCGACTACGAGTGGACTAAGGCGATACAGAGGGCTGCCTTTCTTCACATGAGTTCTGGTCAACTCCTCAGGGAAGACCCGTCGCTGTACGAATCTGATGATTGCAGATTCTGCGTCCTGAAGGTCGCGCACAGTGAGGCGCGCAGAAACGTTTTGGCTCTGCACGTCTTCCGTGCCATCATTTAACTTCTTTCTCGTTTTCGCTCGGATGAGAAGCGTAGTTCTGATTCGAAGCAGCCATCCAACTGCCTTTTTTAGCCTGTGCCAATCTGAAAATCTGTTCAGAAGCTGTGAGGTAGGATCGTCTTCATCTACACGAGCAGCATTCACCGTCACTTTCTTGATCTCTTCGGGTTCTTCGCCTTCTACTGATTGCAGTGCGCTGGTTTGATCAGGCCAGACGTGTATCTGCCCGCTGAGGAACTCAGGGCCATCAGTCCAACGTTTGGAGTCGAGGAACTGTCGCGCCGTGAGACCACGTGACACGTCGTCAGCAGGATTGAGAGATGACGGCACGTACTTCCACTGATTGGGATTCGAGCCAGCATGTATGATCGAGAGGCGGTTCGCCACGAAGGTTTGAAACCTCGAGGTCTTATTCTGTATATATCTGAGGGTTGAGATGCTATCTGTCCAGAAGAAGACGGCGTCCATCGGTACTTCGAGTTCCGATAGCAACAGGGTGTTCATCTGAACGGCTAGGGCAGCTGCGGAGAGTTCGAGCCGAGGGATAGTGCATACTTTTAACGGTGCCACTCTTGCTTTGCTCATCAGCAAATACGTGCGAATCTTCCCTTCTTCGTCCACCAGTCTGATGTAACTGACAGTGCCGTATCCTCTCTCACTGGCGTCCGCAAAGTGGTGCAACTGACGACTCACCGCCTTGCAGTCAGCAGGTGACAGACTCCTGCTCACACTGAACTGTTTCAGCTCCTTCAGGTCGTTGCACCATTGCGTCCATCTCTCAGCATGCTCTTCAGGGATAGTGTCATCCCATCCCAAGTTAAGACGACACAGGTCCTGGAGGATGAACTTCGCTGGCAAAATGAATGGAGCGCCTAATCCCAAAGGATCATAGGCGGCGCTGACGGTAGACAAGATTCCTCTTCTCGTAGGTGGTCCTGGATCAACCTCGACACGAAAACTCATGGTGTCATTGATGATGTCCCATTGCACTCCGAGTGCCCTCTGTGAAGATGGCGTACCACAAGAGAGGCTCATTGTGCGAGTCAGTGCACAATCTGCCTGCGGGAGACGCGACATGACCTTCTCACTGTTGCTTACAAACCCAGTCAAATTGAAGCCTCCTCTGGCACAACAATCACGAACCTGTAGCGCGATGTCAGCTGCTTCGTCTTCAGTTGCGGCAGATTTCAGAAAATCATCTACATAGAAATTCCTCTCTATGCACCTTGCCACATCAGGTCGATACAGATCACCAAAGTCCTGGGCTGTTCTTCGTAGTGCGAAGTTTGCGCATGATGGTGATGAAGCTGCTCCAAACAGATGGACGTTCATCTGGTATTCCTCCAGCTGTTGAGACAAATCCCCTTCAGCCCACCAAAGGAATCGAAGCAGACTCCTGTCCTGGACAGGTACACGGACTTGGTAAAACATCTTCTCCACGTCTCCCATGAGGGCAAACGGTTCTTGGCGAAATCTTAAGAGTACTCCAACTAACGAACTTGTCAAATTGGGTCCTTGCAGAAGCCTGTCGTTCAGCGACACGCCCTTATAGCTCGCAGAACAGTCATATACAACTCTAATCTTCTGCGGCTTCATGGGATGATAGACGCCATGGTGCGGCATGTACCACGTTCTTCCCAAGTGCGCACCCCTATTTTCTTTAGACACCTTCTCTGCATAATCCCTTTCAACCAGCTCATTCACGAACTTCTTGTAGTCAGTCAGATATTTCTCGCTCTGCAGCATCCGCTTCCTCAGACCCTCTGCACGACGCTCCGCTTGTTGTTTATTGCTGGGAAAGGCACCCGCATTCCGAAGTGGAAGTGGAATTTCATAGCGTCCGTTCACGTGCCGCACTCCATTCTCCACCTCTTTCAGCCACAACTGGTCTTCCCTGGACAGACCCACCTCTACAGAGCTGCCATGATCTCTAAAGTCCTGATTGTAAAGATCGATGAAGCTACGATGCAGATCTGAATTTTCCCTAGCGGCTTGAATGCGGTTTACTTTCACTTCCTCGGCCTCCGCTTGGTAGCCTCGCCTTGGACCCTGGATGACCCATCCAAGCGCAGTACGAACAGCAAATGGTCCACCATTTTCACTACGCCTCACCTCCAGGGGCTGGAGCACTTCAGGACAGTTGCTACCAATCAACAGGCCAACCTCAGCGTCGATTCTTGTCAGCTGGATGTCCTGCAGGTAAGTCCACTGCTTCAACTCGTCGTTCGATGCCATGTCTCCTGACTTCACGGGAATGGATTTGAGGGTGTATGTCGGAGGCAGCTGAATGCAGATATCGCCATTCATGTCCGAAATCGCAAGGCCCCTGACCACACGGCTGTTCAGCTGCTGATTATCGACGGACGCAGTAGTCATCGACAGCCTGATCTCTTTACTCTCGGCTTTCAGTTGCTTCAATAGAGACTCCGAACAGAAGGTTGCCGAACTTCCATTGTCAAAAAATGCGTAAGTCTCCACAGAACTGCTGTGATCCGAACAGAGCAGTTTTACCGGTAGTACTGCCATCATTGTGGATGTTGACTCAGCGCTAGCCCTTAAAGCGCTGTCTAGCTTTACCCTGCCGTTTGTTACCAACTGGCTGGCACTGGAGTTGTCCCGACTGATGTCCCCCTCGTGGTTGTCATTATCATTGCTTGCACCGGGCAATGACGGTGATCTGTTGTGCATCACTGTAGGATGCCGCATCTTGCAGATCGTGCATGTTCTTCTTTTTGCGCATTCCTTAACCAGGTGGCCCTTGCCCAAGCACCCATAACAAAGACCCTTCTCTCTGATGAATTTGTTCTTCTCATGAGGCGCCAAAGTTCTAAGGTCATCACACTGGTCTAGCCAATGGTCTCTGGAGCAGAACAAGCACACTCGCGAGGTCTGATGACGTCCAGAATCTGCTCCGACGACTGTCGCCGACACGGTTTGAACGTTCTTCCGTGAACCGTCAAGCTCACCGCTCTTGCTGTTGTGTTGACGTCCAAACATTGGATTGGTTTGTATTCTTACTTCCTTTTCCACGAAGTTGACGATGTCTTCAAACCTAGCCTTTCTCCTCTCTTCCTCTTGAATCCTGTCAGCCAAACGGCGCCACTGGTCTTGCAGCTGATACGGAAGTTTCCCAAGTATTCTCCGCATCGTCTTCGGGTGGTCGGTTTCCCTCCCTTCTGATGTGATTCCACCCATTGCGTTATGGCAGGACCTGAGCGTCAATGCGAATCTATCCAAGCTCTCTACGTCCCCAGGCTTCACCAGGGGCCACTCCATGAGCATGTCGACGAATGCATTCGTGATAGAGTCGTCGTCTCCATACCTCTGCTCTAGCAGCCGTCTAGCTTCCCGATATCCTGCACCAGGTGACATGTGCAAACAGCCTCTTATAACATCTCGTGGTTTTCCTCGGGTGTACTGGTCAAGGAAAAACAGCTTCTCCTCGTCATCTTCGGTTTTCGACAAAATGCGACTTTCAAAGGCCCGGATGAAGGATCGGTATTTTGTTATCTCTCCGCTAAACACTGGAATTTCGACATTCGGTAACTGTCCTCTCTGGAGGTGGGTCAGGAGTGCCTGTGTGGTGTCGACATGTTGGTACTTCTCATTGCTCACCTGTCGTTGAACCATGCTTCTTTCTTCACCAGCTTCCTTCAGCGTGTCTCCTTCCCTGTCATCATTCTTGGGAGAATTGTTTTCTCTGGCCTCTTCTTCTTCTACATCCCACCTTCTAGCTTCTTCCTTGCATGCCACTATGGCTGTACTCTCTTCATGTTCGTTGTCATATGCTGCATGGCTTATGAGTGATGCAGACCTTACCAGATGTGGTTGACTTGTTCTTGCATCGACCGACGTTTCTTCTTCGGCAAAGACCTGCTCCCTTGCTTCAGCCTCTGCGATTTCCATGCGTAGCTTAAATTCTTCCTTCTTCATTTTCATTGCCACTGCTTGCGCCACTGCTTGCTCCTCCAACTTCTGCTTCTCCTTCAGCATGTCGATCCTTGCCCGGAGACCTGCCTTCCTCGCCTGCTCCCTTGCCCTCAGTGACGACACAGAAGCGCGCGAACAAGAGGAGTGCCTCGATGAGGTAGACCCGATTGACACAATAGAGCTGGCTACCTCAGACGCAGCTCGTTTGTGGTTGTCATCTCTCGTGTCAAACCCCTGAGCCTCAGCAGCCTCCTGACTGTCATTGACATTTATACCAGCATCCTTGCAGGGCTTATCAGGAGCACAGTCTTTCTCGGGAGCTACAGTATTAAATCCTAAATTGTCTCTAGAGCTACTGGTGAGGCCACGGGTAAATTCAGCAAGATCAGCAGCTTTTGATGCATTGAACTCAGTGAGAAAATCAGCCACGGTAGTACCTCCCGATTCCAAAACATCTTTCAAACGGCTCACTAAAACGTCTTTCTTAATACCCTTGCAGGCTCTGCCCCTTCTTGACAGCTCATTTTTTAGCTCATGAACAGTGAGTTTGTATAATGTCTCCATTTTGTCCATACCTCAATGTAGGTGAACCCTCGAAACTGTTGTCGCCGGCTACCTTTCTGTTCTTCCAATTCTTAGACGGTCAGATCTCTAAACGCACCGACTCATCACTTGTGATTTATTTGAAATGAACTTGACGATATATTTGAACTGAACATGATCGAGTGAGAGTGTAAAAGTGGTTTCTGAAACAAAGCAAAACACAAAAGTAAACAAGCATTCGTCATAACAAATTCTGACACAAATACTGACAATTACTGAGGATATGGAACGTAACAGTAGTAGATAGTCAAGTATATGAAATTACTCACCGAGGTTCTGCCCTGTCCACTATAATTATTTAATTTAGCCGTTGACAAAATCTTTCAAAATAACACATAACTAAACAAACTAAGCAAACAAAGACATTTGCGGAATGACACGGTCAGCTGAGCGAAAGCTGAGCCGGCTGGTTCCACAATACACAAACAAACTCGTTCGTTGCAAACCGCTGGTTCTTCCACTTCCGAGGATCAGTCAGCCGAAGTATCGGCGCCGGATACGCTGCGCCAACAAGTACTTTAAAGTTGAATTTTGAGGTCACAGGTCGGGTCAAGGTCAGGTCAAACACCTGAAATCGGGCTTTCGGTAGCATGGACTTCAGGGCTTCGCAATGGGCGCCTCTCGCCATAAACTCTGTCAAAACGGTGCACAATCCATCTTATAAGGCCAACAAGAGTGTCAGCTCCATGTAGGGGTCAGTCAAGCATAGGTCAGGGTCAAGGTCAGGTCAACCGGGTAGGCACATATCCCCGAAAATCAAAACTGATATTCGCAGCCTGTGACACATGTTTTATAGGTAATTTGGAGCGTAGAACACGATGGTGACATTCATTTTATCATATGTGTACGTGTTTGGCCCAAAAAGTTCAATTTAAGAAATTCATGTATCATGGTCGTGAAGTAGTCACGAAAAATTGCCAAGATTCAGTTCAAGATTATGGAAAGTTCGGAGCAATAATCAATAATCGAAGATAGCCATTTGATTGACCATGGTATTGGCAGTCTAATGGCGTTTACGGCATGTCTGTATATCTATTCTGTGATTTTATATGATTTTTTGAACATATGCCGTTTTTGGTCGAAAACTCAGAAATAATGACGTCACTAAAACCTCGATTTCTCAAAAATTTTCCGACCGATTTTTTTGAAACTTTGTCACAATAAACTTCAATCAATTCCCTACAGGTACCCAAAATTTGGCGCGCCTGCGGCGCGCCGTTTTTATGCTATGGCCCGGCGAAAAAAGTGGGGGCGTTTAACGCCCCCCCCCCCAGCAACTCGCGGGTTAAGTCCTGTTTAGAGATGTCAAGTTGGAGCCCGCAGGCCCGGAGCCTGGCCCAAAATCCGGCCCTACAGGGCTTTTGCATGCACAGTGGATTGGATCATTGTTTTGAGGTACCTCATCGAAACGCATCGACTGATATGCGCCATGATCTATCTTGGTCACGAAATGACCTTAATGTGAGGTCAAGTTCTGACCTTGACATTTCGAGGTAAAAATGAGAGAAGAACGATCGTGCAAACGAAAATTCTCTACCTTTTTTAGTTCAAAAGCTTTTCATGAAACCTATATTGACAAAATTGTAATTTTACCCATTTTTGGCTATGGAGCCTTAACCGTTGATCTGAACTTAATTCTGACGAAATATTGACGAAAGAGCTGTTCAAGATATATCGATTGCTTTTCTCCTATCGATTGCGCCCTCCTAGCTATCATAGTTTTTGAGATACATGCACGTTTTCCGAAAAAAAGTATCGCATCATTGCGAAGTTTGACATTTGATGGCATACGGTCAGATCAGGGCCGTCATGGCCGTCTGGCCATAGGAGGATATAGAGGGGGCCACGGGGCCATGCTCCCCCCCCCCAAAGCGCCCGGAAATGGCACAAAATCGACACATTTCTGGGCATAATAATTAAACAAAGGAACTTCCATTGGGAAAAGTTTGGGTTTTACTGTATGCCTGGCCTATTCAAATACATTAGCCAGAGAGGTGTGGTAATAACTGGTGTAAGCAAATTGACCACGGTCAAAAATGCATTACCAGAATGCACTTAAGCCAACATTTTTGGATGGTCTCGTTCCTAAGTCGGCTAAGAGCTTCGGTCCAGAAAATAAATTTATCGTTGGCATACAGTAAAATACATACCAAACTCGGCCGGTGATAAATTTTCAAGACCTCAGTCCTTACTGATTTTTGAACTCGGCCTTCGGCCTCGTTCAAAAATCCAGTAAGGACCTCGGTCTTGAAAATTTATTTACACCGGCCTCGTTCAGTATTATATAATATTACATGATATGCAGTAAGGAAGCGAAATCCGAAGCATCCAATTCCAGAGCATCCGTTCATCCAAAGCATTAATCTATGATGGATTTTTTTATGTAGCTTTAAAATCCGATGATTTCTTGTCACAACTTAGGTGGGTACTGTTTGACCTTACGTCATCTAATTATTTCAAACACATGGTATCTTCAATGCAAATTGGCAATGTTTCACACGTCAATTTCTATTTTGAATCGATTGATAAGGGTGAAAAACGCATGAAGAGGCGTATGTATCAATCATGTGCATATTCATTTTTATTCTCTAAGCATAGGTACAATTTGGTGCGTCAAGGGAGGTCAAACACGCCCAACGCCGATCAGGAAAACGAGTGACTAACAACAATGTAAATGTCATTAAATCGCCGGTCCGCCTTTTGAATGCGGATAAAGAACGCACTACGACTGGGCGAATTTCGAGACTGGCAAAAGCAATCACAGCCCGCTCCCAATATCCCGCTTGCAGTGCCCCTCCACCAGCACAGTACACCATGTATCTGCACATTATCTCACTTGCATTATATACTATTTCGCTTGCAATGTGCCCTTTCCGATCAAAGCGTGTGCCCTATGCCACCTTTGGGACGCAGTGAAAAATCCTTAAAATATGCCCTGTCGTAAATGCTCAAATGGTTGCTAAATTCGAATTCAGCTCCAAAAACTAGTCTAGAAACATGTAAAACTCGAAAAAGTGAACCAAGGTTCGAACCAAGGTCACCAAAGGTCAATAACCTGACCTGACCTTCCGGTGACCTTGACACCCACCCTAATGCATGGGAGCAACATCAAATCACATGTTTGAACGTTTGAAAGCACGAAAAGCTTGCAAACGCGCGGCTAATGCGAGCCGACATACGCCGAATCGCGATTCCGGCCAAATATGGTCACGGGAAAGAGGTCACAGGTCAAAGATCATTTGGTTCAGGGTCATGAAATTTTCAGTGTAGGTGTAAAATTGATCAATGCGAGAGGGTAGTGAAAGTGTCGTTGCAATCGGCCGCTTTTTACGCAAGTTATTCGCAAAAAACCTTAGGGGTGGGTTGCATCAAGGGTTAAATATGTGTGCAGTGTGCACATATCTGACATTGCAGAACCTTACTTGCTCCAGTCTTTCGAATACTCCGCTTCTCTCACCTCTCTCACTCCTGACATGTTTCATTTTCAGGCGAGCCTGTTTGTAACGCCTGTGGGCTCTACTTCAAGCTGCACGGCATCCGACGGCCCCTATCTATGAGGAAGGACGGCATTCAGACGCGAAAACGCAAACCAAAGGACAAGAAGAAAGAATCGGGCAAGGATAAAAAGGACGGTGAGTGACAGCGTGTGACAGTGAAACAATATGGTCAGCTTGCACATTGCTGTGTCGTTATTTGTTCCAAAACAAACCACATGCTGAGATAGATCATTGTCGCTGTTGCGCTCATCATCAAGAGATTCCTGTGGAGAAGTCATCCCCAGTTCCCTCGTCACCGTCACCGTTCCACCCTCGCCCCATCCCCACCCTGACCCCTCCCCCTGCCACTGCACCACCGGTAGCCATCCCATGTCACCAGAAGCATAAACAACCCGACTTAACATCAGCAACACAGCAAATTTAAACTTATCATCTACTAATCGTCACCGGTCACCGCACCCTTTATAACTGATGTCACGCCGTGTATAGAACCTGTATCGCAACGCGATCGAATTCGTATCGGAAATCGATCGATGACGCGGTCCTTGATCTGTCCAAATCCGATGGGTCGCTTTGAGGAGATTCGGTAAATATCGCCGTTCTGAAGTCACTCTCGCACCAGATGTGTTTGCAGAATCGTGCATCTCGTCAAACGTGTGTCAGATTTTGGCAGTTGTTTACGGGAGTGACAGACAGCACTCGCTCTTATCAATGCTCCGTTACACGTATTGGAAATTATCGATTATTTGCCGCCCAGCTTGGGTCCCCAAAACACCATGTTTAAACCATACCACCAAATGGTAGCATTTGGGTTACTGGCTAATTCTAATGCAATTTTAATGCTCAAAATATCTGCGTAACCCATTCATCCCTACCCATTGGCGGAGCTAGAAGATGGTATTGACATTACGATAGCATGAATCCCGAAACGGTAAAAAAAAAACAGCTTTGTTTATCTTGTTGGACTGAGCCCTTTTCTGACAAGATCATTTCAGAGCCGTAAGGATGATAGGAATTAGGGGGAGACATTGGTCTGGGTGAGCAGTGAGCACCCTGGTGAGTCGCCGTGGCTGAGCCCGTCCAGGGGACAGGCCGACCACCCCCCTAAGCACTCACTGCACCCAGCTACGGGCGTGCTCTTACGGGCAGTCCCGCATGGGATAAAGCTGCCCGTCCAGCCCGCAACAGGGGTTTGTGGTGTGGAGGGTCAGCCTCGATATCCTGGATTTGAATGTCCTGAGGATGGCCAAATGACGGAACGGTGCAAAAAAAAAAACAGCTCCTTGATGTTCGTTTTCATAGCACTACAATTTTAGGCCAACCCTTTCCAACAAAAACGAGATTTTTATGCGACAGCAATGACATGACAAATTGACACATCTCGGACACTGTGAGGGATATTTATTGGAAATGCATCCCCGGATCATTCATGAATCATGGCCCCTTACTTTCGCTTCCTTTCCCGATTGTCGACCGCGGTAAACGTTATGTCAATAAACCTGCCTATCGATAGGTATGCCCGTTACCTTCACGTTTCGTTCTTTGCCTGTCCGTTTCGTGGCAGGTACCTTAAATCGCATAGCATACAGGGTTGTATACGACTCAATCAATAGCAATCAATTCAATCACGACAAATTTGGGAAACCAATCAAATCAATCAAGTCAGAGCAGTTTTCGGGAATTGATTCAATCGACTCAAACGCGACAATGAAAGGAATCAATCAACTCAATCAAACGACTCAAACCAAGATATACATTAGGTTTTTTGCCCCACCAACTTGGAAAAGTGTCCATAGCAGTCTGGTGTACCTACCTACCTACCTACCTACCTACAGAAGAAACATAAAAATATTGTCATTTAAAATTATAAATTGCCATGCCATTCAAAGTTTCTATGTAATAAGGAAGGATACATAGTGATGGACAGGTGGATCATGATATTGAGGTTCAATGGGTAGAATTGGAGCAGAAGTTTCATTGGGTGCAAAATAACCCAGTAGTTGACTTCAACAAACGCCCCTTAACCCAAATCACCACCTTTCACCTAAAAGTTGTCAATTTAATTTTGGCCATATTCCAGCTAAGTCATCAGGCCATCTACCCCATGTAAAGCCCCCGTCTGTCTCTTATCATTATGTGAGTTATGCAGAGCTCTTCTGAATTGAACCCTGGGCTTGAACATAATGAACCTAGCTAGGTTTCATGCCACACTGACACCATGTGAAAGTGTTGAAAATGTGCTACAAATTTGACAACTTCATTAGGTATGCTTTATGAAGACAGCAGGAAAGCAGGTAGGTACCTACTTACCTGCCTAGATGTGTCACTGGCTACCAACAGTACCAACGAAGGTAGATAGGTTATGTGTGAAGAATTCAAAACATTTTATTGCAATACAATTTGAAACTGTTAGGACTGGGGGATAAGGATGAGCATTAAAAATATATTTAAAAGGAAATGGAAAGGACAGGGACTCTGGAACCACAGGATAAGTTAAAGACAAAGGAAGTAGGTACAAGTTAAAACGCGAAAACGGCACGGTGCGACTGCGAAAAAACAAAGAAAACGTTGGACAAAACGTTTTGCCGATAAGTATGCTAAGCTTTTATAAATCCTTATTCTACGTCTTTTGATTTTTTGGTGAGATGACGTCATTGATTATCATGTAGTATGGTAGGTCATCATAAAATAAATCGGTTGTACAACACCAATTTCGTTTTCATTATTATTTCATTTGAAATAAAACCACTTAATAATATTCGGCAAAATATTTTAAGGAAAATGAAATATATTAAATATGTTATACTTAGGCTCTCAGGAAAAAAGGATCAACAAACGTTCTGCTGCAAATTAAACAATGCAGCAAATTAGCTATTAATTTACGTAAACGTAATTAACGAGACGAAAACGACGCTTTTGTTTCAGTTATTTTTGTAGGGGTTTCAGATATTTATAGAGTTCAGTGGGTTGTTTCTGAGGAGATGTGGAGGTGTGAATTATTAATTAATCACACTTTATTAGTATATAGGGCCTTGCACTTTATCATCTGGATTAAAAAAAAGTTTCCTGCTGAGTGCAGAAAGGTAGGTAGGTGCATCGCCAGGTATTATCTCATCCATGGCCAGGTTCTTTCACAGGATTGGAGCAGTTATTGCCAGGGATGCGGAGCCGGAGCCGGAGTCGGAGCCGGAGCCGCCGGAGCCGGCATATTTTGCCCGGAGCCGGAGCCGGAGCCGGAGCCGTGAAACAATATAGCCCGGAGCCGGAGCCGGAGCCGGAGCCGCCAAAAAAGGGGGCGACTCCGGCTCCTTTTTATTTTTGAAGAGGAAAAAAATAATTGACCTAGTTCGGTTTGACAGTACAAGGCAGTAAAACATATCGTACTATTGTCTCAATATAAGTGCCCAGGCGACCTGTAGTTTTGATGCGGTGCATACCCTCACCCTCGCCACAATGCGAGTGGGGGTGGCGCTGGCTGGGAGGAGGGGTGCACTCGGCCCGAGTTGTGGCGAGGGTAAGGGTATTCACCGCATCAAAACTACAGATCGCCTGGGCCCTTATCTTGAGACCAATAGTACGTCATGGGCCATCAAGTGAATGAAAAAGCCGAATATCCCCAGTATCCCACAGTACGCAATCAACTTCCTGTCTGCTCCTCCCCCCCCCCCCCCCCACTCACGTCTACTGCATCCCCAGAACATGAGGACCGGTCATCAGGTGACCGCCATTGTTTTGAAGCCAGTGCAGTGGACTGCGACTCCCAGCACCGTCTCTTCCCACCCCCACCCCCACCCCCCAATGCCGCTGAGATGGGTGTCAGCTTACGATGGTTCAGTGAACTCCGATTCGCGGCGACTGCGTTTCCAATGCCATCGCTTCCTAGTCCTTTGTTCTGCCAGTTCTCTCCGAGGTGCGTTTGCGCGGGGACGCGGTGAGCCGGTCATGGCAAGAGTAGGTAACGCGTATAACCAAGCCAATTTTTCTTCCACCCGTATTTAATTGATTGCATAGGGGATGTACTGAGTCGGAGCCGGAGCCGCCGGAGCCGGAGCCGCCGGAGCCGAACCATTTTACTCGGAGCCGGAGCCGGAGCCGGAGCCGCCATAACATTTCACCCGGAGCCGGAGCCGGAGCCGGAGCCGATTTTTTTCTCCGGAGCCGGAGCCGGAGCCGGAGCCGTTTGAAATTTCCACGGCTCCGCATCCCTGGTTATTGCAGTTGAAAGTCAAAGTTGGCTGTTCATGTTTAGGCCCTGTTCTTTATTTGGCCATCTACCCCATATTGCAGTGGTGATGACAAGCAGTTTTCAGTGTAGTTTTGTGATCTTTGATGTCATCAATTGGTGTCATTATTTTTTTGTCAACTAAAACTTATTTCAACTTTCCATTCAATCGACTCAATCATACGAGTCACTCTAATTTTCGGGAATCAAATCAGTCAACCAGTCGCTAAAGTCAAACGAGTCAGTCAACCAGTCATCTCGAAAAGTCAATCGACTCAATCCAATCAACTCAAAATACGCGTTGAATCAAATCAATCAATTCAATCGACTTGATTGGTATACAACCCTGATAGCATAGGCATTCATTCTGACTCACTAACCCTCCTTTCTACCCAGCAGAGTCAACAACGGAATCGTCTAAGAAATCGACGCAAAGCACCTCCCTCAAGGAGGAGGGTCAGCCTCAATCCTCCTCCTCCGACGGACGCCACCGCTCGGCTGCAGCAACGACCACCGCCAGCGCCACCTCCGACTACCGAGCGCAGACCGTGCTGCCACCTACCGCCGCTTCCCAGGGCAGCGGCGGCGTCAGCACGGGAGTCGACATGGCCCAAGCATTCCCTCTTGCCAGCAGGGCGGCCGGCCTCGGGTTCGGAACGGCGCTGCGAAATTTGGTGGATACAGACGTTAGGAATGTTTCTTGAGTTTTGGTGCGAGTGGGGAGGTATGTAAGTTTTGAGATGACCAGAGACTTGGATTTTTGTGTTCCGTTCCGATTGGCCACTTTAGTTTGGCAGACATTTTGGAGATTTGCCAGTGTGTTTTACCGTAAGCGCGTATTGTGCAGTGTTTATGTCTTCCAGGGACGTGATATTATTTGATCTGAATGGATGTATGCAATAGGTATTCTAACAAATCGGTAGTTTTTCAGCATAACTAGTTGCTAGTGCAGTCAAGACTTTTCAGCAGTGCGGATATTCGCTGATAGTTTGTGCAATGCTATTTTTGGTAGGTACCTACTGACGTTGTTGATGCATGAAGTATTTGTCTTCCATGACACATCATCTTGTTTGAACATAGCTGCTTTCTGCATTGGATTTGTACCTACACGAATAAAATCCAATAGCAGGTGTTTGTTTTTAGACTTGTTGCGATACATTACCTAATTATTATTTATGAAAGTGATGAATGTGTCTGATAAGATGGACTCTGGAGTCTGGAGTCTAGACACATTGAAGGGCACCTTCAATGTGCTTGCCTCGACATCAAAGCAAAAATCATTTTTTCTAAGGCATAATATGAAGATAGTTATAGGTACGCACGAAGGTAATGGACACAACTACGTGTTTTGAAAACGAATTATTTCAAGCACAAATGAATATTCCCGACTTATTTGTTATCAATTTACTTAATTAACGGCGACATAAACAAACCAACAATCAATCCCGGTTCATGTTCTCAACGTTTTCACGCCTTTACGCAAAATAAACCTTAACCCGCGCGGGGCTGGGGTCTCCAGCCGAACGCGCGGGGCTGGGGGGGGGGGTAAATTTTACCCCCCCCCCCTGTTATCTCCCGAACTAACGGTCCGATTTAGAAAATTCAAACGCCAATCGAAAGCTCTCATCACAAACTACTAAAAACATGTACTTAATTTAAAGTTTGAGGTCAAGGCCAAGGTCAGGTCAAGGGTACAAATTGCAAGTTTCTACAGTATCGGCCTTGCACCGTAGTTGCCGAAGAATGGAGTCATGGACTGAGACTGATCGCCCAAAACGTGTTCTTAGGCTACCAAGACAATATTCGTTGCATACAATATCATTCAGAGGTCAAGGTCAAGGTCAGGTCAGGTCAGGTCACCAAAAAACAAAATATAGAAAAGGGCATGTGCGTAACATGTTTTATGGGTCATTTTACTCATAGAATTCAATAGGCACACTCAATAAGTGATATGGACCACCTCTGGATGAATTTCAGGTCGAGGTCAGGTCAAGGTCAGGTCAAGTGAGGTCAAATTTTGAAGTTGGTTGTTAAGACCTAAAAAGGTGTCTATCTGATGCAGTTTTTCACGGCGAATCGAATGGTGCTATTTTTGTTTCCGTACGAGGTCTAGAACTTCCAAAAAAGTCATTTTTCAAAAATTTTGTGTGTCGTGACGTCATAAAATTTTTAAATAACTCCCACATTTTTGAACCGATTCTTCTAAAATTTGGTATGTAGGTGCACATAGACCACTTCTCTGACATATATTCCGGTTTTTTTGATAGACTCAAAATTTTGGATTTTATAATGATTTTCCCAAAAAAGTCAGTTTTTTGAAAAAATTTAGGCCAAAATCCAAAATTTTCAAAAAACCGAGATAGCCATTTGATAGACAAAGTAAAATTACGTATAACCTTTTTTGTTACGTCTTGATTCCTTTGAAAATGAAGATGTTAGCGGCGTTTGAACTTTTGCCGTTTTTGAGGCGAAAATGACGAACATGACGTCACTAAAACGTCAATTTCTCAAAAAATTTCCGACGGATTTCGCTCAAATTTTCAGGGAACGTGTCAAATTGATGTAAGAAAAGGTACTGAAAGTTTGGCGGCGCTGCGCGCCGCCGTTTTTGAGATATCGCAAAAATTCGCGAGGGGGGGTAAAATTTACCCCCCCCCAGCCCCGCGCGGGTTAAAAGGGTATATAAGTAGACCAAGAGGCTAGGATGTGTCACCGTTTTACGCACCAATCAAGGCATAGGTAGGGGTTAGCTCGAACCAGCTATAATTATAGATAAGCGCACATATTTCGAAAAACTTCAGACAAACTCATGAGCAATCGAGCTCAAGAAAAAAAAGCGAAAAGGTCTGTCATTAGCAAGATCGCTAGCCGAGAACAAAAACGTTGCTTTCTTCCGTTGCCTTCCAAATTGTGACCCCGTTTTACCTCTCGCTCTTGCCCATAGCTGCAACTTCCTGCACAAATCAACGCTCCGCCCTGCGCTATCCGCCCTCCACCCTTGTCCCTCTCCTTCGTTCCGCTCCCTCCGCCCTCTGCCCTCCGCCCTCCACCCTCTTCCCTCCGACCTGCCCGACCCCCTCCCCACCATCCGTAGAAACTGTTAGCTCCGCGTTGTCGCCTGCCGCCCGGCCGGCACAGGAGCGGGCCACTTCAGTCGGGCCGCTGTCTCCAGCTGAGTGAGACGCTTCCCGACCTGTCCGCTACTGGGGCGCGGCAGACGGCGTAGACAAGCCGTGCATTGTGCGGAGACTAGGCGGGTAAAGACGGCGGTGGACAGGATAGTCAAATCAGCGGAAGGGACAGTCCCATTGGCGGAGAAGGCCATATTGTGACAAACAGCAAACAGCACCACAGAACAGTTTCAACAGAGCTGCTGAAAGTTTATGTGAGGTTCGAGACTCGAGAGTGAACCATCCTCATAGTTATATCATTATCTACAAAACGGAAACCTATTGTCGCGACCATAGCCCCCAGTGGATGGTGTCTTCCAGCGACTGCTCTATTCGGACTCGGCGGCCTGGCGGTTCGACTGGTTCCCGCGGTAGACCTCATCGAGGTCAATGCTGGCCAGCTACTTCAAATCACTGCGACCAGGTAGGTGGGACTTACTTTTGCATGAAACTTGCGCGAGAAGTGTTACGGCGGTCAAGTCAAGCGTTTTTTTTATCTGATGCCCATTTGAAGCTTTGTTTCGTTAGAAAACTACGATGCACGTTGCATGTCCGTGGGCTTACGAAGAGGTGAATTTAATGGCCACCTGACAGTGAACACTGGACGGTTTGTGACCTGACCTGGGTCCAACAACATCTGCATTTTGTCCTTGCCTTGTTTTATGGAAACGACGTTTTATTTACGATAAAGTAGGTATAGCATGCTTGGATCAATCACCAAACGAGATGCTCATCTGTATTTGTTTTTGTTTTTGTTTTGTTTTTGGCAAAAAAAAATATCTTCGTTATGATTGATCATAACGATCATAAGATCAATTAAAGAAAGATCTATTATTTTATCCTGACCTGGGTTGTACTGGTAATGTGTATGTAGTGACATAATAGACGATATTTAATTTGAAGTTGTTTTTTGACAGCTTTAATTTTTTACAAGCTGTTAAGGTTTTCAAAGCCGGCCTAAGATATTAAAAAAGAAGGAAACAAAATACGCAGGTAAACCGTGCCTTTAAAATACTGTGTTTTTCACTAATTCAAAGACAGCGTTAGGTATACAACTATTGAAAAGGAATTTGGCGTGATATGAGCGTGGGACCACTGAGGAATATTTAATTACGATAAACAATGTATATGTCTATCAGTGGTTACAAATTACAATCATACTAAACCGCAAATGTCACCAAAAGAATTGCTAGGCACTGCTGCGAAGCAATAACAAGTAGCAAGCAAAGGGAAATAGCTCCTTCTACACCAATAAACGTCTATACTCTCGCGAAGACATTAGCCGTTTTCACGACGGCTATATGTTATACACTTTATTCATACTTAGATTTGGTCAAATTAGGTGCATTCGCCATATAGACCGTCGTGAAACGGCTCTTGCTGATCTGTGTCTGTCCGTATCGATCTGTTTCGGTCTCTATGTATTTACCAGCCAGTGTCGGTCTGTATCGAATATCGATCTGTTTCGGTTTGTCCCGGTCTGTTTCGGCCTGTATCAGTCCGCGCCGGTCCGCAGTGGCCCGCGGTAACCCGCTGTTGTTCACGGAACTGATCCGTGATCCGCAGCTGACCCGTCCGTCGTACGTCGTGCTCGGCAGGCACGCGGAACGAACAGTTCCGGTGTCGGTCGCCGACGCGGTCACCCCTACCCGCGGTGACCCGGTTCGTCCCCAGGTGGCCGATCTGTGCCCGACCGAGCGTAGTCGGTCCCCACTGGAGTCTGAATCATGACTGATCACTGCTCGTCCCGACTCGAGCATGGCTTGTTCTTATTTGAGCAAGGCTGGTCCCTGCCGACTCAACCATACGAGAACCTCGCTGCAGACCGGCCATATTTCGTCTCATCTTGACCACACTTCGCATGCAACAGACCACTATTCACCCCAAGCCAGCAATATTCCACAGGTCGTATCAGACCGACCACAATTTTGAACCGCTCTACCAAAATTCGTCCCGGACTGACCACAGCTTGACCATTACCAGCTCGTTCC
Source organism: Amphibalanus amphitrite (assembly GCF_019059575.1). Taxonomy (NCBI): domain Eukaryota; kingdom Metazoa; phylum Arthropoda; class Thecostraca; order Balanomorpha; family Balanidae; genus Amphibalanus; species Amphibalanus amphitrite. The sequence goes on from NW_024881926.1 coordinate 205,000, forward strand.
ACAGCGACCATAATTCGTACCAGACCGACTATTATTCGTCCAGGCCACCGACGTGCCAGCGATCCAACGTCGCGGTCGTTGCCGACCTGCCCGTCCCGGTCCTGAGACCACGATCCGGCGCTCGAGTCGAATGTCGGTCGCTATCCTCACGGTTTCCGCGTATGTGGGCCGATCGGCGCTGTAATGATACTGGTTGGCCGCGTGTTCGGATGGAAGCGCCTGTCAGACACGTGTTATCACTTATAGCCTATCGATGTCGCGAGCCACAAGTTCCCACGGCTATCACGGGAATGGAAAGGTATCGAAGACGGATGTGTGAAGGGAGTGACGAAGCTTCAAGTAGCGATATTTAAAAAACAGCTGAGTACGAGTTGTAGGATCAATAAAAATACCAACGTCACTCAACACAACGCTGTGACTTGTTCGTGATTTGTGCTTCGCTTAACCCTATTCCTGGCGGGGGGGGCCTCAGGAGCCCCCCTGAGGTTTTTTGGTTATTTCTTCCAAACGCGTTGAGCTAGGAAGCTCAAATTTTCTGACTTTTCCTAAAAGGCTTCTACGCAACATGTCTGAAAATTTTGAGTTGATCTGACCTCAGGTCAGGTCACCAGAGGCGGTTTGGTGACCCTACCTCAGAAAAGTTTGCAATCACGCCAGAGCTAGAGTTTTTGACCGATCAATTTCTTCTCTTCAGGCTTTAGTTAGGGTACCAGTATGTGCAATTTGTATATCTCGGAATTTTGATATCGGTGACCTAAGGTCAGGTCAGTTTCGCGACCTCCCCATTATAAGTCAATGGGGGAAAAATCAACTCCCTGTTTTTACCACTAAAACGGGTCGGAATGGCCCCATATACCATACATGACTTCATATACGATCAACCTTCACTACCTTGAGGTCTGTTTTGCTGTTGGGCAGCTGTGAGGTCATGTGACGTCATCAAAGGTCACCAAAGGTTTTTGGCCAATAACTCCGTACAGGAACAAGATACAGACGCGTGGATGGTCTCATTGTGTTCAGCTCGTCAAGACGCATCGAATGATATACATGATGACCTCGAGGTCACGTGACCTGAGGTCAACCTTTGACCTTGACCTTTCGAGGTCAACATATATATCATTCGATGCGGATTGACGAGAGGATCACGATGATGCCCTTAGTTTGTTCCTATCTTGACTAATTCGAAAGTTATTCGAGAAAAACTCTCTCCATATCTAGCGCCGCCATTTTGACTTTTTCGACCCCTGTGACGTCATCTTTGACCTGACCTGAAAATGACCTTGGTAAAAATTGTAGATCTTGACCGTGCGTATTCGATGCCGTTTACCGTTTGTCGCTATCTTGCTTCGTTCTCGAGATCTCAGGGGGGGGGGCCGAATCGGCCCCCCCCCCCGCCAGTTTCTTGTCCCGGCGGAGCCCGCCAGGAATAGGGTTAAGCGCTGTTAAGCGCGGTAGCATTAGCAATGCCCAAATAAGTTTGTTTATGCTTAAAACGCTTTTCAAATTGGCAGCCAGCCATTCGAAGGTCTAACACGTCTTATTCGGGATTCGGGAAGTGTTTTGTTATTCGGGGAGGGTAGCATAGCCTGTGTCTAAAAATGGTTTTATAGTTTCGACTGTTAGTCCCATTCACAAAACCTCACCATCCACAACACTTCACGGTTCAATGGTTTAGCTGAGCTAGAACGTTTTTGTTGTAGGTACTCGTTCGGATCGGGAAACTCGAATAACACTCTAAACTCGGCTAGAAACTCATCGTGTGTCGTGGCCGGCGGGCACGCGGAACGAGATGTTCCGGTGTCGGTCGCCTTCGCCGACGATAAATGTTTGATCTTTTTTCTTAGTTATGTAGTTGCGCTGATTGAGTTTATAGATTGCTCTGCAGAACTTCAACAACGCACTAACTAAAATCACATCGTAACTCGTCACGGCTTTGACGAGAATGAAACCAATTTTCGGACTATCAAAAACTATTTTCAAGTGATTTCATAACGAGCACCAAAGCACGTCGCCTTCCTGATCGCCGCTGACCGATGTCGAGGTGCCAGTGACCTGGATGACCGCAGTGCCGCCGGGGTCGTCACGCTGACTCTCGTGACGTGAAGCCGTGACGTGACGAAGACACGATACGTGACGCAGGTGTCCTGATAACGGCCTGAGACACGTGACGTGAGCTGCCGGACGTGACGTGATCAGACGCAGTGTGACGAAACGTGACGAGACGAGATGTTGCACGATTGAAACACGGGGAGTGGGAGAGAGAGAGAGAGAGAGAGAGAGAGAGAGAGAGAGAGAGAGAGAGAGAGAGAGAGAGAGAGAGAGAGAGAGAGAGAGAGAGAGAGAGAGAGAGAGAGAGAGAGAGAGAGAGAGAGAGAGAGAGAGAGAGAGAGAGAGAGAGAGAGAGAGAGAGAGAGAGAGAGAGAGAGAGAGAGAGAGAGAGAGAGAGAGAGAGAGAGAGAGAGAGAGAGAGAGAGAGAGAGAGAGAGAGAGAGAGAGAGAGAGAGAGAGAGAGAGAGAGAGAGAGAGAGAGAGAGAGAGAGAGAGGAGAGAGAGAAAGGGTTTGATGCAATGGGACACAAGTCACCATCTATTCCAGTATGACCTATCCCAATAATTATTGCTAAAAAAATGTAGTTGCCGTGTCCCTCAGTCCGTGAGCCGGTCATCACTGACGCCGTCCCGCGTCCCTCCGTGTTCGTAATAGTGTCTCGTCTCCCCCTGTCCGTATATAGCTGTGGCCACTGACCACTGAACCAATGTCTCTCCGTGTCTCTCCGTCCGCCTGCAGGCGGCTCTCAGCACGACTCTGGCACGGACGGCCACGAGCCCGACAGTCTGGAGGCGATGCGCACGGTGCTGTCGGAGGGGCCGGAGCCGACGCCTGGCCGTCGCGCGGCGCCCTGCTCCCCGCACCCGGCGGAGCTGGAGCCGGCCGTACTGCTGCACCTGGAGCGGTGCGCGCACAGAAAGACCCGCCGACAGCTGCAACTGCTCCAGAACAACGCCAGGTCAGTCAGAGGGCAGCGGCAGGTGGGTCAGAGGGCAGCGTCGGGACAGTCAGAGGGCAGTGGCAGGTCAGTTACAGAACAACGCCAGGTCAGTAGCAGAGCAGTGCCAGGGCAGTGACGGTTCAGCGCTATTGTAGTCACGGAACAACTTCAGGTCAGTCAGAGAATAACGCCAGGCTAGTCACAGAGCAGCGTCAGGTCCATGGGCGTAACCACCGGGCTGGAACGCTGGAAATTCCAGCCCATTTTTTTGGATGCTGAAATGCCGCCCCCGGTAGAGGAAGTCTACAATTGCGGGACTCGCGGACTTCAAAACGAAGCAAAAGAAACGGCGCTGCTCGGTCCACTATACGCCTGACCTCAACGTACCGCTCCTCACTACTCGTGCCCTTTACACGCCGCCCCTCCCAGATGTCCTTCCGCCCCCGCACCGACTCCCCCTCAAGTTCCTCGGAGCTCTCTATGTGCCGCCCCTCACAGAACCCCGTCGCCCTCAATGTGCCGCCCCTCCGCATAATGCTCTATCGCCGCTGTGCCGCCCTCCCCAGATGACTTGCCGCCCCTCCCCAGAGTACCTCGGCGCTCTCTATGTGCTGTCCTCGCCACGCCACAACTTCCCGCCGCCCTCAATAAGCCGCCCCTCCCCACAATGCTCTATCGCCATATATATGTGCCCCCCCCCCCCGAAGTGCCTCGGCGCCCTCTATGTGCCGCCCCTCACCACAAAACCCCGCCGCTCTCAATGCGTCGCCCCTCCCCACAACGCTTTACCACCGTCTGTGCCGCCCTCCATAGACGCCTTGCCGCCCTCCCCACAGTACCTCGGCACCCACTATGTGACGCCCCTCGCCACAACAACCCACCGCCCTCAACACGCCGCCCCTCTCCAAAATGTTCTATCGCAGTAGCGCCGCCCTCCCAAGGCACTTAGCCGCCGCTACCTGCCGCCCCTCCCCAGACGCCTCTCTGCCCTTACGTGCCTCCCCTTCTCAGAATGCGTCGAAACGTTTAATGATTCGCCCCTCCCTATAACGCTCCATCGACATCTGTGCCGCTCTCGGCCCGGGGGGGGGGGGGGTCGCGCCTCCCCCTGGCAAATATTTGCGATAGCTCAGTCAGGGGTGCTTAAATTGCTGCTGTTTACATATACTAACTACGCATTGACTTGGCGAATCGCGATGAAACGTGTCCGATATAGGTGAACATCGTGCGGACCGGGGGATTCATAATTCCATGGCTAGGTATCACAGTTTGGTTGCTCCTCTGAACGTGCGCAAGTGAAGGACGTGCGCACGTTTTGGCGGGCTCTGTATGCTGCCCAACACAAAGTGTTACATTTTGGGCTCGATAACTCAAAGGGACTCGCCTAGCGAATTCAGCCCATGAGAGCGTCAGGTGAGACGCTCTGATCGCAAACAAGCATCGAAGCCGAGAAATAGCCCTGTGTGATCGCTTGATGTGAGCCTTCCGGGCCAACGAGTAGTGTCCTGAGCGCGCAGCGAGACTCAGAGTCATCTGAAGCTGAGCACTTGAAAGAGTCCTCGGTCTACTGTGGGCCCTTGAGTGGGTGAGAGGTCTTTGGCTGGATCCCGTCCTGCAGGCTCACGCCTGGAATGGGTCCTCTTTAAGCAGGCTCGAAAGCTTAGGGGCCATCAGAGGCCGGTGTGGGGCTCTGAGAGTTAAGCGTGGCTGCTTAAAAGTTGCGTACTGCTTTCAGAAGGCCTGTGCGTTGGGCACCCAAAGACCAGCGTGGTGCCTTAGAATGCCAGTGTCACGCCCTCAGAGATGCACCGGTCAAGCCCTTTGAGGTTCTCAGAGGCGTCGGTGTGGGGCTCTCACAGGCGAGTGTGTGATCCATTGAGGTTTTGGCGTGATACCCTCAGAGGCCGGCGTGGTGCTGTTAGAAGCTGGTGGGGGCGTCCAGAGTCTTCAGTGTAGGACCCTCAGAGTCACCGGTGAGAACTCTCAGCGTCACCGGTGAGTGGCCGGGCCGTGGGCAATGAGCCGGTATGGGACCCTCAGAGGAAGGCACCGGTGTGCGACTCTCAGAGAGGTCAGTGTGAAGTCTTTACAGTTGCCCGTGTGATGCAATGGGTGCACTGGCGTGGCGCCCTCAGAAGGCCGGTATGGGATTAAAGCTTAGCGAGGTGATAAAGGACTTGTGTGGTGCCTTCGGTAGGACCCTCAGAAGTACCGGTGTAGGACCTTCAGAGCCACCGGCAAGGAGCCTTTGGAAGCATTGGTGTGGGGCCCTCAGAGGTATTATTGCTGACTGAGGCCAAAAAGGTGACGTTGTATACCCTCAGAAGTGCTAGTGTGAGGCCCTGAGAGACGCTAGTGAGGGTCCTCAAAGGCGCCGTTGTGGGCCCTCAGAGACACTGGTGTGGGGCCGTCACAGACGAATGTGGGGCCCTTAGAGGCTTGAGCTGCTGGTCTGAACCCTTTACAAGCCAGCAAGGGGTCCTCAGACCAGTAAAGGGTCCTCATAGGCCGGCGCTACCTTCAAAAGCCCTGTGGGGTCCTTAGAGACCGGTATAATACTTTCAGACGCCGTTGGGGTACTCGAGAGTCGCCGATGTAGGGCACTTTAAAGGGACCCTCCCACCTTAACATTAGTTTTGAGTTGAGATAGCCAAGTTTGCGGCCAGGCTCAGAAACCACCATTTATCCTGGTCGCAACCCCTGCAGCTTTATGGTGTTCAAGAAATTTCTTCCCTTTACTTGCAGGGTGGGACCAGCGTGGTCCCTATCTCTTAACCATTACGGGAATCTGATGACGTCATCAGGCTTTCGAACGTCCGTTAAATGTTTGACTAAAACGTTTTGTAGCACGCGGTGGTATATGCTGCTTTGCGCGCAACAAATGCCGCACTTTCAAATAAAGTCGCTAGGAACAGCGGAGATCCCAAAAAGTAAACAAAAGTAAAAGTCTAATATCTTGAAAACCGGTGAATATTTTTCGATGAAATTTGGTACATATTCGTTTTCGCTCTTTCTGAACCGAGCGACATCACTTTCGTGCCAATTCATTAACTTTTTTGAAGGTGGGAGGGTCCCTTTAAAGTCACCGGTGGGTGGCCGTCAGATGCGCTGGTGTGGGGCCCTCAGAGGCGCCGATGTTGGGCCCTCAGAGCTGCTGATTTAGGTCCTTATGAGGCACTGGTGTGGGGCCCTCAGGGGTGCCAGTGTGGGGCCCTCAGAAGCACTGGTATGGGGCCCTCAGAGAAACTTGTGTGGGGCTATCACAGACGGGTTTGAGGCCACTAGAGGTGGCCGTAATAGGCCGGTAAGGGCCCTCAGCGACCAGCAAGGGGCACTATAAGAAGCCGGCGCATGGCTTTTATGGGGAACTTTGTGGCTACTTAGGGGCCCATGAGATGTCCTTACGAGCCCTGTGGGGCACTTCTGAGTTGAAATATGACCAGAAATATGGCCAGTTAGACCCCAGCGGCCCATTGGCGCCACAGGGCCCCTCGTGCCTGTGTGGGGGACCTTCGAGACCGGTTTGGGCCCTCAGAGGCGCCGGTGAGGGCTATCAGTTGCCATGACGGGGCCCTCAGAGAAATTGGAGTGGGAACATCACAGACGGATGTGGGGCCCCTAGAGGTGGCCCCTAATGGGTTGGTAAGGCCCCTCAGGCTGGTTAGGGCGCTCTGGCCGGCATTACGCCATCATCAAGTTGAAACTTGATGATGGCGTAGTGCCGAAAGCTTGTTTTACTGTTTTAGATATTTATTTTGCCTAAAATAAAAACACTTTGACATGCGTGAGATCATTTCAAGCCTCATTATATTAATAATAATCATGTCATCCATCCTCGCCCACATAAAAACAAACATTTTGGCTATCTCGGATTTTCAATTTTTGAAAATTTTGATGACGTGACCTTTTGACCTATTTTTCGAAGAGTGACCTTGATATTTTCCCCACTGAAAGCTGCAATTTTGTCTGATGACGATTAAAGCCTTATTAACCGGACAGTGGCGACGGTGTCTATTATGACCCCCAAAAGTTCGATATATAGCGACATATCGCCTGAATGTGATCGTAGACGGCGACCGCGTCGTCCGTGTCACCCCGACCGACACCACAAAGCTCCCATCGGGAGGGACAGGTCTAAAAAGAGCCGGGCGTCTGAACAGGTCCCCTAGGGAATCCGTTATTGATTTCCCGAGTAATCGCAGCACACACGGCCCTGCTGCGCCGCACGGCGGAGCGGTTGTCGCGGTGAATCTCCACCGGCGGCCCCCTCTGAACCCTATCCGCTGAGCTCTGACGCGAAGCGGTACAAGACGACCTCCGCGTGTCTAGGTTAACATTGGGACAGCCCCGGAACACTTGGTCAAGTCTCTCGACGCCTATACCGGTGTAGGCGGGCACGCGTCTCGCGCCGCGGCAGGTGTTGCACTCACCTGGGCACTAGGGAAAAACACCGCCGCGGCTCACCGGTCCCCGGCCGCGGCCCAATAATGCCGGGCCAAAACCGCCACCGCCGATTGGTGCTCCGTGGTAACCTGTAGGGTGGACCTGAGAACCACACTCGGTACACGGCGGGTGATACCTGTTCTCGGGGCACGGGAAACGGCACACGTTCCGTTGAACATGACGCATACATGTCACTCGGCCATTACGAAACCCTCCCCCGGGGCCTGGGTTCCCACCATTCCGCACTGGGGCCGCGGGCGCCGCGAACCGGTCCAGATCATCATGCGTCATGAAATTTCTCGGCCGCATGGCCATGGCCTGACGCGCCCGGCTATCGGCCACCTGTACGTCGCGGAGCGAGCGCCGCGCACACAGCCCGACAAGCCAGCTCAGGTACCCGACCACCTGCAGCCCGCACTCAGGGAAGTGAAACACTGTGTGTGTGAGCAAGCCGGCCACACGGTCGACATACTCCATGGCCGTGTTCGGCCGGCCCTCTGCGGCATCGTAAGCCTCCTCCACTGACACATACAGGCGCCTGTTCCGTAGCCGCCGCTCGGCTCTGACTTGGATCGCAGGCAGCCGCAGAGCCGTCGGCGCCGCCCCCGTCCGTGACCGCGTCGGGGCGGCCCGATACTCCACCCTCCGGTCGATGCCGTCCTCTTCGTCAGACTCCGACTCTGATGAGGACGACAGGTCGTCCCGCCGTCGGCGGCGCACCGGTCCCCCATCGCTGCTGTGTCGGCGGCGCCGCCGCCGCCCGGTGCGGCCGCGCTGCTCCGGGTCCGCGTTCCGGGGCTCAGGGCCGCCGCCGTGCCGTCGAAGGTCGCCGAAACGTGTCGCCGGCGCCGCCGAACCAGCCCGTTCGCGATCGTCATCATACCCCAGAACGTCATCAGTCCCGGCCCATCGTCCCCGTATGTACGAGTCCTCCGCACTATAACAGCCGGGCCGCCGGGGTCGTGCCACCGGCTCTCGGTCACGGCCGCCAGCCGCCGGCCCTGTACCCGGCCCACACGGCCCCGCCCCCACTGCCGGGGGCCCACTGCGTAAAGCCGGGCCCGTCGCCGTCGCCGCGCCGGCCGCCGTCACCGTAGCGGCGGCCGGGGGCAGGTGATCGCGCTGTTGGCTCTGATGGTGGATTGCTGCACGCGATCGCACACCTTCGTGACCGCCGCCGCGTTCGTCGCCGGACCCCGGATGCATGGTGCCATCCTGGCGGCCCATCGCGAGTGCACAGTCTAACTCCGCTCGCAGTTGGGCGTCGATCCTATCTTGTTCGCCGCTGGCAGCGCTGAGCGGCCGCAATCCTGACAGACGGTACACACGGTCATAATCTCGACTAGTATACATGTGGACAAACACGCACGACAAAAAAGATACCGATAGTACCAGACTGAGCGCTAATGGCCCGACCCCGCCACTGCGACCAAGGCCTCGATTACTGCCCTCCTGTGTCCCCGGACGTATCCGTCGCACGCTGCACTCCGCCACCGTCCCAAGCGGCGCAGTACAGGGTCGGCCACACCCGCCGCCGCCGCAGCCGTGGCCAGACCAATCCGCAGGGAGTGAGAAGAGAATCCGGGCCCAAGCGCGCGACGGAGAAGATCATTCAGCCGTCGCACTGCTCCCGAGTCCAGTACAAAGAGCGGCGCTTCATCCGCCGCGCGCCCTGCCTGTCGGTACAGGTACATAGCTTTCACAGGACAAGTGGACGTGCCTGTTACTGGGAGCTCGACGGCCGTTGGCGGTCCATGCTGTCGGTTTTTTTGAATTCCCACCAGTACCCGAAGGCCGACCGATGTGAAAGACACATCACCATGCCGTATTCCCCGTCCGTGGCCGGTGACGAGGAATTCGCTGCTCCGCAGGCCGCCGTAGAACGCCAGTGTGCATGCAGCCCAGACGCACCGCTGGTCCCAAGCCGATGGCAATAATGATGCCAAACGGGTTTTCAGGCGGCGAAGAACCGATATGTCGATCGCCTGCCGGCGGGGCTCCGTACCGCCGCCCCGAGGCTCGTAGCCACGAAGCGCGGCCGCAGTGTAGGGGGGCATGCCCATTGGCAGCGGCCGACCCCACTGAAGATGAAGGTGTCTCACTGCTGCCAAATACTGCCTCACGCTAGCGACGGCTAGTCCCGCCCGTTTCAGGTGACCCACAAAATATGTGAGTGTGTCATCCGACGCCGGAACGCTTGTCAGCCCGTACCGCCTGCAGAACTCAATGTACCGGCGTTGGCCCGTCTCATAGGCTCGACGGGAGCCCGGCGCCAGGCTGTTTCGTAGCAATTCGTACGTCACCGTCACTAATGGAACGTCACTGTCGCACGGATGCGCGCCGCCGTTGGGAAACCCTGGCCACCCACTCGCCATCACGGCCGTGCACGTACTGCTCAAATGGCCGGTGGTCCCGCCTCGCCCCCCCCCCCGGACGCCGCCATGCAGCCATCCCCTCGACCGTCCCGCCCGCCTCGGCCGGCCCGACGCTCCCCCACCCGACATCTGACCTCTCAGCTGACGCCGGCTATGGTCCAACAGCCATGTGACACCTTCCGAACAGGATACGCTCCCAGGAGATTAGTGATACTCCCACCAGACAGAAGAGTGATACTCCCCCCCAGACACGTGATACTCCCAACGGACCAGTGATAGTCGAGTCGTGTCCCGCCGTCTGGGGCGGGCTTGCCATAAAGGGGAGGGGGAGGGGTCCAGGATCGTAAACCATCTGTGGCCCGGCTCCGCCGGTTCGACCGCAGCCGGCCCGGCACGGACGCCGCCGCGCACGGGCCCGGCACGGACGCCGCCGCGCCGCCGTCACTGAGCCCCGCCGCGCGGGCGGCCCGGCACCCTCGGCCACCCAGGGTCGTAAACCATCTGTATCCCGGCTCCTCCGGTTCGACCGCAGCCGGCCCGGCACGGGCGCCGCCGCGCCGCCGCCACCGAGCCCCGCTGCGCGCGGGCGGCCCGGCACCCGTCGACCACCACCCGTGTCGGCGCTGACAGTCTGACGGCCTTGCACCCGTGCTGTTGGCCGCTAGCCGGCCCAGTGTCGGCGCTGTCGGCCTGAAACGGCCCGGCACCCGGTCTGTCGGCCGCTGTGGCCCTGTGTCGGCGCTGTCGGCCTGAAACGGCCCGGCACCCGGTCTGTCGGCCGCTGTGGCCCTGTGTCGGCGCTGTCGGCCTGAAACGGCCCGGCACCCGGTCTGTCGGCCACCTTGGCCCTGTGTCGGCGCTGTCGGCCTGAAACGGCCCGGCACCCGGTCTGTCGGCCTGAAACGGCCCGGCACCCGGTCTGTCGGCCGCGGTGGCCCTGTGTCGGCGCTGTCGGCCTGCACGGCCCGGCGCCCGGTCTGTCGGCCGCCATGGCCCTGTGTCGGCGCTGTCGGCCTGCACGGCCCGGCGCCCGGCGTCGGCCGTTACCGGCCCAATCTCGACGTCGTCGGCCTGAGACAGGCCCGGCACCCGGTCTGTCGGCCACTGTGGCCCAGTGTCGGCGCTGTCGGCCTGAAACGGCCCGGCACCCGGTCTGTCGGCCGCCATGGCCCTGTGTCGGCGCTGCCGGCCTGAAACGGCCCGGCACCCGGTCTGTCGGCCGCCTTGGCCCTGTGTCGGCGCTGTCGGCCTGAAACGGCCCGGCACCCGGTCTGTCGGCCGCCATGGCCCTGTGTCGGCGCTGTCGGCCTGAAACGGCCCGGCACCCGGTCTGTCGGCCGCCATGGCCCTGTGTCGGCGCTGTCGGCCTGAAACGGCCCGGCACCCGGTCTGTCGGCCGCCTTGGCCCTGTGTCGGCGCTGTCGGCCTGCACGCCCCTCGCCCGGCGTCGGCCGTTTACCGGCCCAATCTCGGCGTTGTCAGCCTGGAACGGCCCGGCACCCTCCGCTGCCGGTGTAACAAACACACGCACAACACGACTCATAACAGGTACCCGGTAACTCGTCAACACAGCCAGCCATATCACACATGACCCATGTGGAGGACGCTGGTGCCGGCGTACCGGACCCACCTGCCATGCCGTGACTGTCGCGGTCGTAGTGATAAGCGGTGTCCATGCCCCGTTTCTCCACTGAGTCGTCCTCGATGGTGCTCACTAGGCGCCGTACCCACACTACTCACGAGCCCGACTCACAGGACGTAAAGCACACCCTCTATCACACAGGGACGCGCTGTCCGCGGTCCATCTCCGCTCCCCGCCGGCCTCTGCCGCAGACTGACGGCTGTCCCCTCCGTCCCGTTTCCCCCTCCCTCCCCGTCCTCGCCCCCTCCCCACAGAGTGTTCCCCCGACCCTGCCTCGGACCAGGCGGCTCGCGGAGTCTTCAATTCGCGCCTCGTCGAGCCACTAAACTTCATTAGGGGGCCCTAATGTCGAATAGCGACAAGCGGTAAACGGTGCAGGGTACAAATGGATAAGGTCTATAATTTTTACTCAGGTCATTTTCAGGTCAGGTCAAAGATGACGTCACAGGAGCAAAAAGGAAGTCAAAATTGCGGCACTACATATATATGAAGTTTTTCTCCAATGACTTTCAAGTTATCCCAGCTAGGAACAAACTAATATCACCATCGTGATCCTCTCCTCGATCCGCATCGAAACATATGTATGTTGACCTCGAAAGGTCGAAAGGTCAAAAGTTGACCTTAGGTCACGTGACCTATGGTCAAATGGATAAGGTCTATAATTTTTACTCAGGTCATTTTCAGGTCAGGTCAAAGATGACGTCACAGGAGCAAAAAGGAAGCCAAAATTGCGGCACTACATATATATGAAGTTTTTCTCCAATAACTTTCAAGTTATCCCAGCTAGGAACAAACTAATATCACCATCGTGATCCTCTCCTCGATCCGCGTCGAAACATATATATGTTGACCTCGAAAGGTCGAAAGGTCAAAAGTTGACCTTAGGTCACGTGACCTATGGTCAACTTTTGACCTTTCGACCTTTCGAGGTCAACATACATATGTTTCGATGCGGATCGACGAGAGGATCACGATGGTGCTATTAGTTTGTTCCTAGCTGGGATACCTTGAAAGTTATTCGAGAAAAACTTCGTATATGTAGTGCCGCAATTTTGACTTCCTTTTTGCTCTTGTGACGTCATCTTTGACCTGACCTGAAAATGACCTGTACAAAAATTATAGACCTTATCTGTGTGTACCCTGCACCGTTTACTGCTTGTAGCTATCTTGCTTTATTCTCGAGATCTCGCTGTCGCTCCCGCTCGTCACGTGACCAAAGGTCAACTTTTGACCTTTCGACCTTTCGAGGTCAACATACATATATTTCGATGCGGATCGACGAGAGGATCACGATGGTGCTGTTAGTTTGTTCTTAGATGGGATACCTTGAAAGTTATTCTAGAAAAACTTCATATATATGTAGTGCCGCAATTTTGACTTCCTTTTTGCTCCTGTGACGTCATCTTTGACCTGACCTGAAAATGACCTCAGTAAAAATTATAGACCTTATCCATTTGTACCCTGCACCGTTTACCGCTTGTCGCTATCTTGCTTTATTCTCGAGATCTCGCTGTCGCTCCCGCTCGTAATAATGGACAGGTCATAAAAATGACCTGACCTGAGGTCAACGCAGGGCGATATCCACTTTTTTATTTTCGCATATGAATGACAATTGATAAGGCTTTAATCGTCATCAGATAAAATTGCAACTTTCAGTGAGGAAATTATCAAGGTCACTCTTCGAAAAATAGGTCAAAAGGTCACGAGATTAAAATTTTCAAAAATTGAAAATCTGAGATAGCCAAAATGTTTGTTGGCTGATTGTGAGTTGAACCATATAAAGTTTTTATCGTAGAAAACCAATAGTTTCTGAGTTATAGGCCGCCAAACATAGGGCTGCAGCGCGACCTGCTGGAATTGCCCGAGGCTATATCTCGGAAACCGTTGTTCGAAGAAAAAAATACTTGCCACAGCTGGCTTCCCCGCCCATCACAACCCCTTACACCAGTTTTCAACGAAAAATAAAATATGAGGGTGCAAATTTAATTTTTTATTTGTCGATTTGTCGTGGAACGCCCCAGCTATCGATTCCGCTGTCCGTAAGCCTAATCATGCAAAACCCCAGAATTTGACCTTTGACCTGACCTTGACCCGAAAGTTGACCTCAATCTTGAAATCTTAAGAGTGCTTTGGGAAGGTCTCGTAGAGACCTTTCGAACGCCGCCTCGCGGGGCTCGATGCGACCATTGGTTCTCGAGATAACAGGGGGGGTCGGATCCGACCCCCCCCCCCCCAGGCTGTCGTGGGTACGGAAATAGCCCAGGCGGTGCCGGGTTAACGGAGTGCATGGATTTACTGAGCAGTTTTATTAACTATGTATGTCTATGGAGAAAATCCGGGAACAGCTCAAGCGGTCACAATAAGCGGCTGGATTTATTATCCGAGGATTTATTAAGCGGATTCCACTGTAACTGCATCAGCTGCTTTACTTATTTTTCATCGTCAACTAAGTGGTAGTGGATTATTATATTTTGAATCGCACTTAATTGATAAAGGTACCTATCAGATATATGTAGCTATCCTATTTTCCAAACACGAAGACAAAACCTCAGTGCTAATGCATTTGCTGCCATTACCAGCGGCATCGTATTTTAGCTCGCAGTTTTATAGCATTCGCTACCTTACATTTTTGTCCAGATTATTGATTCAGTGCTTTATAACAGTCATTTTCGGAAAATAGCCATTCCTACAATCACCATGCCTGACCAATGTTCATAACTGTTCTTTTAGGTCTCCGGACGTTCCCAAGGGCCGGCAGCCGGTCGCCAGCGAGCTCGAGTCGCTGCACATCGAGTCCGAGACCTCGCTGGCCTCTCTGGAGACGCTGGCCTCTCTGGCCAGCTCTGACCGACTGCTGGATGAGCTCAAACTGCGTGATATGACCATCGCGCAGCTGCGCGGCCGTGTATTGCAGCTGGAGCGGGCGCGGCTCGATAAGATCCCGCTCGATCCGGCGCGAGAGATCTCCCGGCTCCAGAGCAGCGTGGTAAGGGGAGAGAGCGAGAGAAAGATAGAGAAAGAGAGAGAGAGAGGGGGGAGACAGACAGACAGACAGAGCAGACTGACCGTAATGGAGGGAGGGAGGGAGGAAGGGAGGGAGAAAGAGGGATATCGTTTTGATTGTTGTTTTGATATTGTTCTCTTAGACACTTGCTTGAAAAAGTACTCACGCCGCATACCAGTTGGAGACGACCCTGCATTGCCTAGCTGACAAAAATATATTGCTAAATGACCTCTGACACAACCGTGTCAATGTTTGCTGTGTGTGCTCCAAGCTGGTATTGTGCAACATCATCTGCTTTCAAGTCACTGGTATGTTTCAACATGTACCGAAGGCCCTAAGTTCCCATGCACCAAGCCTTCCATGGCTCCTCATTATTTCTTGTTCCATCATCATTCCAGTAAATATTAGCTGTGGGTCTTATGCCTGTCATTTCCCGTTCGGCTCACTGAAGCTCACCACACGTCCCATTCAAACTCTCCCACAGCCATCTGGCTCCATTTACCCCATCTGTTTGTCCTCGATTGTCATCCCGTCGCGCTATATTTCTCACATCTCAAGGCCGCCATGTGCGCCATCCCCATTCCGCCTGCGGTCCGCCCATCTTCGCCACAAGCGGTAACGCAATAAACGCCGCACGGCCGGCTGCCATCCCGCGGCGTTACATCGTTTGATGGCTACCCGTGGGAGCAACGCGCGCGACTCGCTTCGCTTGGCGTTCGTGGCGCACGGTCCGGGCAGACCGATTACCGACAGTCGACGGCCGACGCCTAACAGTAAAAGTGTGAGAACACGTCGCGTCGGCCCCGAATCGTGCAGGTTTGGTCTACACGGGAGCCCAGTCGTGTCCAGGATTTGGTGTAGCTGCCACAGCCGCTCTTGCGTCTCATGAGTGGTGCCTGTTTTAGTTTTGCTGTACCTGTGCTGGTCTTGAGTGAGACGCTGCACGAGTTAACAGTGACGCTGTTCGTAATTGGTGCGCCAGAGCACGTCGCAGCTGCGTCACTTCATGGCTCTGCCGCGCCGCGGTAATCTCACGCAATCGTGTCGTGCAGCTACTGGTGAGGAGCCCGCAATTTCGTGACGAGCGTTGCCTGTTTTCGGTGGGTGACCGCGGGGTCGCTGCGGGGTGATGGGCGGCTCCGGCGACCCGATGGCGGTGAAGGTGCGCCGACCTGGCAGCTGGCGTGTGCAGCGCACCGTGTCCCTGTTGCAGGTACAGTTGGAGCGGGTGCGGGACGAGCTGACGCTGCAGAACTTCTCGCTCAAGTCGAAGCTGTCCGAGTTCACGCAGCAGCTGAGCAGCTCTGGTGTGCAGTTCCGGCTGGACCAGCAGCCGCCGGCGGGCGGCCGGCGCGCCGCGGCCACCCTCGACTCCAGCAGCCTCACCACCAACCTGTCCTTCTCCGGTTCGGCGGAGGACGAGCCGCCCACCGAGAGCAGGAGGACCGGCGGCGTGGACCGGCGCGGCACCTACAAGGTGACCAGCCCCGACAGCGTCGAGCTGCGCCGGCTCACCGGCCGCGTCTCCGAGCTGACCGAGCGGGACGCCGAGCAGCAGCGGCGCATCGGCGAGCTCGAGACGCAGCTGCACAACCAGCGCAACGAGCTGGAGCAGCTGCGTGCCGACTCGGCCCAGCTGCGCGCGCTGGAGGCGCGCCTCGAGGAGAGCCTGCGCCGCTGCGAGCTGACTGAACAGCAGCTGGCATGTAGACAGGAGGAGCACGCCATGCTGAAGCTGGACCTGGACGCGCTTCAGGCGGAGAACACCCGTCTGAAGGACGACCTGAGCCGCGTGCTGCGCCAGGAGGCCGAGCACAGCAGCCGCCTGGTGCGGCTCAGCGACTGCGAGTCGGAGCTGTGCCGGCTCCAAGAGGAGCGCCGGCTGCTGGCCGACGCGCTGCAGCGCGAGCGCACGCTGCGCAAACAGTACTTCAACCAGATGGAGGAGCTGAAGGGCCGGATCCGGGTGTTCTGCCGGCTGCGGCCGCTGAGCGAGCCCGAGCGGCGCCAGGGCGGCGCGGCGCCCATCGACTGCGCCGACCCGTACACGCTCTGTGTCGGCGGCGACAAGGGCCAGCGAGAGTTCCAGTTCGACCGCGTCTTCACCGAGGACACCAGCCAGCAGCGCATCTTCGACGAGGTCGAGGTGAGGGACGATGGATGATTCTATTATTTTACCTGTAAAACGCCTTTTGGGCGAAGAACGAGCGAGCGAGATAGTGAGCCCTGCACGTGCGGAAGGGCGAGAGGGTACTTCCAACGGGCTTGCGCAAAGCACCCTTCTAACCGGTCGCTAGCGGTGTACCAAATTTGAACGCAATCGGCCCAGCCGTTCCTGAGATCTGGAAGCGGCATTCTGCACGTGCGCACGTGCAAACGGGGTCCAAACTGACTTTTGGACGGCACCCTACTAACTGGTCCCCAACCGTGTACCAAATTTGAGCGCAATCGGCCCAGCCGTTCTCGAGATCTGGAAGCGCCCCCTGCACGTGCGCACGTGCAGTAGCACCTTAACCGCAACACATGGGAATGCATTGTCTGGTGGGTGCCTACCTGTATGCCAATTGCCAAGTTTCAGCGAAATCGCCCCAGTAATTACCGAGTTATTAAAATGGGAACAAATATGACACCTCTTATTGTTGTATTTTGCACGTGCACTGGGGGTGACCCACATGCATCGAGAGTATCCTATTTTTTGGTAGAAGGGATGCTGCTACCCTACAAAAACTACCGCAAGCCAATCGCCCAAGCGGCTGCTGAGATATGAGCCTCTCAAAATCACTACTTTTGCAAAACAGCTTGAACACCCTTGACTTTTCACGTGGCACGCGCCACAACGGTCACCAGGGGCGCGGGAACTACTTCCCGACTGGGGGGGCACACCATAATAGAGGTCAACCTAGGGTACCCCCAAATCTAGTTTTCTCACCGGTTTTAGGCCACTTATTTTTCACCCCTCGGCTTTTTCAACAAAAAAGAGAACATTTGCAAAAAAAAAGTGTGGTATTCCGTCTCAAAGCTGTGGGGGCACCGCCCCCACGGCCCCAGAGTTGGGGGGGGGGGGGCAAGCTGCCCCCACTGCCCCCCGGCTCCCGCGCCTATGACGGTCACTGAGATATATCAAAAGTAGTCAATTACGAGGTAGAAGGGATGGGGCTACCCAACAAAAAAGACCGCAGGCCAATCGGTCCAGCGGTTGCTGAGATATAAGCCTCTCAAAAGCGTTACAGGCCGGGCCGGGCCGGGCCGGGCCGGGCCGGGCCGCTCATACTGAGATTTTTCCGTTATATTGAAAAGACTCACTTCGCTCGCTGCGCTCGCTCGCTCGTAATCATACATACAAAGCAAATAAAATGTCACGTTACCAAAGTTCGACATATCTGCATTGGTGTATTTAAATAATAAAATCTTCCGCTCCGGCGGCTTGCAAAATAACTGAACACATCCCATTAAAAGTAACTTTATTGTTCCTCCAAGCACTGTAAGCGTGTCATACCATAAAATAGCTCGCAGTCATTCCGCTAATTCACGAGCCGTCGTAACGTAAAATGTTCGGATTCATGCTTATTCGCCAGTTCACAGTGATCATTGCAAAGGCCTGGGATTGTTACAGTTACAGGCACCATCAATCTCAACCACCGTTTCAGTTCAGCCAGTGTTCCCGTAACACCTACCTACCCTCCCCACTCTGTCTTCCGCTCCCCTCCCTCTACCCTCCGCACTCGTGTACCACCTTGCGTACCGCATTCCGCCTGCTCCGCGCGGCCGGCGGCGTCCGTCCTGGAGCGGAAACGTGTGCGGACGGTGTGAAGCGACAAATGCCACCGTTCTGGCCCGGGGCGTGTCCGGTCCGTTACCGAGGCGCGGAAACGAGTCCGACGCACGCGGCTAGTGAGAGAGCTCAGAGCTGGTGTGGATCAGCCTTGCGTTTGATTTCCTTGTCGGTGAAACAGACATGGATGGATGCTGTAGGTAGAGGGATCAGGGCGAATAAGATCTGCGTGGATTGGTCAGGTATCGGCGTATTGGACAATCATTTCGCCGAGCAATCGCCGAATTTCGAACAATAGGCAGGCCGATTTTCGTCCGTTCGCCGTTTTGGCCGTGTCACGTGTTAACCCTATGGCGCCCGCAAGCGCGTGCTGACGGCACATCTCTGGACCAATCAATCGCAATCAAATTTTAATACCGAGGTCCACCTCACCTTAGGCTGAGTGTCCACCAAATTTATTTTACTGTTATAATCGATAACGTAAAATTTAGTGGGCACCAAGCATATTATGAATTATAAGATGTCTGTCCGTGCTCATCACTGTCCTGCCGAAACTGTGTTATTGCGCCGGATCGGTGCCGCATGGCGACGCACCTTGCACCTTGCCGCCTAATTGCCGCCTAATAATCATTCATTTACTATTATATCGGATGCACTTAACCGAAAAATTATGTGGTGAACGAAGTAATATCACGGTCAACGTCAAGGTTCCAATATTCAATTTGAACATCTCTTGCGTCTGGTAGGCACATTGCACTTTTTGTCATGGACGTTATTGCACAGATCCCACCTACGCATCCGACCTTTCATTCATCAAGGCAACTGAGCTGCTGCTTATGGTCCAAAGAGGTCATGCGTGTCCACACGCCATCGAGTGGAACTCCAAGTCACCCGGGCGAACTGCCATGCTTTCTCCGTTAGGCGCTTCAGCCGAATCGGAATTTCACAGCAACACGGTAGACTCAAGCGTCAGTGCACACAGTGCAGTGCAGCGTTCCGAAACAGTCGCCCTGTCTCGCTGGCGTCAGGCTCAAGACGTTAGCTCGCTTTGCTGAAAACCGTTAGTGAGGTCATTCCCCATTTCCTCATGTTCCGTTCACTTCCACTTATTGGAGATGCATGGTACTTGCTACTTATGTCTCGTATGAATGCAAATATATTTTGTTTTGGATTAGATGTTTGGTATGTACACGAACGAGTCTTCCGCTTTGAACAAATGTGCTAAAACCTAATGATATTTTTTTAATCACGACGCCTCCTGCTCATCTGTAATAGGGTTCAGCTGATGACCAGTGGTCACTCGGAAGATCATATTAAACCACGAATGGTCACCAGCAATATACCCTGTTCCCATCTGTATCCTCTACCTTCTTCAGTCGGTGCTGATCTCGCATGTCCCTGACAAGTGACAGTCGGTACTGATCCTATCTGTCTCTCCTCCACTCCCAGCCAACACTGACTCCGCCTGTATCTCGCCGTCAGTCTCTGGTCCAGTCGAGTATGGACGGCTACAACGTGTGTATCTGCGCCTACGGCCAGACCGGCTCCGGGAAGACGCACACGCTGCTGGGAGACGAGCAGGCGCCGGGCGTGGCGCCGCGCGCCTTCCGGCGGCTCTTCGAGCTGGCCCAGGCGCGCGCGGCGCAGACCAGCTGCGCCATCAGCACCTACATGCTGGAGCTGTACAACGACCGGCTGGTCGACCTGCTGGCGCCGGCCGGAGCGCGAGCAGACGAGAAACTCGAGGTGAGGCGGGCGGTCAGTTTGACTGAGTATTCTTGGAGATTAGCTGCAAATATCTTGAAGAAATCAAAGTTAAGAAGTGCTAAAAAGTTTGAACTTAGACGATTCAATGTCCAGTGATTTAACAACGTGACATTAGCCGTTTGAAAACGATCAAAGGCTTATCTTTTAGCTCAAGCACATATTATCGAATGGACGTTTTCACTAAATCAGCTAACATTCAAAAGGGACGAATAAGAACTTTGCTTGTGTCATGCCTTGTGTGTTCCTTACTCCAATCCCCGCCGTCCGTCAGGTGAAGAAGGACCGCCGGGGCACGGTGGTGGTCTCGGGCGCCGCGCTGCTGCCCTGCCAGGACGCCGCCCACCTGCAGCAGCTGTTTGAGCGCGCCGTCGGCGCCCGGCGCACCGGCGCCACGCGCATGAACGCGGCCAGCTCCCGCTCCCACCTGGTCATAGGTGTCACCGTGGAGGCCACCAGCCGCGTCAACGGCGCCGTGACGCGCGGCAAGCTGAGCCTGCTGGACCTGGCCGGCAGCGAGCGAGCCGCCAAGTCGGGCGCCGACGCCGACCAGCTGCGGGAGGCCAACGCCATCAACAAGTCGCTCTCGGCCCTAGCGGATGTCATCTCGTCGCTGACGGCGGGACAGAACTTCATTCCGTACAGGTGAGACACGTATCATGCGCGCTGACTATGGACGTACGATGCTATGGTAGTTTTTGCGGTGTTTGTGGCCTAAAATTATCAGAGCTTATCAGAGTTGTTATAGGACACGGCATGACGTGAGATAGTGCTTACTGCAAACCATAGCAGTTAAGCTTGATAAATGCAGTCTTAAAAGATATTTAAGCGAATCCATGGATTTGGTTCATTGGTTTCATTGGTTGGACTAGCACTTTTTTTTGGGGGGGGGGGGCAAGCCTTTCGCTATCTTTTGCAGCTTATTTCCATGACATTGTTCGTCTCTCTGTCGTCCACAGGAACAGCAAGCTGACGATGCTGATGCAGGACAGTCTGGGCGGCAACGCCAAGACGCTGATGTTCGTCAACATCTCCCCGGCGCAGTACAACCTGGACGAGACGCTGACCTCGCTGCAGTACGCTTCGCGGGTCAAACAGATCACCAACTCGGCCGCCCGCAACGCCGACAACAAGGAGATCACCCGACTCAAAAACGTACGAACTGGCAGGGCTATACACTGATCTTTGATGACCCAAATGTTACTGAACAAACTTAGTTCTTGTGTTAATCTGCTTGTTTGTGTGTTTGTTTTTGTTTGTTTGTTTGTTTGTTTGTTTGTTTGTTTGTTTGTCTGTCTGTCTGTCTGTCTGTCTGTCTGTCTATCTGTCTGTCTGTCTGTCTGTCTGTCTGTCTGTTTGTTTGTTTGTTTGCTTGCTTGTTTGTTTGTTTGTTTGTTTGTTTGTTTGTTTGTTTGTTTGTTTGTTTGTTTGTTTGTTTGTTTGTTTGTTTGTTTGTTTGTTTAATGCGAACTTCTAACGACGAATATGCTTACCGCACTCTCATCGATATCAACGATGACGAATGTATGATAAATGAGTACGTCTCCACACTTTTCCATCTTTGTCCACAGGTCATTGCCAAGCTGAAACAGAAGAGCGAAACGATACTTTCTCTCGGGGAGGAATTTGACAGCTGACGGCTGCTAGACCGAGGACCGTGAGCTATACCAAAGCTTATTTTCTGCTGGGGAAAACAAGCTTCTCTTTTGAGAAGTTTTGCAAGTGTTATTTGTAGGAGTTGTTAGACAGCATGATCTCGTAAATGTGTCTTGTTGTTGTATTTATTATTGTTAGGAATAATAGCTCAAGAAGCAGCGGCCGAAAGATCACCTCATTGGAGGGAGGTCATGTGGTACAGTTGCAGTGCTGTAAACTGTAAAGACGCTGGAACACACCAACCAATTAGTTGGCAGGTGATCATTGCAGCGATGCGGCGATAGTTGAATAAACACTGGCTAAATGGAATCTCGAGACGTTTTATTGGGTAAGTAAAACATGAAATAACGTTTTTGGAGCTCTAACGAAAAACTAGATCAAGCATATGCGTGGCAGTAGGTTTTATTGGCGCTGAAACTAAAATTGCATCGCTATGCGCTGTTTTTATCAAACTTTGTTGCCACTAACGTGTTTTATGATTTGCATATTTGCTCGAAAGTCAAAGCGAATTTGGGTACGTACAGTTGCGTAATGCGCATAGTTTTTAGTTGGCAGTTTGACATCTGAATCCCGAAGCCTTTCAAAACCTCGACAACTTCCTTGGTCCCTCTCCATAAAAGTGTTCTAGTTTTAACCCTCGCATGTGTAGGGGGGGGGGGGTCGGATGGACCCCCCCCCCCCATGGTTTTTCGCGAATACCTCGCGTAAAAAGCGGCCGATCGCGACGAAATTTTCAGTACCCTCGAGCTGATCAATTTTACACCTACTCTGAAAATTTCATGACCCTGACCCAAGTGACCTTCCTGTGACCTATTTCTCGAACCCGTGTTTGGCCGGAATCGCGATTCGGTGTATGTCGGCTCACATAAGCTGCGCGTTTGCAAGCTTCTCGTGGTTTCAAACGTTCACACATGTGATTTGATGTTGCTCCCATGCATTTGGGTGGAGGTCAAGGTCACCTGAAGGTCAGGTCAGGTCATTGACCTTTGGTGACCTCGGTTCACTTTTTCCAGCTTTACATGTTTCTAGGCTAGTTTTTGGAGCTGAATTCGAATTTAGAAGCTATTTGAACATTTACGAAGTAGTTTTGGTGCCTTCGTAACATTTAACGAAGCTGCCAGAGGCGGTTGTTACGTACTACGAATACCCGTCATGACCTCTACCGGTTGACCTGACCTGACCTGACCCGACCTGGTCTAAATGCTTAAAGACATCACCTGTGATCAAAACTAACACGATATTCGTGATCAGCACCCCGGAAAACCCCTTAGCAGCCACAATTTACAACTTTCTAACAGGTCCCGATTTTCCCGACTTTGGGTCATTGACCTGACCTGGAAGGTCAACTAATGACCTAGGACCTTAAAATTGGGTATCATCGGCTTCCTCTCGTCACGGGCAACACGCTCGTTTATTCCGCGAAGCTCTAGCTCAATCAGGGGCCAAACGGCAAGGGGGGTCCAACCGACCCCCCCCCCCCCCCTACACATTAGAAGCTGGCAAACGCCGCACACATGCGAGGGTTAACTCTGATTGGGCAATGTTCCCATTAGAAATGCCCGTTGACGTCTCATTTCCTGATGAATCCGTCGTCTCGCCCGCTGATACACTCCGCTCACACATTCCACTGTATTGTCGGCAGATCAGCTGTTCGTACAGCCTAGTCACCCACAGACGATGCACACATGACACATACTCACGACAGGCATATCGACTCCATTCCATCAATCAATATACGGCATACACTCAGAAGACGGCATGTCTCGGTCCTCTGCGGGCCTTCTTTTGAAGTTTGAACCCCAGAAGACGCCATTTGCCGCCTTGCTGACTGCTGTGGTAGGTGGTAACACAAAAGGCGACGACTCATCTGATGACCACGCACACACACAGACACAGAGTCATGGTATGTGATATGAAAACAGCATTAAGTGCTAACAGTACATGTGGTCATGCACACGTCATTCTATAGATGGGTGCATGCGGTAGAATTGTTGGAGTTTAGAGATTCGCACACTTTAAACGAGTATTTTATGGATGTGTAACTTAGGTTTATATAGAGATGGTAAAAGTTGCAGAAATTCACCTATGAAACGTCAAAGCTGCGATGGCTCATTTTCTACATAATGGTTTGAGTGATAGCTGCACACTTCTTTATTCACAAAGTTCACAAGCTTCCTGTTGAAAATCATGAAAAGTACAACATTTCGACATTGTTACCACGCATTATCGGCTATGTCTCATATAAAATATAACAACATACATGACACCAATGATAAATAATGTGCGCATGATTAGAATTGACTAGACAGTTCTTGTATGCGTGTTTAAATTCGGGTACATAATTATGATTATGCGTCCTTTATTAAAGGTCGAGATTATTCAACTCAGTTGAAAAGCTGTCGGTATGCACGACACATAAATCTCAAGCTCGACTCCGCGAGTGTATCTCATGCTCCGAGACTTTAAGGCTGGCACTTAGCGCCTGCCTGCGCGAAGGTGCCTAATTGCCTAGGGAATGCACTTTTCCTGTGAGACCGGCTAAACACTGGACGCTGATTTCCTCTCTCAATATCTGCCCCATCAAACACATACACTGTGGCGCTCCATTCACCGACTTCAATACAATAAACACAATAATATACACACGAAATGTCCACGCAACGCTTGTCGCTACTGTGCAATGTCTGTGTCAAGTCTGACCGACATCATAGTTCCTCCGGTCACCGCTAGGCGTCGCT
This sequence comes from Amphibalanus amphitrite, assembly GCF_019059575.1. Classification (NCBI taxonomy): domain Eukaryota; kingdom Metazoa; phylum Arthropoda; class Thecostraca; order Balanomorpha; family Balanidae; genus Amphibalanus; species Amphibalanus amphitrite. The sequence goes on from NW_024881926.1 coordinate 229,384, forward strand.
ATCACGTGGCGCACAAGTTTATAGGTGACGCTAGCAGTCATGCCTCCAAGCGCAGGGAGAGGTCTGTGCAGGGGGCGCCACAGGGCCCGATATGAAACGGAGGTGTTGCTGCGAAGCAGCCCGTAGCGCCGCGCCCGCCGGCTGAGTGTTTCCCTTGTTTGCGGGCCTTGTACGGAGGCAAGGGCTTTGTCTCTCAGTTGGACAAATGTCGAAGATTGCACTGGTTTCCCATGGTTATGTAGCTCTCGTTAGAGAACTAAAGATGGATGTTGATGAGACGTGGCTGCCAGCCTGGAGACTGGCTTCGCTGCGACACAAGCTTAAGTTTTAGAAGATAAGACAAAGAACATTGGCAGGTAAGAAAGAAGTACTAAGTGAGGGACATCTAATGGCTTTCAATATCACGGGAAATAAGAAATTGTGCTACTAAAATGCCTCACAAACTTAAAGCAGCCCAGCACAACCAAGTTTCAAGTAATAGATGCAGCCAGGTGAGTGTCACGCTCACTAGTCTCTCAGGACCAGGAATTGGCTGTCTCCTCACGGCCCGTCACGGTCTGTCACACGGCCCGTCACGGTCTGTCACTGTCACGGCCGGTAGGGCGCGGGCCGTCAGTAGGGATGCGGCTGCGGCGCCGGCTCCACCTCCCCCAGCCACGACTCGGGACTGGGTGGAAACTCGGGGTAGCCGGCGGTGCTAGAGGCGCTGCTGATCTCTCCGGCCATGTGAGGAGGCAGCGGGCCCGGCCGGCCTGCGGGACAGGGGAGACGTCAGAATGGCAGGGCCGACTAGTGAGGGGTAGTCGTGGACACTATAGACAGCTTCGGTTGATGAGCATGGCAGCTTTGTCAAGTGCCACGGAATTTTCAGAGCTCTAGCGTGAATTTAGCTAGAAGTTAAAACAAATTAGAATTTGTGATATGGCCATAAGTTACACTGCCTTTGAATGCTGATTATTGAAATAACCAATCAAAACGAATAGTAATGGGATAACTAGCTCATATCTCATAGCAAAAATGAATAAAAACTTATCTACTCATTGCGGTCACAGATAAAAAACTTTCACTTAGTTTTTATGAACACTTGAAAAAAACTTCCCCTTTCCTCAAACGTACCGAGATGCGGCGGGAACTGTAGAGCCGAGCCGTCCCCGAATGGTGGGAACACGGCAGGGGGCATGGCCAGCCGGTGACCTGCCCCCGGTGACCCCGTACCGGGCACGTACGGAGGGGTGCCCGGGCCTGGCGGAGAGGTCAAAGGTCACCGTTAGGTGCGCCGCGGCCGACACAACGACGGCATCAGAGATGACGAGATGAAAGGCATCCTGGTACTCATGGTTGCGACGCTAAATATACATAAAGCTAGTTTCCTTTTTTATCTATTTTAATGTGTCTTAGTTTTATTTGTACAAATAAAAACCACCGCTGAGCCTCGAAGCACAAATTGAATTAACTTCTCCCCTGCAAGACTAACAAAATTAACAATGACCATCTTCACAACGTTTAACCAAAAATTTTCACGATTTTCAGCTCTCTTACCGTGCATGAAGTGGTGTGGATGCTGCACGTGCGGACTGACCACCTGTCCGGGCTCCATGTCACACGAGCTCGGCGTGTGGGGGTAGTCGAGCGTCAGCTCATCTGGGGAAGGGACGGAGGGCTATAGCGTCAACTCTTCTGGGAAAGGGACAGTCAGCTCGGCGTGTGGGGGTAGTACAGCGTCAGTTCATCTGGGGAAGGAACGGAGGGCTATAGCGTCAACTCTTTTGGGAAAGGAACAGTCAGCCCGGCGTGTGGGGGTAGTCGAGCGTCAGTTCATCTGGGGAAGGGACAGAGTGTTATTCTATAGCGTCAGAACATCTGGAGAAGGAACGGAGGGATAGGCCAGCGTCAGCCCATCTGGGGATGAAGGGGATGTCAGTCCATCTGGGAAAGGACGGAGGGCAGTTCATCTAGAAAAAAAAAGATTGCGAGATGTTGGAAAACAGCCCGCACGCCTGGTTGGGCTGTCAGAAAGTTCGGTTTTTCACACTGAAAGAAAAAATGACACCCTGTACGGGGTATTGACGGTCATGTCAAAAATAACACCCGAGTGGGGTGTTTTGAGGGGAGTCGCTGAGCTATTATAAATGGGGTGTTTGGCGTACACCCCAGGAGGGTTTCGACGCATAGTGGGGAGTCGCAGCCGCTAAAGGGGGGTCAGCGCCGGCCCACATGGGGTTCCGTTAGACTGCAGGTGACACCCCTCAAATATCAGCCGAGCACCCCTTTTTGGTCCCTAAGCACCCGACAGGGTGTCAAACTCCCAAATTAGGGTGTAAAATATAGCAGCGCAACTCCCCTATTTTTCTGATATAACTCCCCATATTGTTCCTGACCCCCACGCGGGGAACCGCGCGCCTTCAGAGGGAATCTCTCAGAGAAGTTTCACTCCCCTATACTTCCGAAAAACTCCCGGCGAAGATTAAATGTCCTTCGGAACGAGAATCTCAGACTATATTTATAACCGGGTGAGGAGTTACTCTTTCCGTTCGCGGCCTTGCGGCGCCCTGTAGTGTGCACGACCAACGTATGACACGGTAATCAGTCTAGATATCATCATGATATAGTTGGCCACTCTACGCTATGCACGCTTTTGCCTTAGCTCCAAACATGCACCAGCCATTCGTGAAAAACAGGTCCCGATTTTACCAACTTTAGTTTGCGCCATCTATCGGTAGGATTTGAAGCTGAAAACACGGGGTGTCACTCCAGGATAATGACACCCCAGAGGGGTTTCAACGGGGGTGTCTCAGCGACACTCCAATTTTTTGGGCCTGCAATTTTTGGGGAGTTCGCTAGCCGAACCTCTCCCAAGGGGGTCATGTACATTTTTGCGGCGTCAAAAGGTAATGGGGCTCCCGTGTCGGGTGTCACAACACCCATGACATCCTAAAATCATGAAAACGGAGCCTAATTTAGGAGTATTTTGGAGTATGTGGTGTCAGATTGTAAGAAATGGGGTTCCCCGATTTTTTTCAGTGCAGAATATCAGTGATCAAGTGGAAGTTCGAGGGGCTAGAAAAGATAATGCAAGATACTTTCCGTTGTGAATGTTTGTGAAAATGTTGCGACGCTGATTATTGCTAACACGCTTTGATGCTTTCAGTGATTCTTTGGACGCTACTGAACCTTGAAAACAGACGGTAAGACGGCAACGTGATGCCCTCGGGCATGCATATTATTATTGCATTCGCACGACCAACAGCGTCCTGACCTGTAAGTTACACCCCACCATTCGCCGGAACGGTGCACCACTCACTCCTTTCGGGTGTCCCTAACACAACAGTTCAATTTGCCCTCGGACATCGCTCAAACCCAACACGTCGCTTTATCGGCCCGCCGGGTGAAGGGTTGGCCGAATAGATCCATTGCCGGGCCGGCGGTCCACGTGTCCCTAAAAGCTGCAGCTCCCTGGAGACCCGTTACAACCCGTGAGTCAGCCGCTTGCGACGCGAGCCCAGTCATCGGCGTATCATTTGCCCTAAACGCGCCGCTTTAGCCGCGCAGTGTAATAGCTAGTTGCGACGCAGCGCTTTGCACAAAGCGGTATGAAGCACCTAATGGCACCATGCGTTGTGGGAGTGACAGGCCAAATGGCAGAGAATTGGTTGAACGTTGAACGCTGCCATTTGTAAAGGCCAAAGAGCCACAGGATAATCACAGACGGGGAATGGAATGGAATGGTATGGCGGCTTATTGTGCTGCATTTCTTTCCAACTGCATCGATCATACTTGTTTCGTGTATTAGATCTACAGCCTACAGTTCGCATCTCTGTACCTTTTACAAACGACCTTTTAACACGAGCATTTGATGTGAATTTTGGCTATAAAAGACATTCCGTTAATGACTAATGTTATCATGTTATGCGGTACTTGCTATTGTACGTATTTTTTAATGAGTTAATCCTGGATCTATGGAATGTCTATCATGCGAACGAGCAGTTCGAGCCGAACTGATGCAGCGAACTAAAGCTGTGCAGTGCACTTACCTAACTATTTATGTGCAATGCTATATATTTTGGTCACCTTCCAACAGCTCCTTATCTATGTTGCCAGTGGACAGTGGACAGACCATCAGACTCAAGATAAGATGTCACTGACACAAACGAATTAACATTGCATATCAAAGACATGTTCAAGCGGACACGAGCTGAAAGGGAGACTTTTGGCATAGTTGGCACTTTTGGTATGTTGTGAGTTTTGACACTGTGGCCAATTTGATGTAACTCCTCTGTTAATCCCTCATTAAGTCTAATCGCATAGTCGTAGTTGCGCATTTGCTGCCCCCAGGCCCCAGCTGCCCCTCCGTTAGAAAGCTGCAGGCTGGCGTGTCGTGCGGCACAGTCTATTTTACGGCGCGTGATACCGCTGCCATCTGTTGGCAAGTCGCGATACTACAGCCACTCTCGACAGCTGCGTATTGAATGCGTTAACATTTCCTTTTGCGCTTTAGCCAATCCTTGCCTGAGTTAAACATTTACATACATATATGTTTTAAAGCGTTCCAGTTATTTCAGTTACATGCTTGTGAATTTATGTGATGACTACCACGAAATACCGTGACCCGGTTCTCCTCTCCCTGCAAGCTAAGCATTTCTGGTTAAATGCCATCCTAGGGGTCGTGTCGCCTATTTGGCCAGCTCTCCCCATCTGGCACCATCTGCTGTTGGTGTCGACCCCTGCTCTGAACCTGCCGTGGCAATGGTGCGGAAGAAACGGCGCGACGGCAGCCACCCGTCTCCGGTCACCCATCAGCCAATGAACGCTGAACGCAGAGCGCTGCCACCGAGCTGCCAAGCCGCCCGCCGAGCCGCTGAGCCGCGCCTCAGGGGTCTGTCATTGATCGCACCGCTCCCCCCCCCCCCCCAGCCCCCTCCCCCTCCCCGCGGGCAGCCGAGGCAGAGCCCCGAATTTATGATGCATCGGCTCTGTGTCGTCCCGCTCCCCGGCTCCACCCATTCGGCGTTGCAGTCAATTTGTTAATAGTTTTCCCAATCCCGCGGGATAGAGAGGAAAGCTGCTGGAAAAATGGTCGCTGGAGGCGGCTCCGGGCCGGTGGGGAGCGCCGGCCCCGCCGGAGACCAGAAAACTGCCGCCGATTAGTCCGTGTCGAGGGGCTGCCGGCGCGACGAAAAGTGCCCGGGTTAGGGAGAGGGAGAGATTTAGAAGGGCTCGCCGATGCAGTTTGTCATCAGATATGCAGTGATGCAATGGATAAATAGAGATATGACGATAACCGTAAACATTTAACATTAAACACGAAACAATAGCATACTGTTTAATATGTTTATTATCTTGGTGCAATATCCGGAATATTTCCCCTTATACTGAAAAAAAACGTTACTGTGTGGTTTTCAATTTTCTTAAGAGATTAGAAGGTTTGTTATGATGTTAGTTGTTTTTAAACAAACGCAAGAAAATGAAGAAATTATATGCTACACCTATGAGGGGAGAGGGCATATGTAGGATATTAATTAGCTGGCTAAATTATTATCACGGCCGTCCACGGGCGTCCAGTGCAGGCAGCTAGCCTGGTCAACATCCTGACTCCTGAGCCCCGGGCAGGTGGGTGGTGTGCTCCCTTCCCACGTGACCTTTGGTGTTGGACAATGCTCACTCACCACATTAGCAACAGAAATTACATGAATTTTAGTGGCTGAATTAAACAGCTGAACGATGATGCGTAGCGCAATCTTCGACGATAAACTAGAATTATGCTTCACAATGCACAACTTACCTACACTCTAAAACGATAAAAGAATGCATTCTTTGAGACATTTGATACAAGACTCGCGTCACCACTTACCGTCGTTGTTGTTATAAACGGTATCGTCGTCGGACTCGGAGGTCTTCTCTCCGCTGCCGCCTCCCCGCCGCTTCTCTCCGGGCTTCATGTTTCGGAAGTACTGACCCCAGCGGGAACGGCCAGCGTCCTTCTTCAGCCGCTTCTCCTTGGCTCGCCTGCAAGAGGGCAAATGAAATGTCATCATATGTCAACTGTGCTAAAAGACGCTCAAGGTGTGCTTATGATTCTTATCATTCCAATTTGCTTGTAACAAGAAAAATATTTTGTCCGTTTTTCAACTTTTTTTAGCGCATGCATGCTGAGTTTCGATGTACATAAAGAGGGTTATAAAATGTACATCAATGTAAGAAAATATGTTGATAGTATATGCTAGTAAAAGTAGAAGATTGTTTGCGAATTTAAATCGGCATGTTCCCTTATTAGATTATATTCACTGAGAAAACAGTGTCCCCATTTTCGGTCTCAGAGACCAGTTTTCGGGCTAATGTACCATATTCAAAACAGACAGCACATTTCGAGAATACTTTCTGAGCAACGCCACATGGGATCATACGATCCCTTAAATCGGTATCATTGATCGCAGAAACAGAGCTCAGTCAGTACCCATTATCGGTGTCAAGCTTTAAAACTAGTCTCACTATGAAACCAGTTTTCAGCCCGATCCCCATTTTCGGGCTCACCTGAATCCAGTTTGAGGGCTCAACCCGATCCCTTTAATCGGTATATCATTGATCGCAGAAACAGAGCTCAGTCAGTACCCATTATCGGTGTCAAGCTTTAAAACTAGTCTCACTATGAAACCAGTTTTCAGCCCGATCCCCATTTTCGAGCTCACCTGAATCCAGTTTGAGGGCTCAAATTGTGTGGTGAAGCCAATATTAGGGCTCACCTCATCGCTTTTCGTCCGATGCAGCCCCTCCTTCCCCCTCCCCCGTGTCCAGCAGCTGCGAATAAGACGAAGCCGCTGACAAACTTTTTTTTTTGCTCGGCCAGCCTAGCGCCAGTCTCGAGCGGTGGGACAGTTAACCCGGCAATTTTGGCCGGGATGCAAAAGTTACGTTAAACCGGTTTATGTTAACCCGGGAGCAAATAACAACGTGGGAGCCTATCTTAGGTGTGGCAAAGCTAACGAATTACTTACTTGTTGCCGAGGTGCCCAAAGAAGGTACTGGAACCGAAAACACAACATTGGTTCATGTATTTATTAACATTCATACACACAGTCATACTTGTGCAAGGTGTCAGTGTTCGGTTGTGGGGTGTAATAGCCAGGGAAAAAGTTCTATGAACTGAAAAACCCGGCGCATATTACTTCGCAACATGGTTGTGTATTCAACATGAACTGCAAGGAGTGCAGACGACATTGCCTGTGCTAACTTAACGTCTCACGGGCAGCGCCGCGCTCTGACACCTTGGTCCCAGGGTGCAGGGTCCCAGAAGCGGCGGCGTTTCTGACCGCAAATCGCCGGAGAGCCGGTCGACGCCGTTGAGGGGACTGAGCAGGCCGCTGCCAGCTCCACCTTCACGTCCGCGCGGCGCAGCTCGGTGTGCGGCGGCGGCTCATCGCGCGGGCCGCACCCGTCCGTCCGCTGCACGAGCCGCTTTTCGATCCGACAGCGCAACACCGGCACGCCATTGTGCTGGCTGAGCGGCGGCAGCGGCACGTAGGCAACAAAACAGTAGAAATCGATGGGCCTGGATCGGCGTTGCCAGCAACGCCGGCAGCGGCGCGGCGGGAGGCGCCAGTGCCGCCGTCGGGGACGTGTGCCCTTCGCTGCGCTCATTCGAGTTGGCCGGCCGGCCGCGCGGCGTAGTCCTTTTGACACGGTGCGAGAAGAGCCGGATGAAGGTGGACTTTTTATTGGCGTTGCTGGTGCTCACGCCGCCGGCGTCCAGTTTGGGCGGCAAGTCCGAGTACCAGGAGTCGGACAAGTCCCGCGCGAACGCCGCCAGCCGGTCGTCCTCACTGCTGGCGGCGGCCCGCCGACGGCGCTGCCTCAGAATCGGACGAGTCGGTGGTACTGAGCACCTCGCGGGACGGGTAGCTGGGAGTGGGCCGGCCGCGGCCCCTGCCAGGCCGCGCCACCTTCACCGGCGCAGCCGCCTTCAAACTGCCCTTGCTGGGCGGCGGGTTGGTCGGCAGAGGCGGCAGCGGTGCCTCGACGTCAGTCCGAGTCGCTGTCACTGGGCGGCCGCCGCGGAGACGGCTTCTGTTTGACCCGCAGCCGGCCTGGGCCGGCTCGGCGCCCTCGGCCGGCGGCGCGCGCCGTTTCGAGCGTTTCACCTTTTCACTGTTCCTCTCGCCTGGTCCTCAGCGTCGAGCGGCTCGGCGCTGTTCGGTTTCATGTGGCCCATGCTGCTGGGAAACTCGGGTGGGGACAGCTTTCTGACTGGAGTGCCGTCGAAGATGGAGGAGACGGGGGTGCTCGCAGAGTCCTTGCCCAATGCCCATGATAGAGCCGAGGCTCCACTGGACGCCCAGCTTAATCGGGCTATCGCCGCCCTCCTTCTATGGTGGATTCTTCGGCCCCCTACAGCCACTAGGGCCATCATATACTCCCAGATGGCGGCACCTAGGGGATAAGGGGGGGGGGTGTCTGGGCCACTTGTCCACCTCGTGGCGTCGCCAGCGACGCCTGCGAGTCGGAGCAAATGATTATGGGGTCTTCCTCGAAGGACGGGTGCTCCAGGAGATGTTGCTTTGCCGTCTTGAGCGCCACCATCTCAGATCGGTAACTGGAGCAAATCCTCCCCGCCGCCTCCCACAGTACCAATGTTGTACTGTCTGGGTGCTCGGTGAGGACCCCAGCGCAGCCTTCCTATTACTCCCCCGGTCGCAGACCCGTCGACCCAGGCCCACGTCGCACGCTGGGGGAGCGCTCCCAGGCACGCCTCCGCATCACTCCTCCTCGCTGTTGCGGACGCCCCGATCGACAGCCGGTCCAGGTGGACCTAGACGCCGTCTGTTGGCGTCTACGGGGGCAGTCTCGTGGATAAGCGCGCCTCGGCGGGCAACGCCACTCCAGTGGTCCCACACCGCTCCCCCGCGCTCTCTCCAGCCGGTCACTGACTTCAGTCACGGTTGGGGGGGGGGGGCTTCCGCCACGACGCGGCGGGTCCTCCGACGGGAGGGAGAGCGCCTTCGCCAGTAGGCGCGATGCCAGCGCATCCCTCCTCATCTCTCCATCGGCACGACGCCCGCCTCTGCCCTCACGGCGAGTCTTGGAGCATGGAAATCGGGCAGCCAGTGATGACTCATGCCACCATCAGCAATCAGCATCTCCGCCTCCAGGACGCCAAGATGTGTGGCCGCAGCCGCAGGCAGCCACGCCGACCCCGCTGCCCGCATGCCCAAGTAGTCTCGAATCGCTGACACCTCTCCTGAAACAAGAGTGTTGTCGTAAACTTAAACCCCTTTCCGGCGCCCGCCAGCCGCGACAACACCACCACACCAATTTTTGTGACCCCGGAACTTCCGTCCCGAGCCTTATTTCACGGCACGATGCTACAGTGCGCTACACGTATTGTGGTATTCAGCTTCCATGGAAACATCAACTAATTTGGACGCTCAAACATGGGAGTCAGGAGTGGTTAACCCTCGCCCGCACATGGGGGGGTGGTTGCCACCCCCCCAGGCAGTCTTTCTGCTCTGCACTCAACATTTTTAGAGCTAGAAGGCTGATTTTTCGTATAGCTGCTCGTCTATCCTTTCTTGATGTCCACTTAAAATTTCAAGTTTCTATGTTTTTTGGTTTCGGAGATATGACCTTGTTTTCAGGTCATGTCATGACCCAAATGGCCAATTCTCAACATCTTGCGTTTGCCATGGGCCTTGTGAGCTTTTGACACCCTGATTTCGGCCTTTTTTGCCAGTCTTACCTCCCACCTATCATGGAACATGTTGTTCGACGATGTACAGGGGTCAAGGTCAGGGTCAAGGTCAACCTAGGTCATCTAAGATAATTGCATTTTAGGCAAGCCGAATTTACTTTTTGTGAAGTTTTTTTACTCCATTTTTGGTAAAAGCTTCTCAGATCATGATTTCATGTGATATGGACCCAAAAACAATCGGTGCACACACCAGTATACACACAGACACACACAGACATACAAACACATATAACTGACCTTGACCTAACTTGACCTGAAATGACCTCAGCAGCAAAATTCTGGTCGGATAGTGTGACAAAGAGGTTCTAGCTGGCTTGGCACCAGAAAACAGCATCGTCATCGGTATTTGATAAGCAGCGCACTTGATATCCAACGGTGACCCAAAACAGCAACATTTTTTAGTTTGACCTGACCTGGAAGGTCAATGACTGACCTGAGAAGGTAAAACTGGGTATCATTGGATTCGTCTCTTCCCAAAGAATCTTTTTGCTCTTTACTGCTAAGCTCTATCTGCAACAGGAACGAAATGGCGCGGGGGGGTGGCAACCACTCCCCCCCCATGTGCGTTCTAGGATGGGAAAATGGCATGTGCGGGCGAGGGTTAAGGCCCAGAGCGTTCTGTCTGGTTTATAAAACCTTGGCCAGCAGATGTAAGCGTGCTTTTTGTATAAGTGGCTTAATTTTGACGCAAAAGGGCACTAACCTTCGGCGCAAATAATGCAGAAATTTCAGCGCAAATTGCAAAATAGCTTGCGCCGAACTTCGGCGCATGACGGCTTCACGGGCGTCCGGCGTACCATATGGATGTTTTCCAGTTTGGGCTGCAGGTTTTAGCTCTAGGTTTTAGACTGTAGGTTTTGGGTTGGGTTGGGCTGGGCTGGGCTGGGCTGGGCTGGGCTGGGCTGGGCTGGGCTGGGCTGGGCTAGGCTGGGCTGGGCTGGGTTGGGCTGGGCTGGGCTGGTTGGGGTGGTTGGGTTGGGTTGAATTAGGTTAGGTAAGTTTAGGTTAGTTTAGTTTAGGATAGATATGAATACCTTTTTTTTGTAAGTTGAATTACTTTTTTTCATTTTGTAGCATCATATGCCTTCCATCTTTGAACTGCCATATTCAAGCACCAGAATAAGTATGGACTTGAACCTTTTCCAGTCTGGATGCCTGTATGGAAGTTGTGCAAAATCATGCAGTTGAAGGTATTGTAACCACAAATAAGAGCTGATGACTCAAGTCTCAACTTGTCCATAATTGGTTATCTTGATGTATACTTGTAGACCCTTCCTCTTACTTGGCACACAGGCATGGTGTCACAGTGTTCTAAAATTGGATTTCAATTGGGTGTCCCAACAAAAAAAAATCTGAAGACAAAATGAGATAGATTTAGTCTTTCCGCAAAACTGCATAATGCCATTTTTTACCTCAGATTTTGTCAGAACCTTCACAGGATCTGAAATGAAATGATGTAGAGTAGATGCATCAACTGTCAAGTCATGCGTAACCTGGCAGCTGGCTGTTGAATCAAACTTTTGATATATTTTTTTTTTTAGCAAAGATGAAATAAAGCCACTTGTCATATTTTTAGGATGAAAATATTTTCCCCATCATGTGTGGTTAGTCACCTAAAATTCTGAAACATGGACCACTGTGATACATGGGTGTCGATTTGTATACCTTTGGGGGTGCTGCAGCACCCCCAATGCTCAAATGAGCACCCCCAATGGTTTTCCGGGCACCCCCAATGATTTTGTCCCTCAATAACTCCCACTAACTCTGCTTGAGGAAAATACAGATACAGATACAGATACAGATAGTTTATTAAGACACCTCCATAGCATGGATTTTATGGGTCTACGTCATTACAGCACGATAAAATAAAAGCAAATACATCTACATAGCGCATTCACAAAAGACAGGCAATATACTCAGGTACATAAACTGGAACGGACTAAAACATATCATCTAGATATACCTAATCACGGTGCTGTCACCGCGTTCTGCGTGACAGCGTTCCACGCCTTAGCACCACCGTATAAAAAGCTGCGCTTTGCGAACTCAGTCCTCGCCCGAGGCAACTCGAGCTGACCGCCCTCGGTAGCACGCGTGATGTCGAGATATGACACTGACACGCTGACACTGATAAAATAATTGTTCTGCAGTCTTTCACTACAAAAAAAATAAAACAATTACGCAATTTACAAGGCATGAAATAAAGATGTAAAGAAAAGAAAAGTTAGTTTTAAGAAGAAGGGCGAAAAAAGACGTTAAATTGCAAAGACACTTGTGTGGGTCCGTCGTACACGGGTGTCGGACTCTTAGAGCTGCTGGTGCGTACCCTTTACAAGCCGGCAGGGGGCTCCAGAGACCGGCGACGGGCCCTCAGGGGCCGGCAAAGGGCCATCAGAGGCCGGTGGTACCTTCAGAAATCCTGTGGGGTCGTCTTTAGAGACCGGAACGGACTCAGACGCCGATGGGGCCCTCAGAGTCGCCGGTGTGGGGCCTTCAAATGTCACCGGTGGCAGGGTGGCCGTCACATGCGCACTAGTGGGGCCTTCAGAAGCTACGATGCTGGGCCCTCAGAGCCGCCGATATAGGGCCTTAAGAGGCACTAGTGTGGGGCCCTCAGATATGGCAATGTGGGGCCCTCGGACTGGAGGCGCCGGTGTGGGGGCTTCGCAGTCGCCGGTGACGGCCCTCACAGGCGCCGTTGTGGGGGCTCTCAGAGACACTGGTTTAGGGCCATCACAGGCGCGCGTGGGGCCCTCAGAACTGCTGTTACGGAACGGACCCTTCATAGGCCGACAAAAAGATATCAAGAGGTCACCGGTGCCTTCAGGAGCCTTGTGGGGTTCTAAGAGACTGGCATGGTGCGCTCAGACGCCGCTGGGACCCTCCGAGTCACCTGTGTCAGCCGTCAGGGTCGCTGGTAACTGACAATGGCCCTCAGAACCGCCCATGTAGGGTTTTAAAGGCATTGGTGTAGGGCCTCAGAGTTAGGGGTGTGGGGCCCTCAGGGACGCCGGTGTGGCGCTCAGAGGGGCGCCGGTGAGGGCCCTTACAGTCGCCGTTATATGGGCCCTCAGAGAAATGGGTGTGGGGCCATTATAGGCGGGTGTGCAGCTCCTAGAGCTGGCCCCCTATAGGCCGGTTAAGACCCCCAGAGGCCGGCAAGTGGCCCTCAGAGGCTGGCTTGGGGCCCTTATGGAGATCTTAATGTTGGTACTTGTGGGCCCATGAGGTGTTCTTACGAGCCCTGTGGGGCCCTTCTGAGTCTAAATATAGCCAACGTGGACCCTCAGCGGCCAATTGGCGCCGCAGGGCCCCTCAGGCCCGAATAACCCGATGGGCCCCTGAACCTGATGGGGGGGGGGGGAAATCCCGTGATTATCAGTACCTTATGGGGATACCCAACCATGCCTTGCACGGTTGTGCCTCATGGCAAAGCTGCAATCTTTCACCCGGTGCAGGGGTTGAGCACCCCCAACCATTTTGAAAAATCGACACCCCTGCTGTGATACCAGCATTCCATCATGTCAACCAGCATTCCGCAGCATGTTAGCAGAAGCAGCAGCATGTTATAAGTATATGAAAGATCCAAATAGGTTGTAGGTTGGTAGGTATTGGTACTAAGTTTAACTTAATAGGTTAGTAGGCAAGGTTAGGATTAATTTTAGTTGAGCATCAAGATAACCAATTACGAACAAGTAACAAAATCCTTACCTACCCTTGAAAGCATTGCTTCAATCACATCATCACGAAGAACCAGACAAAAATTTTGCACATTCTTACACTATTTGACATCCTGAATCCAGATATGATGCTTTCATGTGGCGCAAATACAAGAAAAACGAATAATCAAACCCGTGCGTATTCGTATCAACGGCGCCACAATTGTAGATCAGACCTTTTCTGAACAAATGCCACCACAATTATAATTGATAAGGGATTAAAATGGCATGATCATCAACATCTTGATTTTTTCTAAAAGATAGCGATAACTGATGACTAATAACTTACCATTCATTTTGAAATCACGGCGGTAGGTACACCAACACATGGCACTGAAAACAGCAAAAGACGGAATGGCGGAATGTCGTATGGAGCCCTAAAACGCAGCTCGAATTGAGCCCGAAAAGGAAGACGAACTGAGCCCGAAAAGGAAGACGAACTGAAGCCGCTTTCGGGGCTAATGTACTTTATGCCCGAAAACGGCGCCTAACTGATACCGATTTTAAAATCATACAGATTTGAGCCCTGTTTTGGCACTCATATGAGCCCTTATTCAAAAATGTTCTCAAAGTGTTTTCTGAGTGTTGAAAGGATACCTACTGTGAGTTCAGTGGAATATGGTGGCCTGTATCAAAAGCTTTGCTATGCTAGTGTTCAGCAATTTCAGTAGCCTTACACTTATGGAACACAACAGCAGGAGTACATTTAATCAAGTAATGCGATGACTTTGGATACAATCATATAGCATGATACAACTGCCCCCAGAAGCATTGTAAGCCCTATGAGCTCCGAAGCCGTGCAATCTAAATCTGGCCGGAAGCTCGGCACATTTGGTCCAGCGCAGAGGAGGCTGCCGGGAGGAAGCTGGCGTTGCCATGGAAACGGTATCGGCCGAGCGCAGATGAAAGGCGGGAAGCCGCAAAACACGCGCGGCGGCAGATGAAAGTGCTGCGCTGCGGCGAACGGGCCTGGCGCGATCGACCATCCACTGATTAGGGCGGAGTCTGAGCCCCGGGGAGTCTGGTGAAGGGGAGACTAGGAGAGCGGGCTCAGAATTCAGCCGAATCGTTTGTTGCTTTTTGTGTTTTAGTAAAGGTGATGTGATCGGAAACACAAATAAATTTGTGAGAAGTGGACAAAATAGACAGATGATTGGTAAACAAAATGTGTAACGAAAATAACCAGTAGGTATAACGCCTTTTGGGGCGACTAACGGAGCGAGCGAGAGGGTGGGCCTTACATGCACGTGCGAAATTTCGAGGGGGTACCTCCAACTGACTTGTGCACTGCGCCCTACTAATCGGTCTCTAGCGATGTGCCAAATTTGAGCACAATCGGCTCAGCCGTTATCGAGATCTGGAAGCGGCGTCCTGCACGTGCGCACGTGCAACATGAGTCCCAACTGACTTTTGCACGGCACCCTACTAACCGGTCCCTAACCGCGTACCAAATTTGAGCGCAATCGGTCCAGCCGCTCTCGAGATCTGGAATCGACCCCTGCACGTGCGCACGTGCAGCAGCACCCCAACTCTGGCACATGGATATGCAGTGCCTAGTGGGTGCCTACCTACATGCCAACTTTCAGCGCAATCGGCCAAGTAGTTACCGAGATATTGCAACAATTAGAAAAGTGACACCTCTTCGTTTTGCACGTGGCACGTGCATAAGGGGTCACCCACATGCATCGGGAATAGTCCAATACTTGGTAGAAGGAATGAAGCTACCCTACAAAAATTACCGCATGTAAATCGGTCAAGTGGTTGCTGAGATATAAGCCTCGCAAAAGCGTCCGCACGGCCGGCCGGCCGCTCATACTCACCAGTATAACGCCTTTTGGGGCGACTAACGGAGCGAGCGAGAGGGTGGGCCTTGCACGTGCGAAATTTCGAGGGGTACCTCCAACTGACTTGTGCACGGCACCCTACTAACCGGTCTCTAGCGATGTGCCAAATTTGAGCACAATCGGCCCAGCCGTTCTCGAGATCTGGAAGCGGCACCCTGCACATGCGCACGTGCAAAATGGGTCCCAACTGACTTGTGCACGGCACTCTACTAACTGGTCCCTAACCGTGTACCAAATTTGAGCGCCATCGGTCCAGCCGTTCTCGAGATCTGGAAACGACCCCTGCACGTGCGCACGTGCAGCAGCACCCCAACCTTAACACATGCAGATGAATTACCTGATGGAGACCTAACTGTGTACCGAGTTTCAATTCAATCGGCCCAACCGTTGTGCCGTTATTGATGTTGCAATTTTGGGGGTTCTTAAAAAATGTCCAACTTTACCACGCGCCACGTGCGGTGGTTGGCAAGAACGCATGGTGGCCATCACACCACAGAACTTTTACGTCCAAGTGACATTCAGTAAAGAAGACCGCTTGTCAATCGGATGTCCCGTTCCTAAGATATTAGCTTTTGAAGAGCGTCCCCACGGCCGGCCGGCCGCTCATACTCAGAAATTTCCGTTAATCTAAGGAAAGACTCCGCTCGCTTCGCTCGCTCCGTAAGAAATTTCCGTTATTCTACGTAAGACTCCGCTCGCTTCGCTCGCTCCGTAATAATGCATGCAACGTCGAGAAAACTATCCATGACAAATCACCTCACGAGAGTAATTCGGCTCATTCACCCTCTCTCCCTCTCTCTCTCTCTCTCTCTCTCTCTCTCTCTCTCTCTCTCTCTCTCTCTCTCTCTCTCTCTCTCTCTCTCTCTCTCTCTCTCTCTCTCTCTCTCTCCCTCTCTCCCTTTGGAACTGACCTGTTCTGGAACCAGACCTGCACGACGCGCATGTCCAGTCCGGTCTCCTGGCTCAGCTGTTCCCGAACGTGCCGTGCCGGCTTGCTACTGTTGTTGTAGGCCACCTTCAGCGTCTCCAGCTGTTTGGCCGTAATCGTCGTCCGTGGCCGCTTGTTGGTTGAGTCGCCCTCTGAGCAGAACGAGAGGTGAATGTTAGGAAGGTGAACTGGCTATTAGAGAGATGTTCAGGTCGCTAAATGTCACGGAGAGTTGACATTTACTGAGATATTTTGGGTGGCTAGAGGGCAAAGGGAAAGCCAGACGCAAAAGGACACAACTCTGAACGGTCGAGAAGGTCAAGTAAGATACGACAAACAACCAACCCTTAAAAGTTCAGCGGTAATCACACCACTGTTTGCGACTTGAGGCGATCTTCTTTGACCTTTACCAACCAATCACCTCCACCCACCCAGCGCTCGCAGCGTCCCGCCCTGGCCTCGCTGACCTACCGGCATCACCGCGCTGCTTGGCCTGCTGGTAGTCGTCCTTGCAGACCAGCTTGCCGTCCTCGGTGAGGTAAAACTCGTCTCCTGTGTTCAGCTGGCCGTTGCAGAGCACACAGACGAAGCAGCTGAGGTGGTAGACGTTGTCCTGGGCGCGTCTCACCACTTGGTCGGGAGGGATGCCGGCGTCGCACCCGGAACACTTGGCCCCGTACCGTCTGGGGAGCATAGTGGGCACAAAAGGGGGTGTTTAGCTGATGCTGAATAAACAAGAAAATTAACAAAAATCAGGAACATAAAAGGATTGAGGCAGCATGGCATGTTGTAATGCTGATTGCTGAATGTTGTGAATGTGACGTGAGGGACACCTATTTACCTATTTCACCCGAATTCTAGCCATAGATCGTTTGAAGCATAGGACATTACACATTGGTACCTATACAGCGGTAAATGTGTGATCTGTGAAAGCACCTAAATTAAGACAAACTGAAAGAGGCATGGGAAAAGAAACGATGGGCATTTCCTTGAAATTGAGTTGATGAACTCATGCGTGTCTCACCGAAAGAAATCTTCCTTGCAGAACACCTGTCCCGATCGGACGAAGCACTTGTCGGCGAGCTTGGCGCCGCAGTCGGCACAGATGAGGCAGGAGCTGTGCCAGCAGCGGTCCAGCACCTTCAGAATGAACCGGTCCACAATGGGCTTCTCGCAGCCGCCACATTTGGGGATGGTCGCTGGAACAGAAACAGAGACGTTAGTGACTTATAAGTTGGCACGTTGTAAGGGAGGTGTGATACTCGTATTGTACGACATAGCCACTCTCGTAAGTACATATTCAAAACACGCTATGGGGGGCTGGATGCTATAGGGGTGGAGATGACAAACGGTTTTGCCTGAAAACATCGATATTTGACATCTGATCTTTCCCGCCAAAATAATAAAAGTCCCTTGGTATACTTTAACATTGGATATTGCGTGGACATTGGACATCTTTGGAGGTAGCAGGCGTGAAAGTAGGTATATGTACTTCCAATCATTCAATGAATAATTAGATAGTTTACTTGTTGAAGCACTTGCTGTATGTAAGGCATAGGTATAAGTTCTATGAGAAAAAACACTTTTAAATGGCCTCCTTACAATGAAATACCAAAAGATGAAATAATGAAATCATCAATAATTATTTCATTATTTTATCTTTTGGTATTTCATTGTAAGGAGGCCATTCAACCAGGAGCCTGCCACTAATAGGGTTAAAAGTGTTTTTTTTTCTCATAGAAATAATTAGATAGCATGGAATCGTTGGAAATGCCACATTGTATTCATTGGATGGGGGACGTCTCTGGGTATAATGCTGCAGTGCTCAATCTATTTGTTTTGTGCTGGCCTGGGCCTATAATTAGCTCAGCTTCAACATCGCATTAACAACGAAGTTCGAGGTTGTCTTATATGCACCGTTCAATCGTGGATGCTTCTAAATTATGCTCATCAATAATCACGGCATTCATTTTCATTTGAAACACGGCATATTTATTCCGCGATGCTTGTTTGTCACTGCCTGATACACTTGTGCCGACGGCAAGTTTTTCAATAGTATTTCACTTCCCACGCTGATACACATTGGAAACCATGATCATTCGATGATCATTTATTATTGACGTAGATATTTGGTTACTATAGCTATAATTACCCTGCATAAACATAGAAAATTAGTCCCTCTGCGACAAAGAATGTGGTTTGAAACTCAATCACAGCCACTTCAGATAAGAACTTCGAATAAGACAACTTGCGCAGGATGTTGTGGCAACTGGCATGAGCTTCGGATGTCAAATAGCTGGTAGCAACTGGCAAGCACTCACTTCACCGTAGATCAGAGAAAATGCAGTAATTCCAGGCTTCTTACAGCCATTAACAGTCTTTCCTTTTCCTATACGCCCGTTTAACCCTCTCAGGACAGCGTGGCGAGCCACCCGGCCACACACCGGCCCTTACCTTTCAGTTTCTCGGGTAAACTGGAGTGAAACAGATCAAAAGGCGGCGGGGTTCCGCCTCCTGCGGTCGGCGGCGAGCAGCCTTTGAGAGGAGACATCACCAGCGCCCCGGCACCACCCGTCATCACCGTCATCACCGCGTCACCGAGCGGCGTCAGCGGCGGCGTCTGACCGCCAGCCGGCGCCGAGCGTCACTGGGGCTCCCCTCTATGCCGTCCCCTCTGCCCCCGTCCGCCGGTCGTGGCCCCCGTCCGCCGGTCCGGCCCGGCCCGCGCTCATTCAATGGAGCACCAGCTGGTCGCTAAGGGCGAGATTTAATGGGGAGGAGGCGGACAATGAGCGCTGATGATAGTCGTCGACCGCGCGCGTGCCATGCTGCCGTCACCTGTTTGTGCTCGTGGCCGGAGCTGTGGGAAAGGTCGACAGCTCGGCGCTCCCACAGCTGCGAGCTGCAGCTGAGACTGAACTAAAGCGTGAAATAACCACAATACAACTTCAGAAGTCACCAGAAGTTGGCGGTCAGACGCCGCGTGCTGACGCCGCTCGGTGACGCGGTGATGACGGTGAAGAACAAATACAACTTCAGAAGCGCCCGATGAACCTTCGTGAGTCGTCGCTACTCGGATGTCATATTGTTATGGTTGTAACCAAAGAGCTTTGTGGAGTCAATATGAGTGGATATTCGCATAAGTGGGTATTTCAAAAGCGAATACGAAGAAGCAATGAGAAAACCATGAATATGGCCCGCATGATGAGGAATAGAGAAACCATGCTGAATGATCAGGGCCAATCCAAGTCGTATGCTCAAATATCGTAATTACCGTTCATGGTTTTATTGCCAGCACATCAATAAACACAAGCTCAAAGTAGGTGTAAATAATTTGTGACGTTGTTGTGACAAACAGCCACGCTGGTCTGTTGTAGTGTTTGGAACATGCCAATTGTTGTGGTGCTCGGAACATGCTAATTCAGTTGATTGTGGTGCGATTAGTAGATACCGTGCAATACTTCGTGTATGATAAGCTAGGAAAATGCCGGTGATAAATTTAAGACAAATTTACTCAATATATGTCAACTTATATTATCTTATGTTGAAATAAATTCGACATATAGTTCAGCATCGTCATTCGCCATATAGGTACCTACTTGCTCCATTTTGAAAGCTCATAAAACTAAAAATAAAAGCTATTTGAAAACCCGATTCAATTCGAGTTTGTCTCCATTCGAATACCTGAATTGAGTTAAGTTTATTGTAGAAACCTCGCTGTGGCTATTCTGGTCTCACGTCAGGTTATACATTGCTAAAACACAGGATTAACCCGCGCCCCAGTGGCGGTCTCAGCAAACTTCGCCCTAGTGAGGGGGGGCATATGTTACCACCCACCTCTAACTCAAAAACTAAGAGGGCTAGAAAGACGCGGTAAAAAGCATTCAATAGCTCTCAATGCGTACGTTTGAAAGTATTTCAGTCATTTTTCACCATAGAGCAATATTGGGGTCACCAGAGGTCATCAAAAGTCAAAATTTGCCAATTGTCATTATATTTTTCAGAAAACATGCCGCTATCTCAGGAACTATGGTAGCTAGAAAAACGCATGTAAGAGCAAACGATAGCTTTTGAACTCTTATTTTGAAAAGGTCACTATCAATATTGACCTCAGGTCAACGGTTTAGCCTCCAGAGGGCAAAAACTCCAAAAATAGCTGTTTTTACGAAAAGTGTTTTTCGACAATAACTTACGACTACAAAAAGCCACGACATTTCTATGGCCAGAATCGTGTTCCCCTCGCCGAGACGCGTCGAATGAACTATAATTTGACCTTGAAAGGTCAACTTGAAAATTTGACCTCAGGTCAAGGTCATGACCTTACCGGAAAAGGTCATGTTGCATATCAGTCGATGCGTCTCAACAAGACAAACACAATGAGATCATCCCCAGCGTTCTATCTCTTTCCAATCGCGAGTTATTGGCAAAAAACTGTTTGTAGCCTCAAGTGACCTCGGATGACCTGTCTAGAGGCTATCACCAAAAATGACACCTTGGTCATCACGAGTGGACTAAATTATTGTGATTCTGAAATATTTGGACTGTTCCGATGCGTACACACGGATCTAGAGGCATTTTCATTTTTCTCCATTGACTTGTAATGGAAAGGTCACGCCACTGACCTGACCTTAGGTCACGGATATGAAAAATCTGAGATATACAAATTGTAGGCGCTCATAACAGCATGCAATCCACCAAGTTTGAAACCTTTCTGGCAAACACTGCAGGCTGGACATGATTGCAAACTTTTTTTAGGCTTGGTCAGTTAACTTGACCTGGTGACCTGACCTGACATGACCTGGGGTCAAAAATTTCACACATTGTCCAAAATTGATGTACCAAAAGCTACCCCAAGCGGCGCGGCGCTACGCGCCGCGGTTTTTTATTCACACGCAAAAAAACGCGACAGGGTGGTAACATATGCCCCCCCCCCCCACTGGGGCGAAGGTTAAAACACATAAAACACCAGGCTATTACATTTTTAAAGCAAAAGTAAACTAAGCAGTAGGCAAAATGCAATTGGCACTCCCTTGCTCATATTGATATTGACATTTATTAACGAGGGATTTCACTTACGATATATGGAACTTTAAATCAAAATAAGCCCTCCAGCCTAGTAATTTTCGCATCACAAATCATGAATACACTCAATTTGTTTTCGAGTATGACTTCTACGTAATGGTAAAATTGGCTCATTCAGCAACAATACGCGACTTTATCTGTTTGCTTTATTTAATACCTTCCCATTACGAATTTCCCCCTACATTGGAACGATTTTGCGATGTCATGACTGAGAATGCAAGTCATACTTCAAATGGGCTCAGAAACAGCATGGTGGCATTCGCATTGATTTTCTGTCTGCCTCGTCATTCGGGATAACGTGTAGCTCTTTCGATGATCATGATCAGATGATAGTTATTTGTGAATTGGACGTTTAGCTATAATACCATGCAAAGCAATGACCGTGAGCACTTAACTTTACTACACTGAGGTCATTTGGAACGAGGTGTTGCTTCAGTTATGGGTAAAATGCGTGGGTAAATGTAAAAATTGGTTTAATAAGCACAAACAGAGATTGGTGTGAACTTATAGATCTACCTAATATGTCAAAATTTGGACTCTTCCTGAATTATACGTCACACGTTTTTTTTCATGAGTATTTATGCCATTTGCATGTAGAAACGTCATTAATTCAAAACAATATCGGGGTAAGATTAAATGTGCCCAAAAGCAGAATCAATCCGAGTATTTCCTGAAACCACGCTCATTATGCGCTATTACTTGTGTGGTGTGCACCCTTACTTCCGGTGTAATCACTCCCGAAAATTGCACGGTGTTCGGCGAGCGCTGCATGCTGCTCAGCACTCACGCTGTCTTGCAGCGGCCGTGTATTGGTGCTGACAATCAGAGGCACTCGCTGATTGGAGTATAATACGACTCTGAGGGACACAATCCGTGTCAACACGTAAACCCATGGGTCTGTTTACTTTTCATTCATTAGCGCATGCACCACCTGTCGACGTGCGCGAGAAACTGCCCCCGTCCCCTCCCCTTCCCTCCCCTCTCTAACCGACACCCCTGCTCTGCGTGACAATCGCCTGCAATTTAACGCAACCACGGGCGAAACGACCGATCCAGCTCTGAATTTTTCATGCCGCTTTAAAAATTAAGCCGCTGATGTAATGCCTATTGTCCGGTAAATGAAATATATTGCCGGATGTTACTGGGCTTTGTGGCGATTACCGCGAGGGTATTGGTGGTGGGACACGGCTCGGGCGCTGATTGCTCGACGGACCGAAGGACTCGTGC
The DNA here is from genome assembly GCF_019059575.1 of Amphibalanus amphitrite. NCBI lineage: Eukaryota > Metazoa > Arthropoda > Thecostraca > Balanomorpha > Balanidae > Amphibalanus > Amphibalanus amphitrite. The sequence goes on from NW_024881926.1 coordinate 251,923, forward strand.
TCCTCAGGTACTGACTGACTTACTCGTAGTTAGCCTCGGTGGTCCCGACTGTTCCACTGCAGCCACATACTATTGGATAATGGATTTGGCCGTGAAGAAGCAAACATTGTTCACTGTCGAGTCCCAGAGTAAGTTGCCAGCCTATCAGCTGTAAATCCGTTTCGGGTAACGTGCAGCAAGGCAGTGTTAGAATGCTATAGGATAAGAAGGACGTTAGGAATTGGCTCCACTTGCATAAACAACAGGTAACACTTGTGCCGAATACAATGCTCCACTTAAATCAAATTAAGTGTGCACAGTATCTAATATTTATCCGACAAAAACAGCAAAACAAAAAATCCTACAAAACAGTCAAACAGTCTCCTGCACCGTCTCGCCCTCTCGACGCGTCACTTGGTCCGTCGACTTCGCGTCTCGAGGGAGGGCGAAGGCTCGTCCAGCCGACTGGCGCTGGGACAGTGATGGTGTTGACACTCATTGGCCGCGTGTCCAATGGGCACTGGACCGATATCCACGGAGAGCAACAGCGTGCCGCTCAGCGACGCGAGAGGAGCGGCTGACCTGGTGCGGGGAGAGGGAGCGCGAGGCTAGTGCGGCAAGCGTCTGGTTGACAGGCTAGAAATGAGAAAAGAATTACTGAAGCATTGTTTTGTTGTGAAAAGAAAATATTCAAAGTGTCTCGCGAAATATCATTGCTATTTGGCACACTGAGTTTTTGGAAAACTGTTTATAGCTTGACCAGGATACCAGGATACCAAATATGACAACGCACTTGTTTACATCCTGTTCACATTTATGCTATAAAAGATATCCAGATTTGTTCTCTCTACTCTGTCGTGAAAGTATCCATCTCCCGTAGTGACCTTCACCATTTACCACCAACTCTTTGACCAGCGGTACCGGTCCTTTGTTCTATTTCTGTCCTATGACTACTCTCCTATCCGAGCCACCTCCGTTTCACCCCATCCAGTTCACTATCCAGCCACGCCTCCACGCCAGACCAGGGAGCTCCAGCGACCGGCCCAGACCAGAGCACCCAGAGCACAGATGGCGGCTCGGACTAATGGTCCGACGGCCGGCTTTGGGGGGTAGTTGACCAGCCGCTGGTCGCTGGTCGCTGGTCGTTACCGACAGTCGTTAGAGCTCAGAGGTGAGGCGGAAGACGACCGATCTCGCCGCACAGCTTTCTGGTTCTGGGTGTGATGAGTTAGCAGTTTTCCTAGACTGTTGGTCCCAATGTTATCAGCTTGTGTGTTTTGAATTGAACTTTCTCAGCGTTGAGACAGTATCTGGTAAGTAGTTGCTTCAACTATTTACAATGTTGAAGGATTGATACATAAATAATTACTTCCTCCGAAACAAAAAAATGTTTTAAATATCGCTCGATGTTGTACCTAATGAGCTGCGTCAAGCAACTGTCAGCCATCTGTCATAGAACTTTTCCCACAGCACCCATTCATCACACTAATCCACTTAAGCGCTTCATCCCAATGTGGATGGACTAGGCTATAGATCACAGCTTTCCCTTATTTCATCCCACTATCTTCATGATTCTCATCCTCCCCAGTCCCCGCATCCCGTGACTCCCCGTACCATGCCTCCCCCTGATGATTCCGCTCCCAGAGTCTACTCCCTTTGACTCCCGGGCTCTCTGACTCCAGGCTCTGTGGGCCCCATTGACTCCCCTCTCTCTGACTCCGGGCTCTGTGGGCCCCCTGACTCCCCTCTCCCTGACTCGGGTCTCTGTGGAGCCGGTGACGCGACTGTCATCCCGTCGACGGGCCGTTTTGTTCCTCTAATCGTCCGAATCCGCCTATCAACGCCCTCCCGCCGGCGATCGTAGAGCTGCCAGATTTTCGATAATGTACCCCGCCCCCGGTGATGAATTAAAGATGGCTATCTCGGCGGCCCGGGGCGCCGCTCTGATCTGCGCTCTCTCTCTCTCTCTCTCTCTCTCTCTCTCTCTCTCTCTCTCTCTCTCTCTCTCTCTCTCTCTCTCTCTCTCTCTCTCTCTCTCTCTCTCTCTCTCTCTCTCTCTCTCTCTCTCTCTCTCTCACCTTTTCTCTCTTCTCTTTCCTCTTTCCCTTTCTCTTCCCCTTTCTCCCTCTCTCTTTCTCTTGATCTCTTTCTCTCTCTCTTTCTATCCTTAAGTTCATTGAAACACAGCTGATCAACCCGGCCCGAAAAGCCATGGGCTAGCTTGATACTGTCCATGGTCTGGACCAACAACACGCCTGGCACCTGCATCACTTGCGTCGGTATACATAGACCAGTAAAACTAAGATATTAGATGAGTGATGAGTGCAGACCGACCGGTGCCGTCTCTGGGCTGAGCGGGGGCTGGGCGAGACTGGCTCTGGGCTGGGGTGTGGTGCGACCCGCAAACGCCGCACCGAGTGGTGTGTATGATTGATGAGACGCGTTGAAAACCCCCGTTGGCAGTAGCACCCCGGTGAGTGGGGCGAGAATAGATCACCCTGCGTTGACTAAGTGAAGAAGATTAGAGCCACTAGAGCATGCTGCACCAAAAACTCTGTGAGATGCCTACTATATACGCTTATTGTCAGACAATGAGGAGGGAGTTTTACACTCTGCGCTTATTACGGTATTTTCTATCTTAACTTGCTTTAAATACCGTGTATTTTTCGTATCACCTCGTCCCTCGGGCACAACTCTGATTCCTCGCAGTCATTACGAGTTAGGCACTTCAGAACTAAGGCAAGAGATCTCATCCAATAGCCACCACACTGAACCTATAAAAATCATTGCAATTGCCTGTGCTCAAACCTGATGGAATATCGACATGGTTGATGGTGGTGTAGCAAATGATTGAGTATGGATAAACGGACACTAGCCTCCATGTGTTTCATGGGTAAAAAAACGATGTTCAAAAACTGCATTGATTGACAATTTTATGGTTATGGTAATCACTCTGCATACTGGCATACAACTATCGTAAAACGGGTACAGGTCGACAGGTCGCGTGCTAGCAGTGCTCTGTCAGATTACGTACTGGTCCAATACGGAAATGCATGTAACAGAGCGGCACAATAGCTGCATTTCCACAGGTTTATAGCCCTGGAAATAACGTCAGTCTTGAGTATGCGCCATTACCGCCCAGATGGTCGTTGTGATATGGGGTACTTGTATTCCAGGGCTGTTTCCATATGACCCCGTTCATTGCTAATGCTGACGGGAAGATTCTCAGAAATGCTGATCTACGCGATTGTCTCGTACAAATTGCTGTTTCAAAAGAGCTGGAACGCTGCAGATAATTACGTAAGATTCTATGTGCAATTCTCTTTTGTAAAATGTGTCGCGTAGCTGTTTCTGTAGTTTCCAGTGTATTTGCTCCACGTGCACACCGCACCGAACCTCTTGCCAGACTCCCCTCTCTCCGCCGGGAGGCGACGGTCACGCCCTGCCCGGGACGGCCGAGGAACAGAGCAGCTCACAGAACAGTCCCGCCGGAAGCAGAACAGATAAATTAGGTCTGAAACCCTACACCCGACCCGTCGGGCCGGGGCAGCGGCGCTCCGTCGGCTGCCGGCCAGCCGGCCTCCACGTGGCCCACTCACTCGCTATAACACCTCCCCCTGTTTCTCGAGAAACATACACTCAAACAAAACAAAAAACGAACAGTCACGACCGAGTAGGGATGGTCTCGAATACCAATGCGCACAAACTCAACACCAATTAGCAACGCGATTACCAGAACAGTACAACACAGACAACAGAACAGTACAACAGACAACAGTTCAACAGACAAAAAATCACAATATCTCGTCCAGAACGTCACCGGGAACGGCGCTGCCGTACAACTCTCCCGGTGCCCGGCGGATTCTCTCACTTCGCCGCACGGTTTCTGTCTCGTTTCGCCCATTGTCACCATTCTCGGCCACAGGGGTCGGCTGCCGGCTCTCGTCCGGCGGAGCCGCTCCGTCGGCACCAGTGGCGTCTGTCTCTGGTGGCGGCTCAGGACAGTCTGCCCAGAGCGGCTCGTCGCCATCACTGTCCTCGGAGTCGCTGCACGGTGCCGGTGGTGCCGCCCCGTGCCGGTGCCGGACGCTTCTGACGTGCCACGGCGTCCCGTCCACCTCCACTTGCTGCGGTGACACGACCCGTGTCACCACACCGCTCCGTGAAACGTCAGTGCAACGGGTCGGGCCACCGCGACACCGCACCCACACCGGGTCACCCACTCGGAATGATCCACGCACACGGCCGTGCTCCACTGGTCGTCGGTCGGCAGACAGACCACTGGGCACGCACTGAGAAACACTCAAGCCTATCCATGGTTCTCGGAGACCATGCAGGGGTCGTTCTGGTCTTGTATGAGAGCCTCAATTGGGGAGAACTTTGTTTACAGTTGTTGGTCTCCAGTTTGGTAAAGTTCTCAGGTTTTTCCCGTAACGTTCTCGAGCGAGAATGGTGTGCTATCTTGAACGAGAACTTTGCCCGGATAAGGTACTCTTATACTGCGGGATGATCTCCCATGAGAACCTTTACCAGGTCATGAGATCATAAACGAACACAATTCCCGCTCATAATATGATCCTGTATGGTCTCCGAGAACTTTACAACTTAAGAGCGCCGGCTTTCCTGGCACGGCATTCGCGCTCACGACCCATTCCCCCCCCCTCTCCCCTCCCTGTAGAGCGTCAGCTTTTCATGGCACAGCATCCGCGTTCTCGATCCTTCCCATTCCCTCCATGCACAAACAAGGTAAAGAACAGGCATGTATATTTATTGTGTCATATGTCAAAAAACTCACTCTGGAACAGAACATGCGATGCAGTCATTCGATGCGAACATTTTGTTTCAAAAGCTGCCCAAACCCTTTCGCTTGCCGCCCCAGTCAGTACCGACCAGCGTGCTGAGTTTCAACTGTGTCGTTTAGCAAGAGACCATAATATCTCCCGGTGCACGACAGCTCAGTCCCTTTACTTTACTTTTAACACGGAATGCAGGTAAGTGCAAAAATGCATGTCAAGCGGCGTTCCCCACGGTCCACAGACTGTGCGAACGATATACAATTCAAACACTGTGAAGTACAGGCACGTACAATAGTTACACAGGCACAGACATTAAAAAGTTAATACAGGTAAAATGTATGGGCTGGCATGTGAACACTACCGACGGCAGTCCATGTGAGACCGAAGTCTAGCCATAGGAGCGGCGGAGGCGACGACAGCCGGTTGGCCGCTCTAGACAGTTTGCGCAGCTGGTAGCTGCATCTGGCTGGGGAGGAGCTACTTCAGCATGGCAGCCTGCTGACTGCTGAACCATGAGCGCCATCAGACGCTCCAGCTGCTCGTTGTCTCCCATCACCGGTACGAGCGATCCGACACGACGGTGTTAACTTATGTGCGTCTCTGAATCGGTGTCGCGCACAGGGTCAATCTCACTCGCGTACTGGCCACGCATATTATCGATTCACTATTTCACTATTTCACTGTGGCCGGACCGTCTCGGCGAACACGCCTCACCTCACCTCGCGGCACTCAGCTGTGTTGACACCAGCGCCGCTCGGACGATACTGACCCTCGGCCGCTCGGCCCGGCCCGGCCGGTCAAGGTCGTTCAAGGTCACGGCTGTCAAGGCGCGACACGCGTGACCCAGGGCCAGGACACAACAGGGACATTTTGGCGTTAAGCCCGATGAGTTGCCTCACTTCGGTGTCCAACATTGAGAGCATCGTCTCTACGGCTTATTGCTCTGAAAGGGAGAGTAAGACAAATATTAGAGAAACGGCAGAAACGCTTAATTTCTGAGCCATATCCTCAAAGCACACGAATTGGTATTTAAGCAGATTTTGCTAACACTGGCAAACAGATGGCAATCGCAACCTATATCCCAAAAATGGGCAATGGCACACAGATTTTGCCACCTCCCAGAGTAAGTAATTATCTTTGCTGTGGTTACTTTCAAGCTGTTAAGTGCACACAAAGAATACAGAAAACAAACTCACCATGAGACGTTCGCGCTGTGCGCCAGACACCAACTCGCGAAAGGAACAACCACGCTGCCGGCAGCCTTCGCAGTGCTTTCGAGAAAGGAAGGACCGGAAGCACTGAGGCATTATAGAGATGTTCCTTAGGGATATCCATTTGAATTGGTTTGAACTGTTAATATCGATAAACATCGTGTCATATAGTAAGGCTCTTTTTCATTAAAAATTATTTCTTCTACTGAAAAATACATGTTTTATTTTTATCAATAATTGCTATTTTCCTAAGCGAAAATGGAATCGCAGCACTTCAAACTGCTCTACTCTTAACACAGCGCCACCTACGCCTTTAGTTTCCTTCTGTGCTGACATCTGTCGTCAAAACACGTCAGCTGCGAGAACTATAAGGAAAAAAGTGAGAAGTTTACCATCCTTTCTGACCGAATGACTGCTGGTTCGAATCTCACCGCAGACCGACTGTTTGCGTTACACGGGTAGCTAGACAACTTCCAGTACTAAACTATCTCGGTCAAGACCAAATCCACTCCTGAAACCGAAGTGGAGACCATGCACAGTTCTCGGGAAAGACCAATTCCTCAAAGCGGCAAAATGGAAACCATCGAAGGTACTCAGGTGAGTACTGTCAGTATAAGTTCTAAAATGTGTTTCTCAGTGCGGGGAGGTCACGGCCGGGCCTGACAAGCACGCCGGCCGCCGGGGCCGTGGCCGCGCTCCGGCCGTCCCGCGGCGTCATGTTATAGCGATGCACGGCCTCGGCAACCGACACGTTCTGGCGCGCTGCCATCACTTTGATCGTCCGGTGGTTCCGTTCCACAATGCCGTTGCCTGTCGGTTCATGCACGGCACGGAATCGCAGATCCACTCCCCACCGTGCTACTAGCGCTGCCAGCTCGTAGCCACGAAATTCCCTAGCATTGTCTGTTAGAATCTCGTTTGGTGCTCCTCTCTCGATGAAGATCTCCTCCAGCTGCTGCGCAATCTCGGAAGCGGTGGACCGATGCAGGGCCCTCCAGATGCAGTATCTGGCAGGGCCACAGTCAATCAGGGACAGGTAGGCTCGGCCTTTGTGTTTAACCACGTCCATGGCCAGCCGCTCCCACGTCTCTTGTACACCGAGCGAGCCGGTCTGCCAGCGGACGGGCGCCGGGTCGATTGACTGGCAGATATCGCACTGCTGGACAATTTCCCGCACCATCGAGCGTCTCGCCGCCGGGCCCAGCTCTCTCCGGACGTACCACAGAGTCCGTCTGATCCCTTGATGGCCGGTCGTCTCGTGAATCCGACGGGCACGGGCGCGGTCTGTCTCAGAGCTGGTGCTGACCGCGCTGCCACCCGATTCACGGTCACCAGCGGCCACCACCCGGCGGGCGGGGTCGGTGTCCCGGGCAATCTGCAGCCACTGCTTAGGCACGCGCGTCAGCTCATCAGCCGGATTGTCAGCGGACCGCACCAGGCCGATAGTGACGGAGAGCTGCAGCTCGTCCACCAGCTGTCGGATGATTTCGATGCGTCGACGGATTAGCAGCTCTCCGTGAGCTTTGGTCCGCAGCCGCGCACGGCCGCTCAGGGCATCGGAGATCCAGCGGTGAACCGTAGCAGAGTCGGTGCGCAGGTCAATGACCTTCACTCCCCAGGCCACCGCCATGTTTATTCCACTGAGCGCCGCGTCAAGCTCGGCCATGTTGATGTGCATGTCTGCCTTGCTCTCAGCCCGCAGCCAGCAGGCGTCCTCCACCGTGCCGCGGCCCGGGTCTTCCAGCACGACACCGTTCGCTATCGAGCTGGCGTCCGTCCAGACCACGAGACGGTCGCCGGTCAGTCGCCACGGGCCCTGAGCCGGGTCAGCCTCCTGCAGCCGCTGCACCACCTGGGCAACCTGCGCTTGCAACACTGTATCGTCTGTCGCGTCATCCCACCCCGTGGTCACCGAGTTCACACGCCGTTTAATCCACGCAGCGGCCGGCCGCAGCCAGCCCGCCACCGGCAGATGCGCCACGAGCCGCCCGCACCAGGCAAATACAGTCCGGCGCGTGACCTTGACAGGCGGCGGCGGGAGCTCGGCGTCCCGCCGCCACCGCAGCTCGCCGCCGCACGGGCTGACCCGCAGTCCGAGCATCCTCGTCCCGTCTGCAGCTCTCTGCGGTGGCTTGCACTCCAAACCGAACCTCTTGAAGTGCTGCACCACCTCCTCGGCACTCACAATGTCCTCATCGACCAGCAGGTCGTCTACATACGCGAGAACGCCACGCTGCACACGCTCATCAAGCTCGAGCACCTTTTTCACGACCGCTTTCATCACGAGAGGCGCTACATTAAGGCCGAAACCTAGCCTCGTCAAGCAGAAACGTTGGCCTCTCACTACCACTGTTTGATACGGCCAGAGCCGCCGTTCCAGTCGGAGCTGCAGATAGGCTTTTCGCAGGTCGACCACCGCCACGCGGCTCCCGTGCCGCCGCCACTTTCGTAGCTGGTCGGCGCACACGTCAGCGTCGGCTGTGTGGGCGGTTACGTGGCCATTCAGCTCCCGGTAGTCGAGCACCGGCCGGACTTTAGACGGCTGCTCGACTGCCATCAGTGGGAGCAGTCCCCGAGGCGGCCCGTCTGTCCCCTGATCATAGAGCTGCAACCACCCGTTTTCTATCCACTCCGTGATCTCTGCGTCGAATGCCGGCCGCGCGGTCACCGGTACTTTATACTCCGGTACCGTGTTGCAGAGACAGTCGGGCCCGACGCCGCCCGTCCACTTCCAGCCGACTGTCCACTCGGCACTGTCTGGGTCGAACTCGGCCGTGAAGTCCGGAGCGTCCACTCTCAGGGCTGGCGGGCCCACGGCCGCCGCCGCCGCCGCCGCCGCCGCCGCCGCCGCCGCCGGAAATGTCACATCTGTCGGTGTTTTCACACACACGCCACCCAGCGCCGCGATTCCCGACATGCCGAGGACAACATCTACCCCGAGCGGACGGTCAGGCACAACCAGAACCGCGAGCCTCACTCGCTGGTTCTGGTACTCAACAACGACACTAGCGACCCCGCTGCACTTTAAGCTCCCGCCGTTCACTGCCGTCATATTCACCGGCTGCGGCTTCCAGCTACCACAGTATCCTTTGAACACTAGCATGTCCGTGCAGCCGGTGTCCACCAACGCCCGACACGTGTGTCCGTCAACACGGATGTCCACCACGGGGAGTGCACGCCCTAATGCTGGGGACACTGCGCTGGCGCTGGCGTAGCTCCCCCGTCGTTTCCCGGCCGCCGCGGACAGGTAGCCGCCAAGTGGCCGATTTCGCCGCACGTCCAGCAGCGCCGAGGACGGTAGAATCGGCTTCGCCGCTGTTGCTGCTCACACCCGTCCTCGCCGCCGGCCGCCGCTTGTCCGGACTCAGGTTGCCGTCCACCGGCGCCGCGAACCGCTGCTGCTACCGGTACGGGCTCCTGAGACCGCCCACCGGCACTGTGCTGGGCCGCCGCCGCCGTCCGGACCTGATTGTTGCCCAGCACAGCACGCGCCCGGGCCAGTGTACTGGCAAGCGTCAGTTTTTCCGCCCTGGCACCAGCTCGGACGGTATCACCGACGGACGGAGGTAGACCGTTCACGAATGCCGCCGCCAGCTGTCGATCTGACACGCCGCCGAACAGAGCGGCGTACCGACGGAGACTCGCCAGGTAGACATCTACGCTCTCCCCCGGCTCCAGCGTGCGAGCAGTGAATGCCGCATGAGCGGCGTAGTCGTCCATTGCAAACGCCGCGAACAGCGCATCTCTCACGGATTCCACACAGCAGCGCTCCTCCGCTGGCAGCTGTGACCACACAGCAAACGCACCCCCTTTTAGGCGCATCGGCAGCACCTGGGCCAGGGAAGCCCCGCGGTACTCGCATAGCAGTTCCGCCTGCGAGTACCACTCCACCACGTCCGTGGTTCCGTCATAGGCGTCTATGAGACGGACGTCGAGCCTGGCGTCGGTTGGAGTCTCTGCCATCTTGCCGAAATAGCTTGTAGTTTCCAGTGTATTTGCTCCACGTGCACACCGCACCGAACCTCTTGCCAGACTCCCCTCTCTCCGCCGGGAGGCGACGGTCACGCCCTGCCCGGGACGGCCGAGGAACAGAGCAGCTCACAGAACAGTCCCGCCGGAAGCAGAACAGATAAATTAGGTCTGAAACCCTACACCCGACCCGTCGGGCCGGGGCAGCGGCGCTCCGTCGGCTGCCGGCCAGCCGGCCTCCACGTGGCCCACTCACTCGCTATAACAGTTTCCTTGCGACAATATAAGAAAATAACTTGTATCAAGTCACGTCAACATATTATACGTACAACGAACCGTGGAAATCCAGCAGCTATTCATATGACGCACTGCAATGCAGCCGCTGGCCACTGGTCAGTTTCGTGCTTACCTCCCCTTTCCGTCCCCTCCCCTCCCCTCCGATCGGCTTTCGTGCTGATCACGCCGTGACGATCCGATTGACTTGTGGAGCGTGCGCACGCACTGCTCTCCCTCTGCCGACCCCCGGGGAGAGGGTAAGGGCGCACCTGCCTCTTCCCCCCCACCCCCCCGCGAGAGACAGACCCTCCCCGGGTCATCCAAGCGTGGCCACCCTAGCTGATTGGGACGTCAGATCTGCGGCGGTCAGCGACGGACACGCCGAACGTTGAAAGGGATCACCCGGCCGGGATTGACAGGGGGAGGTAGGACATGGTCCTCGTATCAGCCCGACTCGGGACTTCAAATTGCGGCTGTGATATCTGGATGCTGGACGCCGGTGGACCGGACGTTCCGGCAAGGCTGCTGTTTCCTGTCTTTTGACGCATCAGCACATTTCATTTATCTCTTATTTTTGTGGAGCCACATGGCACTGTTGTCTAACATTTCATGTAAATATCTTTGAACGGATTCCCACGATTGTTTTCTCGTCAGAAGATGATATCAGCTAACAGGTGGATCTGAATCAATTTGATACAGGCGTTCGTTTCTGATAAATCATCCGTCACCAAACCCATTGTCTCCCCTGGCACCCTGTATAATACGCGGATGACAGCTGGCCGTACCGCGATGACCGCGCATTGCCAATGCAGATACTTTTGTTCCCGTAAGTCATGCGGCCGCTCAGCTTTGGCAATACGGCTTATGGAAATGGGCGGCGTTGGTGCCAATCAGCTAATGTTGCTCGCTGAATGGCGGCTGCGACATGCGTCAAAAGCCAGCCGTCTGTGCACTGAGGGTGCATTAGCACGACAGGGGGTCTCGATGACAGCTAGGCCGATAATGTGGCGGGGAATTCTAATGAGCCAAAGTTAGTGCGAATCAGGTGCATTGGGTGTGGGTGCAGGATAAAAACATACCAACCGTGGGCGATGAGTGTTGGTTGAAAATGCTTGTGTGGTTATTGATCAAAATCGCTCCGTAATGGAAGCAAGAAGTCCCTCGAGGGAGTGTGTCCGAGCGGATGACGCGAGCGGTAACGGCGGGACTTCTAGAGCTGCCAAAGCGACGCCTCGCTCGGTCTCAGCACTGTTTTTGTTACCGGGCTGCCAGTGCATGGAACAAATTGGATTCACAGACAAGACAAGCGCCTAGCCGCGCTGCCTTTACCAGAACTTTGTCGCGTGCCCCTCGTCAGTGAATCACTTTTATATATTTCCACGCTTTTAACTTTATTTACGCAGCACTCTAAACTCAACTTTTTACCCTTCATCGCATTCATCCTCAGCTATTCGCAGCTTACGTGTCATGATAAAATGCATATATGTGTACCTGAGCGGTGGGTGTCAATTTTAATGCTGTATTATGTTCCATTGACTGGACACATAATAACCACATCGTGGACGTGTCTTTAATAAATGACTTTGACTTTGACTTTGAAGAAAAAAAATGATGGGAATTGGGATGTCTAGATTTGATATCATTTGGTTTCATTTATTTCTTCCCGCTACACATCGCCGAGCTCTGCGGGCCGCTGGCTATTCGGAGCAAGGATTCGGAGCTCCGTAGCAAATACTGAGAGTTATGCTTGCCGCAACACACTAGCCCGAACGCCTGGAAGGTAGACTGTTCCGCATAGCACAGCTCTGTGCGCATCAAAGTTTCAGACCACGCTCGGAGCGTAAGAAGACGTTCAGTAGGCCACAAGAAGACGTTGCTGGGCATGATCTGGATCGACTGAGAATGATTGTGTGCTTGGGTGGAGCTGCATTTATTTCCTGCCATATATGTCGGTAAACGCTACTTTGCATATGAAATGAAGCGAGCGCCCGCAGGCCAAGACGGTCATGCTTCGCAAACGATGTCCGAGGAAAATCTATTCATGTAACAATCATTTGAAGCCGCTGCCTGTTGCTTTTAGCAAGTAGAAGAGGTTGGAGCTCTACCTGCACGCATGTTATTGTCGATATTATCAAAAAGACCCGGGTCATTATTTTCTTCTTCGAATCTCATGCGAACTAAGACAACGTATACAAACACGATAATTCGCTACCACACTTTCCGACGCTTTCCAATACACTATGTGCCACAATCCATCTTTGGCCCTGCACCCTGCCATTCGATGGGGCGGAGACCTTGCAATTACTGGTGGCCGCCACACCGGCTCGCCGTAATCAGGTTAGTTGAGTGGCCGGCCAGCGGGGTGCGCCGGTCGACCGACAATGGATTCACAGCCCCATCGAACGACGGTTTGGTCGCCGCCAAGAGCCCTAGAGACAGCTATCGGCGGGGGGGGAAGTGTAAACAAGGGGCGACCAGTGACGTTCACTTATGTAGCACTGTTAGCCTTCAGGGAGACAGTGCTGGGTCTTGACTGGTGTTCGTGTTGCTCACAGCTATCTTTTCATTCAATGTGATTATTTTCAACTGCTCCGAAAACAGATTGTTGTCAGACTGCATAGAAAAACAGCATCCAGGTAAACGATCATAAGAAAATTAACATTAAATACAAGAATATGAAATTCACCCAATTGAAGTATCATATTCAAACGTGGACTTGTTTTCAATCTAATTAGGAGTGGGACAATGGATGTAATGGAATTAGGAGTGATAGGATTCTACGATAGGATTCAGGAGTGATGACAGTTCCAGCATCAGAAACAGCCAAACATATACCTACCTGATAACGCTACTAATGAAGCCACATCCTGTGGCCTATTGCACCCACATCGGCGGACCCTTAGATCCCTGGTGAGTTGTCAACAGGCGTCGCGTGTTACTCACTTCCGGCTCGGCACCCACGCCGGAACTTCGCCGGAACACCGCCGGAAACTGTCCGGAACCTGGCCGGAACCTGGTCAGAACCGGTCCGGAACCGCGCTATTGGCACCAATCGGCGCCACGCGAGGCCGGCGGCTCCTGTCTGCACCGCTACGACACGTGCCCATTCGGGGGCACAAATCGGCGTGAAAGAGCCGACCGGCGCCGCGTCAGCGGGGAAGGGTGACGCCGGGGAAAGAGGGAGAGGGGGAGAGGGGAGAGAGATGAGGGCAGGTGGCTCGACCAGTCGGTGTGTTGGACGCGTCACTGCGCACATCGGCCGGTCGAGCGCGCTGCTCTGTGTGCCCGTGTCACGGGGTAATGGTGCGCGGCAGCGCTCGCAGGGGAGAGGCAGACGGGGAGAAGGTGGGGTGGGGTAGAGACTACGGGGGACGGGCAGTGATGGGATGCGGTCCGTCACCTCCTGTTTATGGGACCTGGCTGGAAGGTTCATGGGATGCTAGACGTCATTTGGATATGAACTGAAAGGGTGAGTTGCCTTTCTCAAAGCATATTGACGATAGATACGAGTCTGTTTTTTCGTACGTCTCTAATCGAATTGAATAGTAATTTTGCCACATTTTTTTCTCTAAAAGCGGTGGAAAACTAACATCTCATTGTTCTTGCAAACACGTATATTTTGTTTTAGTACGATCTAAAAGTGCCCCGTACTTTTGGTTATGGTCAATTTTTTTATAAGATCAGCATTACTTTCGTCTTCCATTCACGGTTAACCCGCGACCTGGTGGGGGGGGGGCTATTTTTTGCCCCCCCCTCCAGACTTTTCGATATATCTCCAGAACCGCTACGCCGATCGTCACCAAACTTTCAGTACCCTCCCGGACATCAATTTTACACATTGTGACCAAAAATTTTTCCAAAGGCTATGATAGGTTGGCCGGAAATGACGTCAGAGTGACGTCATAAAAGCTGTAGATTGGACAGGGCTACAAAACTGCCATCTCGGATTTTTGAAATTTTTGGATTTTGACCCCCAAAAATCAAAAAATATATTTTTTGGGTATAATAATCGAAAAATCCAAAACGTTTTTTGAATTTCGCAACAACCGGAATATATGTGATAGTCCTTACCACCTTCCATCCACATACCAAATTTGAGATTAATACCTCTTTTTTTGGCGAAGTTATAGCGAAAAAACTGTTCAAAATTGATGACGTCAAATTTTCAAACTCAATTTTTAGCAATTCTAGACCCCGTAGCGCAAAAAAGACCACCATTAGACTCCCCGTGACGAGCTGCATCGAATAAATACCCATTTTATGCAAAACTATCAACTTTGAAATTTGACCTTTTTTGGCCTGACCTTGACCTGACCTTGACCTGAACTTCACCAGAAAGTGCCCTAAGCCGTACCTGATAGTCTTATAACCAACGCCATTGAGTTGGAAACGAAAAATTGGCCATAAAACATGTATCACACAACCTTAGTAAAGTTGGGCTCATGTGACCTGACCTGTGACCCTTGGTGACCTGACCTGTGACCTGACCTGGTATTGCCAGTGACCTCTAATGGCAACATATCTACTAGGCAACTGACGCCCTACCGCTGATTCTCGACAAAATGCGTTTTCCTCGGTGTTATAGCGCATTCCCTAGAAGACCCGTGAACGGTGAAACATTTCATCTTTGACCTGACCTCTGACGTCATCGGTGACCCCGAGGTCAATGAAATTTGGTTTCCTTGGACAAATTTGACAGGCCTTTCGAACGCCGTTTGAATTTTGCGGATCCGTCCAGTAGTTTCGGAGATACGAGGGGGGGCAAAAAATAGCCCCGCCCCCACCAGGTCGCGTTATAAACAGACCCCACCAGGGCGCGGGTTAACATTACGACAAAACGGATAAAATCATATAAACCTGTTCATCTATCTAAAAAGAGTTACCTGCCTTTCAGCCCGATAACCAGGTTTACCGAGGTCACGCGCTGATCCGATCGGGTTCCTCGCCGCACTCAGCCCTCGCCATTGTGTCTGTTCCCTCAGTCAGTCGAGCTAGTCACTAGTCTTTCCCTTCACCGGCCTCCCCCGAGTCCTCGAGGCTTCGGCGCCCGCCTGCACTGATTGAAATGGAAGCAGCGTGGATAAGCAAACAGTTCTGGTCCCGAGCAAACATCGGCTCGTCGGCAACGACTCTGGTAAAACGGCTCACGGGAAACATTGTGCTAGACCAACATCCACCCCGCCGCCGCCGGCCGCCGGACCTCGAGCGTGAATAATAAAGCAGAGTACAGCAACAGGCACGTGCCGCCCGGCCCGCCCCTGTGCGGAGTGGCGAGCCACGTCCCCCCTCGCAGCCCCCCCCCCACACACCTGGCGGCCCAAGGGGGTCGTAAAGGGCCGGTGGAGATCAGACGCCGCCGCAGGACACACCGGTATACCGGTCGTAACGCCGAGCGACGGGGAGGGGAAGGTAACGGTGGGTAGGTATGAGTTCACCGGAACTGGCGCAAGGGTGGTGAGGAGAGAGATAGAGGGAGGGAGGGAGGGAGAGAAAGAGAGAGAGAGATAAACAGGGAGAGAGAGAGAGAGAGAGAGAGAGAGAGAGAGAGAGAGAGAGAGAGAGAGAGAGAGAGAGAGAGGAAGAAAAGAGAAATAGAGATGGAGGAGGTAGAGGTTAAAAGTTTCTTTATTAGCTATGTTTCCTGATCTTCCCCCTATCCTAACCAATAGTAAGCACAAGTAATTGAAAAGATACATCCAAAATGTTTTGCATGTGCATCAAAGTAACAACTACGCATCGCCGATCAATATCTGGAACTTTCTTTTCCTGTATGGTTAACACATACATTGTGTTAATTAGCATGCTAGAAAACATGTCGGAAAACCATTCTGACTCAAATCATCCATGTGACAATCATGCATCCCTGATCAATGCAACAGCGTATAATGCCTCCGAATTTTTGCCAGTCAACTATGCAAATGATATGTTCTGCCATCGGTCGAGCGGCTGACGGCGGGCGGGCAGCGGGCGGCGAGCCATGGAAGGCGTGCGGCGGCCGTCGAGCGGCGGGCGGATGGCGGGGGGCCGGCGCGGCGGGCGTTTGGGCTCAGTGGGCCATTCCACTGCCCCGCGGCGCACCGATCGGGTCGGCCACGCCGGTCGATGACGTAAAACGACTGACCAGTGAGCCGGTAGCCCGCGGGGCGGGCGTGCCGGGCCGATTGCACGTCGGTACACCGTCGTAACTCATACGGGTCGCCTCATTACGACCAACATAGCGGGGGGCGGGCATTACGCGATGGCGCAGTATGGTAGGCTGGAAGGTAATGACCACAGGCTTTACAGCGACCAACGAGCAGTAAACGGATCACCCGGCAGATAAGACCGGCCGCCGCTGGTAAAGAGGCTTTGGGAGGTATGGCATGCATAAGCTGAGGTTTTATGTCGAGTATTTTTGATGAAGCTGATGTGGGGTGATGCTCGTTGCGTGATACTACATTGTTTGCTCCCTAACAGCGATGTTATGGTTCGCATGCGGGAAGAAACAAGACAGAAACAAAGCGACCAGCATCTGTAGAGACTCTGCCTTACTGAAGAGACCAATTTGTTGTGTTGTTATTGTACGGGTACCCCAAGGTACGTTCACTAGAATCGACGATAGCATTTTATATCTTTCAATAGTCTCATTTTATACACTCATTACACTCACTTTTTAAGTTTTTTTTTTCCAGCGTTGTGCCTTCCCTTGGATGCAGTTTTAGCCTGAGCCGCTGTCCAGTGTCCAATGTATGATTACTAAGCCTTATTATGAAAATATAGCATATTTTGCATTCTATTGGCAGTTGGCACTTTAAACCGAAAATCCCAGCAAAAGGGCTCCGATGTTTACTGTCCAGGCTACAGAATCATGCTAATCTTATAAAAAAACGGCACTGAAATTGATTTATGTCACTGTCACCACACCGAACTGAGATATCATCTATGGCAAAATGAATGCGGACAGCGATTCTAACGGCGTTTGTTACAAGTTTTCAAAAATGATACTACGGGCTTGCTGGTAGCCTTTTGTATGGCTTTGTTGGATTTAATCTGCGATATAAAGAAGGGTCAATTTATGGTGTCTGCTTGAGGCGATTCCCCTCTTCTTTTTCCGATTACCGATTTTGACGGACTTCCTCCTGCCATACTCGGGAACCTTCCACGCCCCCCTGCCCCCCCCCCACCCCGATCCAAAACAGAGCCGCAGCCACCGCCGCGCCGACCGCCATTGCTCGCCGGGCGGCACGGTACAGCCGGATCCGCGCCTCCCGTCGCTGCAATCAGCCGTCGGCTCCGACGACCCGGGTTTGCCGGCCGACAGGTCGCCGGCGGCAGCTCAGATCAATCGAGCGGGCCGAGGCCGGCCGCGGCCCGCCGCCGCGCCGGTCACAGCGGAGCGAGATACGGAGGAGAAAAATACGGAGACTGCTGTGCGGCGTAGGTTGCTAAAGAGGCTGGAATGAATGCTAAGTTATCAATGCAATGCCAGGAACAGAGCACTCGGAACCATGTGATGGTATGCCATCCGGTAAAAGCTAGATAATAATTTGTTTCCTGTCTGTCGATCGCATCCGCTGCCCATGAGCACCTGCAGTGAGCCCAAAAGGGCATTTGGAACCTAAGCCCGTCCCCGCCAACAGAGAATCCAAAATAAGTATCTTATACTTAATATCAAGACAAACAGAAACTTTTTAAATAGAAAAGCATGTTTCAAATGGTGCTTCAATGCACACACCAAAAAAAAAGTTAGAACTGTGAAGTCTTTGAATTAGAAGTAACATTGTGAGGACAAGTCCTTGGCCGCAGCGTTCAGTGCCACATTTCTGGATGTATCAGATGTCAACAAGAACTTTGTTTTAGCTTTTGTTTTATAACAAAAGCTAGGTATGCAAAATTAATAGCATTGCTGCAATAACTATTTATTTGAGATAGGAAAGTGACTGTTCCGCCAAAAGGTGTAAGCGTGTTGAATTTCACCGAAATTGATGAAAAACATTTCTTTAAACACTTCAAATAAATAACAAATGAAAGCGTTTGCTCGAAAACAAACACACCTAAAGCAGAGATGAACGACCACATCACATCGCACACATCCCACGCATAAAGCACACACATCTCACTTTAGGAATTTATGATGCAATATTGCAACAAAAAAGTGGATGTTAGATTCGCTGATGTTTATTTTTGGTTTTCAACCCCTTCAGGATTTAGTCAGCGGTTTCAAAGGCGTTCTACATCTGGTCCTATGCATAGGTTATTACATTTGCATACCTGATGTAAGCATGTACTTGTACAACTGTACCTATAATATAACCTGATACCTTACTTACCTGATAAGTAAGTACTTACCTGACTTACCTGATAAGTACAATATAAGTAACTACCCAGTTCCACCGCTGACCAGAAAACGATTCCGTTATAAGGCGCAGACAACTTCTTGACATTAGCTTATCTGCCTTCGGTTGGTTGACAAGTAATTGCTGTGTGATTGCTTTATTTTGATAGACAGCACAAGCAAATTTATTGATAGTGTATTTAGCAACATTCTGCAATAGTAGCAAACATATTTTTCGTCGAAGTTTTTGGTGCAATAAATTGAACATCCACCATTAGGATAAATCAGTTCAATACATGTGATCTGTACCTTTATTTTGTTTTGATTGTATTTTGCTTTGACTTGATCTGCCCTATTCCTGTTATGTTCATGTTAATGACCGCTCTAAGTACTTACATGCATGCCGTGTAAGTACTTACTTCTCTTAGTAACCTCCGACACAATTTTAAAGCACATCTCGTGTAATTTGAATTTATTCGAATTGCAATCAACATCGATCATACATTGCGTCCAACTCTATAAACATTTTCTACTTATCGGCTGTGAGCGCTCATTGGCAAATACTAACACAAATACCCAAAACAATTCAATTACAATATCGTTCGGCCACTACCCCAGCTGTAAACAACTCTCTCCGATCCCAGGCCCTCCCACCAACTCCAAACAAAACACGCCCCGAACGTCCGTTTTTCAGCCATAACCGGGCCGAATCACCATCGCCGCCCCTGTTACGGTCCGACCACGGGTCTGTCTTCCAGACCCTTATCGGGACCGCCTCCAGGCCAGCCCAGACGGTCGGTACACCCGCATCCGCACCAGACCCAGTTTTAATCGCGACCGGCGGGCGGTCGCCGTAATAGAAGGCTGGGGAGAATGGTTCCAATCCTTACGGAATATCCCGTAATTTACCACTCGGCGCGCCGGCCTGTGTCCACATTGCGGTTATAGCGGGGTATAAAATATTTCCGAGACGAAGCCGTCAAACGCGAAGGAGGCCATTGGCTGTCCAGTGGCAGCCACGCCAGTCCAGTCACGTGGCACGCCCGCCTTGTTAGCGGCGAAAGCTGCAGGCCGCGGTCGAAGGTCCGTTCGCCCGCGTACTAAATGTGGTGCAGAAGGCAGACAGGTAGTCTGCAATGCCAGACGGTTTTTTAAAGCTGCCCATGGCAACATAGGTGAACCTTCCAAACGACCAAACGATGCTAAATACTGGTGTAATCTAGAATGGAAAGAAATATTCGGTGTCCGAAAATCGTAGGTCTTGCATCATTTCATTACGTGCAACGAATTAACTGTATATGGATCCATCTCAGAGTGCTGGATATCAGTCATTGCATGTTAGGATAGCTATTAGCTATGATCTCATTGCATTCGACGTGAAAAATCGATCCTAGAATCTGAACATGTGTGATCATATGCTACCCAACAATGGCAAATATCTGTGCAGATCCTACAACACGCAACCTGTTCAGCCATGATCCCGTAAAACCATGAACAATGAACGTAAAACCATCAACATAAAGTCTTGTTCTGTCTCCCTCCTCTCCTATACGTTCTACATCTCTCGTTTCTCTTTCTCATCTCCTCTCTCGACTTTCCTCTCCAATCTCTTTCTCTCTCCCTCTCCCTCTCTCTCTCTCTCTCTCTCTCTCTCTCTCCCTCTCTCTCTCTCTCTCTCTCTCTCTCTCTCTCTCTCTCTCTCTCTCTCTCTCTCTCTCTCTCTCTCTATCTCTCCGCCGTTCCTCATCCACCGGTTTCTGTTCGCTCGGCTGCCCACTGCCGGTGGCCGGCGTGTCAGCGCTGCCTGTCCGGCCGGATGGATGGGGTGGCGTACACGGGTGCCACGATGACCCGGCCGCCCCCTGCACTGACAGATGTGCCCCGCGCCGCTCCGCAGGGGTCTGTCACGGAGCCACAGCCTGCCACAGCGGGAGAGCGGGCCTGCGCAGTGTCGGGCCGCCCGCCGAGCCGCTCGCTCCCCGAACCGGGCCGGTCCTCCCCTCACAGGCGGCGACACGCTCTGATGCCGGCATAAAAACAAACACGGATCGAGATAATGGCATAAAACCTGCTACCCCTCCAATAAATAAGTTAAGCCGAAATGTGATATATTATGGTGAAGTGCACTGGCCGGAGAGCAGGGATCGCTGAAGTGGTGTTTTACAGGGGTGTGTCGCTGCTCCCATGGGATGTGTTAGGTGTGTTGTTGCTGTGCTTTAGATTTAGAGGCTTGATGATTCTGTTCTTGCTGTGTGTTTTCCGTGTGTGTGAATTTTCTTTAGAAGGTAGAGTACAATTGTTTGCTTCTGTAGCGAGGGGATTTAAAGAAAAGAAGAAAGAAGGAGTAAAAAAGCTGCATCTTCTTTGCGGTTCATCAAATACTGCGGTCCATTGTTGTTCGGCTGGTTGTAGCAGAAGAGAGAACAATTTGCTTCTGTAATGACTCGATGGTAGAGCTGGTGATACAGGGAAGCTTGGGAGTCGGTGAAGAGATCCCGAGATAGATCTAGAGAGAGATCCAGATAGTGATGAGATCCTGAGATAGATGTAGATATAGATCCACCTTGCATACAAATACATCTGATGGAAGATGCTTTTTTTTAATTTAGAGGCTTGATGATTCTGTTCATTGTATAGACCATGATGCACGAGATGCTTCTTCACTGCTCGGATTAGGGATAGAGGGATCCGATCAGCTGGGTTTGCGGCACAGTTGGGCAGGTGAAGGACAGGGCATTCGAAGTCCCGATGACCACTGCCAAACTTATGGGTGGTAATTACATTGATTAATTGAATGTGATCATTCGTCCAGTCACCCATTCCTATATTACTGGCCTCCCCATAACGAAAATTGCCCACTTAATTCGTATTAGCGTTGCTATAGTTTAGTTGCCCTCGAGGGTTGCTAGCTCGACTGCCGTAACCGAATTCTACGCAATTCCTATCGGCCTTATTCTAAGATTCATCCTTCAACATTCTCACACCCTTGCTCGCGTTACATTCACCTTTCATGTATTCACCCAAATTTAATTCGTAGCCCTCGAAATTCCCTCCGATAGTGTTAGGCGTCGGATCAACAACGATCTCCCCGGCGAGATAAATGTCTCTTTCCGAAATCCATATGCATGCTCCGCTAACCGGCGACAAAGATACTTATCGCAGGGCCGTCCAGAATAATTGCACAAATATCCACCCTACTAATTTATGGGATTCACTACACGTCCGATAGACTTATGGTACACACATACACGATTTATATCCGACTTATCTCTCTACCGGGAGAGATTACCTATGCCCTCTTCCGGTCCGCGTGTAACATTCCCGTTCACGACCCAGGGACCACAGTTCATATCCTGGAACTGTCCTTAAATCATGGGATTTACTCTTCAAGGCCTTACGTGTCCTGGAGTACATTCTTCCCTCCCCTGAGGCTGTCCAGTACCGATTAGAGTACCTTTACGAAATAAGTATGAGGACTTATTCGGGACACTACGGCTCGCTTTATCCGCCCTTTGGGTGACTCACCCCTGACCCTCGGCTTATTGCCTTTGGCATAACTTACTCTCCACTGCACTGTGCCAATCTTCCCCTTCCCCCTGCCGTAGAAACCTCTCACTGCCTTCTCACCCAGTGTTACCTAAGCGGGAAAATTAACAGTGGCCGGTACCACTGGCGGAAAACGTGCATATGCCCTGCGTACGTGACGGTGTGTCCCTCTTATTATTCCGGTCTGGACGTGGGTTTAGAGAAGTGCATCTGTGTCTCATACAGTCATGCTGGTAAACGTTACGCCATAGGAGACGGGCAAACAAGCCGTCTGTGCCTCACAATGCCCTGTGCCAATATTGGTGGAGTAATTATTGGCGCTAACTCGCAAGAACGCGAATAACAGAAACGCATTATTTATCCAAACCAAATCGTAATCATCAGTTCTCGTATAAAATCTAGCAGACCTTGAACCGCTCTTGAATTTAATCAGACATATGATCTTGAACCAATTAACACGCATCGATTTGTCGTCTGGTTGTGATCCACCGTATCATAGTAAACTACTGAATGCTCAAACGGAAACGACTCATTGAATTTCGCTCGATAGCTTCTGATGGACTAATAGTTACCTATACAAATTATCTTTATAGAGTTCCAAAATATTGTCATAGGGGTCGCTAGCTTTTCAGAGGAAACCTAATTTAAATCATATTATCAACAGTAAACAATGCATATGAGAAGAACTGCAGTCCTAGATATTATCATAGCATTTCGTATTTGAAATTATGTCTTAACCCTCAACGTTCTTAACCCGTCGCAACTTTCCACAACTAACCATGCTCCTATTCCGTCAGGATGACCTTGACCTACCGTACGCACGTCAATTACGGTTAGCCCACTGCCCCTGTTGTGGCTGCTTCTCGCGCCCTCTGGCGGCTCAACGCCCGCGTCGGGAACGACGATTACCATGGCCGCCGGCCGGCGCCGCGTCGACAGTCGACAGTTGTCAAGGCCGCGCCGCGATGGGCGCGTCATCACTCGCGGTGCAGTACTGGTGTGTGCGGTCTCTTCGGGTCGGGTAGATTCAACGAATGTGTCAGGGAGTGTGAATCTGGTAAAATATCGCTGCAATATCTCCCTGTTCGACATCTCATCAGCTCCATTCCACGTAAGTTTTTTTAAATTAACCCGTTCCATTTAATCGTTTCCAACAAAGATGGTCTTTCTAGTATTTATTTTACAAAAGCACAACGATCGGTACCTATATTAGTCGCATATTAGTTCTAATCACAAACAATTCTACATCTACCTGTTACTCGACATTTCGCAATTTCAATGACGCAAAGTGACCATCTAAAGTCGCAAAGTGTCAAACCGTCAACCCCAAACCACTGCTCACAACTCTGCACCTAAGTAACAGAAGAAATTCCGCCGTAAGCTCAAGCATTCGTATCTGTCGAAAATCATAACTCATAGCCATATTCATAGATCGATCGCATGAATCAGTCGCCACCTTAAACATTACATTCGCTCTCAACCGTATTTACCTGTTCAATAATTGATTTCGACTTCGCAATTAATTTCTACGGCAATGTTACCAATGATTTCGCAATGCAACTTTTAGTGAGTACAGCACGAATCTAAACCCTTAATTTCACAAACGTTCCAACCTCAAAACGCACCTGACTACCGCCGATAATAAATCGAACGAACCAGCTTGGCCAAACACAAAGACATATTCGTTATTCAATGCTGACACGCATCATGTCATCAATCTCAACGTTCGTGACAATGAGCTGCTTATTCAAATGTTAGCATCTCGCTCCCGGCCTAATCGTGAATTCCGACGGACAATAACGGTTTGCTGGCGACTCTGACATGACCTCACAATTCAGATCCTAATATGCTACTAGGGTGTCTGGACCAATAAGTTCAAAGTAATTTAAGTTTTCCAATTCCAATTGAGAGTGCATTTTATGGCAACCGAAAATGTTTGGCAGTCGTCACGGCACGGCAAGCTGGGCAGAAGGGGGGGGCAAGGATCAGGGATTGAGCAGACTTTTCAACAACACTCACATTCTGGAGTTCCTCTGCGCTTCCGCTTCTCAGTGTGGTCACAAGCGCCGGCTGCTGTCCTCGGTTCTGGCCGCTCGAACTGAAGAGGCTTCTCGCGGGTGACCCCGGACTGACGGCGGCTCCCAGATGGCGTCTCCGGCTATAGCTGTGGACTGTGACTCTCGGCTGCTCGACTGTGATTCTCCCTCTGGTTGGGTGGCGCACCCTTTTATAGTTGGGGGGGGGGGAGGGGTGACTGCCACGCCCTTGCGACGTCATCTTCCTCTGCCTTCTTCTGGTGGGTGGGGCCGTAAGATGGCGCCCTCTGTCCTGTTTAGTCACCTTGCTCCTCTGTGCCTGCAATTTTTGGCCGTCGAATCGTCTTCGTGTTGAGTGCTTTATCATTTTAGTAATCGCTGGCATAAAACAATCCCCGAAAGGTTTGTGATTTTCGAGTTTTAATTTTGATTCTTCAATTTCATTTTATTCAAACTTTTGTTTCCTTCCGTTTCGTCTGCCGCCAACGCCCCTGTGACGTCACTCTTGCTCCGCCCACCGTACCGGGGCGTGGCCGTAAGTCAGCGCCTTCTTCCTCTGCGGAGATCTCTGGAACTACCTCATGAGGCCATTGTGAGGTCGGTCACCCGGCTGTTTTGCCAGGTTCACTCACCCTGGGTTGCTGTGCCCGACAAAGGAGGCTGTGTGCTCCAGCCGGCATCCATCCTTGACACTGCTCCATGATCTGTTGACATATCTTACTGATCCAGCGTTATTTGAGGAGGCTCGGATCGCTCATCCTGCGGTAGCTGTCTCCATAGGCGAGCGTCGTAATGAGAGTTTAACGGCTGCCCATTGCGAAGACCTCTGGAACTACAGCGTTTTTGCTTGCCGTAGGATCTTTCTGGTTTTGCCATTCCCTCCGTGGGACTCAGCGCGGCGCAGCTGTTGTGGTACCTGACAGAGTACGTGACAAGTGACAGAGTACCTTAACGTGCTCGCTCGCCGCCGCCGCCGGCCGCAGTTCTGACGTAGCTTGTTGACTCAGCTGTGCCTCGGCGGTTCGTACTGATGTGACCGGCATCGTCTTCTCGCAGATGTGTCTACTGCGGGCTATTCTCACGGACAGTGCTCGTTGAGGGAGTTGGGGAAAAGTGCTGAATGGGGATGGCGGGCCTGGTGACGGGGGGGGGTAGTGAATAATGAGAGGGGAGGAGAGCGCAGCAGCAGCGCTCCGCTCAGCTGTGCGTCACCCGGTAGCAGCGACGGGTGTGTGAATGGAGGGCTAGGCCTGTGACCGGACTGCGAGGGGGGGGGGAACTGCCGTACCGAGCCGTGCCGAAAAGATACTACGTTAAATGTTCAAGATGTAGCGTGCTACATCTTCAGTCCAAACAACCCTAGTTGCGTCCTCGCAACTCATACAAAAAAAAGTCACACCCCTTACTCATCTAAATTTACACAATCATGTGAGCTTCCGCAATGCCCACAACATGACATCGTATACCTAGTACAGTACACACACGCACCTGTTGTTCCTCGTCCCCACCTCAGTTTGTCGTTCACCAGATCCGGGTCACGGGCACCAACCACTTTGGTTAGCCCGATGTCGTCGGTTGTCGTCCGGTAAGCGGCTTCTTAGGAGGGTGAAGACCTCTGTGGCAGCCCAGGTGGGCGGCCTCCACAGCAGTTCGGGTGGCAGCCTCCATGGCAGCCCGGGTGGGGCCTTCATGGCGGCCCGGGTGGCGGCCTCCATGGCAGCCCGGGTGGGCAGCTTGCACGGCGGCCCGCGTGGGCAGCCTACGTGGCAGCCCAGGTGGACGACACCTCCGTGGCAGTCCGGGTAGGCGACCTCCATGGCCGGCCCTGCCGCGACCTCCGTGGCCGCCCGGGTGGCAGGCTCCGTGGCAGCTCAGGTGAGCGACCTCCATGGCAGCTCAGGTGGGTGACCCCCGAGGCAGCACGCGAGGGCAATGCATCCCCGTGGCAGCTCAGGTAGGCGACTTCCGCGGCAGCTCAGTTGAGTGACCCCCGGGGCAGCACGCGAGGGCAATGCATCCTCCGTGGCAGCACAGGTTACATCCGTGGCAGCTCAGGTATGCGACTTCCGCGGCAGCTCAAGTGGGTGACCTCCATGGCAGCCCGGGTAGGTGACCTTCGTGGCAGACCCGGTGACAACCTCCGTGGCAGCTCAGGTAGGCGACTTCCGCGGCCGCTCAGATGAGTGACCTCCGAGGCAGCACGCGAGGGCAATGCATCCTTCGTGGCAGCACAGGTGACCTCCGTGGCAGCTCAGGTAGCGACCTTTCGGCGGACCAGGTGACAGCCGTCGCAGCAGCCCAGGTGGGTGATCTCTGCAGCAGCCCATCTGAATGGATCGTTTGGCAGTTGGTCTTGCAGCATCCTGGCACCCTCTCCTCGTTCACCAACATGATAATCGCCTTGGCTGTGTTGTGAAGACGACCGTGTTTGATTTTGATTCAGTACAACACGAGCATTCCGCTTGTTCTTCTTCCTCTTCTGCTTTTGATATTGCTGTCCTTTTATCCTCAATACTCTAGAAAGTTCGAGCTCTCCTTTGCAATACAGCAGCTGACCGTGACTTGGACTTGTTGTACAGCAGAACGTAGAAGAATTGATATGCTGATGCAAACAATTGTCAAGCATTTTCGGCCTGTCTTCTGTATTAGTCTGATCCTTTGTTCATGAGACAGCTTCATTTCCTTATCTTATCTTCAACAACTTCTTCTATGTCCTTTTCAGTATTCGTAAGACCGCTTCCTCTCATCAGTTCCTTCACGTCGACCCCTGCAGCACGTTCATTTCCACTGCTGTCAGTATTTCGAACACCTGCTCAATTCTTCAACTTTCCTGTCATCAGCCACCATCATAAGCTTCATCATCTTCACACAGCTTTCTTTAGCTCATCCTCTTTCTTCATATCGACCCCTGCAGCACGCTTATTTCCACTGCTGCCAGTATTCCGAACACCTGCTCTATTCTTCAACTTCTTCCTCTTCTCCATACGGTTGACTTTCAATTCATCAACTTCGGGTTCGGCGGCTTGTGCCAGTCTACCAGCTTCACAATTTGAGAATTATCAAAGCCCCACGTTGGGCGCCATTTGTAGCGAGGGGATTTAAAGAAAAGAAGAAAGAAGGAGTAAAAAAGCTGCATCTTCTTTGCGGTTCATCAAATACTGCGGTCCATTGTTGTTCGGCTGGTTGTAGCAGAAGAGAGAACAATTTGCTTCTGTAATGACTCGATGGTAGAGCTGGTGATACAGGGAAGCTTGGGAGTCGGTGAAGAGATCCCGAGATAGATCTAGAGAGAGATCCAGATAGTGATGAGATCCTGAGATAGATGTAGATATAGATCCACCTTGCATACAAATACATCTGATGGAAGATGCTTTTTTTTAATTTAGAGGCTTGATGATTCTGTTCATTGTATAGACCATGATGCACGAGATGCTTCTTCACTGCTCGGATTAGGGATAGAGGGATCCGATCAGCTGGGTTTGCGGCACAGTTGGGCAGGTGAAGGACAGGGCATTCGAAGTCCCGATGACCACTGCCAAACTTATGGGTGGTAATTACATTGATTAATTGAATGTGATCATTCGTCCAGTCACCCATTCCTATATTACTGGCCTCCCCATAACGAAAATTGCCCACTTAATTCGTATTAGCGTTGCTATAGTTTAGTTGCCCTCGAGGGTTGCTAGCTCGACTGCCGTAACCGAATTCTACGCAATTCCTATCGGCCTTATTCTAAGATTCATCCTTCAACATTCTCACACCCTTGCTCGCGTTACATTCACCTTTCATGTATTCACCCAAATTTAATTCGTAGCCCTCGAAATTCCCTCCGATAGTGTTAGGCGTCGGATCAACAACGATCTCCCCGGCGAGATAAATGTCTCTTTCCGAAATCCATATGCATGCTCCGCTAACCGGCGACAAAGATACTTATCGCAGGGCCGTCCAGAATAATTGCACAAATATCCACCCTACTAATTTATGGGATTCACTACACGTCCGATAGACTTATGGTACACACATACACGATTTATATCCGACTTATCTCTCTACCGGGAGAGATTACCTATGCCCTCTTCCGGTCCGCGTGTAACATTCCCGTTCACGACCCAGGGACCACAGTTCATATCCTGGAACTGTCCTTAAATCATGGGATTTACTCTTCAAGGCCTTACGTGTCCTGGAGTACATTCTTCCCTCCCCTGAGGCTGTCCAGTACCGATTAGAGTACCTTTACGAAATAAGTATGAGGACTTATTCGGGACACTACGGCTCGCTTTATCCGCCCTTTGGGTGACTCACCCCTGACCCTCGGCTTATTGCCTTTGGCATAACTTACTCTCCACTGCACTGTGCCAATCTTCCCCTTCCCCCTGCCGTAGAAACCTCTCACTGCCTTCTCACCCAGTGTTACCTAAGCGGGAAAATTAACAGTGGCCGGTACCACTGGCGGAAAACGTGCATATGCCCTGCGTACGTGACGGTGTGTCCCTCTTATTATTCCGGTCTGGACGTGGGTTTAGAGAAGTGCATCTGTGTCTCATACAGTCATGCTGGTAAACGTTACGCCATAGGAGACGGGCAAACAAGCCGTCTGTGCCTCACAATGCCCTGTGCCAATATTGGTGGAGTAATTATTGGCGCTAACTCGCAAGAACGCGAATAACAGAAACGCATTATTTATCCAAACCAAATCGTAATCATCAGTTCTCGTATAAAATCTAGCAGACCTTGAACCGCTCTTGAATTTAATCAGACATATGATCTTGAACCAATTAACACGCATCGATTTGTCGTCTGGTTGTGATCCACCGTATCATAGTAAACTACTGAATGCTCAAACGGAAACGACTCATTGAATTTCGCTCGATAGCTTCTGATGGACTAATAGTTACCTATACAAATTATCTTTATAGAGTTCCAAAATATTGTCATAGGGGTCGCTAGCTTTTCAGAGGAAACCTAATTTAAATCATATTATCAACAGTAAACAATGCATATGAGAAGAACTGCAGTCCTAGATATTATCATAGCATTTCGTATTTGAAATTATGTCTTAACCCTCAACGTTCTTAACCCGTCGCAACTTTCCACAACTAACCATGCTCCTATTCCGTCAGGATGACCTTGACCTACCGTACGCACGTCAATTACGGTTAGCCCACTGCCCCTGTTGTGGCTGCTTCTCGCGCCCTCTGGCGGCTCAACGCCCGCGTCGGGAACGACGATTACCATGGCCGCCGGCCGGCGCCGCGTCGACAGTCGACAGTTGTCAAGGCCGCGCCGCGATGGGCGCGTCATCACTCGCGGTGCAGTACTGGTGTGTGCGGTCTCTTCGGGTCGGGTAGATTCAACGAATGTGTCAGGGAGTGTGAATCTGGTAAAATATCGCTGCAATATCTCCCTGTTCGACATCTCATCAGCTCCATTCCACGTAAGTTTTTTTAAATTAACCCGTTCCATTTAATCGTTTCCAACAAAGATGGTCTTTCTAGTATTTATTTTACAAAAGCACAACGATCGGTACCTATATTAGTCGCATATTAGTTCTAATCACAAACAATTCTACATCTACCTGTTACTCGACATTTCGCAATTTCAATGACGCAAAGTGACCATCTAAAGTCGCAAAGTGTCAAACCGTCAACCCCAAACCACTGCTCACAACTCTGCACCTAAGTAACAGAAGAAATTCCGCCGTAAGCTCAAGCATTCGTATCTGTCGAAAATCATAACTCATAGCCATATTCATAGATCGATCGCATGAATCAGTCGCCACCTTAAACATTACATTCGCTCTCAACCGTATTTACCTGTTCAATAATTGATTTCGACTTCGCAATTAATTTCTACGGCAATGTTACCAATGATTTCGCAATGCAACTTTTAGTGAGTACAGCACGAATCTAAACCCTTAATTTCACAAACGTTCCAACCTCAAAACGCACCTGACTACCGCCGATAATAAATCGAACGAACCAGCTTGGCCAAACACAAAGACATATTCGTTATTCAATGCTGACACGCATCATGTCATCAATCTCAACGTTCGTGACAATGAGCTGCTTATTCAAATGTTAGCATCTCGCTCCCGGCCTAATCGTGAATTCCGACGGACAATAACGGTTTGCTGGCGACTCTGACATGACCTCACAATTCAGATCCTAATATGCTACTAGGGTGTCTGGACCAATAAGTTCAAAGTAATTTAAGTTTTCCAATTCCAATTGAGAGTGCATTTTATGGCAACCGAAAATGTTTGGCAGTCGTCACGGCACGGCAAGCTGGGCAGAAGGGGGGGGGGGCAAGGATCAGGGATTGAGCAGACTTTTCAACAACACTCACATTCTGGAGTTCCTCTGCGCTTCCGCTTCTCAGTGTGGTCACAAGCGCCGGCTGCTGTCCTCGGTTCTGGCCGCTCGAACTGAAGAGGCTTCTCGCGGGTGACCCCGGACTGACGGCGGCTCCCAGATGGCGTCTCCGGCTCTAGCTGTGGACTGTGACTCTCGGCTGCTCGACTGTGATTCTCCCTCTGGTTGGGTGGCGCACCCTTTTATAGTTGGGGGGGGGAGGGGTGACTGCCACGCCCTTGCGACGTCATCTTCCTCTGCCTTCTTCTGGTGGGTGGGGCCGTAAGATGGCGCCCTCTGTCCTGTTTAGTCACCTTGCTCCTCTGTGCCTGCAATTTTTGGCCGTCGAATCGTCTTCGTGTTGAGTGCTTTATCATTTTAGTAATCGCTGGCATAAAACAATCCCCGAAAGGTTTGTGATTTTCGAGTTTTAATTTTGATTCTTCAATTTCATTTTATTCAAACTTTTGTTTCCTTCCGTTTCGTCTGCCGCCAACGCCCCTGTGACGTCACTCTTGCTCCGCCCACCGTACCGGGGCGTGGCCGTAAGTCAGCGCCTTCTTCCTCTGCGGAGATCTCTGGAACTACCTCATGAGGCCATTGTGAGGTCGGTCACCCGGCTGTTTTGCCAGGTTCACTCACCCTGGGTTGCTGTGCCCGACAAAGGAGGCTGTGTGCTCCAGCCGGCATCCATCCTTGACACTGCTCCATGATCTGTTGACATATCTTACTGATCCAGCGTTATTTGAGGAGGCTCGGATCGCTCATCCTGCGGTAGCTGTCTCCATAGGCGAGCGTCGTAATGAGAGTTTAACGGCTGCCCATTGCGAAGACCTCTGGAACTACAGCGTTTTTGCTTGCCGTAGGATCTTTCTGGTTTTGCCATTCCCTCCGTGGGACTCAGCGCGGCGCAGCTGTTGTGGTACCTGACAGAGTACGTGACAAGTGACAGAGTACCTTAACGTGCTCGCTCGCCGCCGCCGCCGGCCGCAGTTCTGACGTAGCTTGTTGACTCAGCTGTGCCTCGGCGGTTCGTACTGATGTGACCGGCATCGTCTTCTCGCAGATGTGTCTACTGCGGGCTATTCTCACGGACAGTGCTCGTTGAGGGAGTTGGGGAAAAGTGCTGAATGGGGATGGCGGGCCTGGTGACGGGGGGGGGGGGGGTAGTGAATAATGAGAGGGGAGGAGAGCGCAGCAGCAGCGCTCCGCTCAGCTGTGCGTCACCCGGTAGCAGCGACGGGTGTGTGAATGGAGGGCTAGGCCTGTGACCGGACTGCGAGGGGGGGGGGGAACTGCCGTACCGAGCCGTGCCGAAAAGATACTACGTTAAATGTTCAAGATGTAGCGTGCTACACTTCCAACAATCTTGACCGACCGGCATAACTAAGATTATTTGTTCTTAAAATTGTTATACTGTGCTTGCAATATATCCATCCTGTGTTATGACGATCCTATGTCGTTTTTGGTGCATACCATGGTTATTTGAACGAATTAAGAAAACAGACGTAAGGTCGTTGCTTCAAAATCATGAAGCGATAAGACCACTGGATCGACTTTTACTGGCGGTAAAGAGTGGGATTTAGAAATCAATTTGTTTCGGCTGTAAAGCACAATGGCATCCGATTGATGTTCAGACGTACAAGAACTTACACACACTAAAACGGCGGTTTATCACAACGTACTTATCTCGTGAGCACTTCAGAATCGTTTTATTTTTATGAGACAATGGTGTTCTTTGAGAAAAAAAAAACGAATAAAATCTAGGGTGATACCTGTCTCATTTGCGGCGATGGCTTCCAGAATCGTTCATGGGGACCACAGCGGAACGCCATACTTAATCAGAAATGAATGCCAGAAATGTACAATGTGCTATCGCGTTCTCGTTACGCATTATCAGTCACAACTATATATAACTTACGCCTTAACTCCGTATCACCATATACGACCAGCAACGTGAATAGAGCTGCCGCTCATAAAGGATAAGCTGTTCATTTTCAAAAATGCTGCTGGAGACTATAGAGTTTTTGGGTACGTTCGAAATAGTGAGCTATGAACATGATAACTTTTCATAAAGCCATGCCGGCAATACGGGAGCAATGTGCTACCTGGCCATTGAACTTACCTGTTGATGAAATTAGCACGCTCCCCATTGCCACCTGTGCACAGGCTAACAACTCAACAGCAGGTGCACCTGGGCAGTGCAGCGCCGATGTCCGCTCCCAAAGCACACACACACTCACCCCTCACCCATGCACTCCCTCCCCCGCTCCAAAACACCCAGAAGCACCGCACCATGTGCCTGGATGGAGAAATTATACCGACGCAGCCGTCACCAGCCGCCCGTCCGACCCACCACGCACCATTAGGTGCCATTACCGAGTGGCTACGCGAGGCGCACCGGCCGGCAGCGCACCATTTTTCTAATTCAATAATAGCCGGCAATTATTCAATGCCGGCCGTGCGGCGTATCCTCCCATTGGCTTTATGGCACCGGTGGCCGGGGAACCGGGGAGTCCTGGGAGCGCCGGGGAGCGCCGGGGCGCCGGGAGGGGTCGGGGAGCCCCCTGTCTCCCCGGGGATTAGCGTGAGCCGGTCGGTCGGCGGGGAGGTGGATCCCGGTATCATCGGCAGCGCCCCGCCGATGTCGGGTCACGCGATGTTGGGGACACGGTGAGGACGGGGAGGGGCTGAGGAAGCGGAGAGTGAGAAATGCGTGGGCTAGTGAGGAACTGGGACTGAGGACAAGGAGCTCGGAGGAAGCGGGGAGTGAGGACACGAGCGAACTGAGGAGTCGGGAGCTGAGGACGGGAGCGGGCTGAGGCACTGGGGCTGAGGACAGGAACTGAGGAAGCAGGGTGCACCAAAAGAGGACGGTAACGGGCTGAGAAGGCGGGGTAAGAAGGACGCTACTGGGCAGTGGCCAGTGGGGCGAAGGCTGAGGAAGCAGCGATTGATGTGGTGCACGCAGGAGGTGCGGAATGGGAAAACGAGTGGAGTGGTGGAGTGATGGCATTGGACTGAGGTTGATCCATACGTATTGAGCTGTGGGTTTCAGTGGAGCCTGGAAACTGGTTCCTCCGGAGAATATGAGCAAAATGTTGCCCTTGAAGCGAACTTGCGTCCTCAGAACGATGTTTCTTTCTGATTAAAACCACGCATTAGCTGCACTGCCAAACATATTTATTCAATGCCGAGAGGACGTCTGATCTCATCCCACCTTTCCCGATGTTGGTCTACCACATATTACTCTGAGCTGTGTAAGCTGAATAATCAGGAACTCTCCATTCCCTCGTAACTCTGACTTCTTTGTAACTGTCTAGTGAAACCAATAACAATTAAATAATAACTAAGCTACTCTCCCGACTCTACGAAAGGGTTAAAGAAGAGCACCAAGCAAACAACTTGCTACTGATGGAAGTTCCAAGGGGCTCATTTGTGTTTAGAATGTCTGGAATAATGCAGACTTTGAGCAAAGGTTACATCAGTCAAGAAATAATAAGTTACCTTCTTCATATTCATTAGCGCCGTATAGTTTTATATTTGTGTTTATGGAATTGAAGGCACGATTAACAGCACTCGAACATGAATTTAGCTTCCATAATCAATTAGCGGGCGACTGTCGTGAAAATGACTTGCATCCTTGCAAATCGCATTAGTCAACGGATTAGCAAACAATGAAGAACAAATTCAGCGAGTCTGATCCAATTGGCAAACAGCTTAGCGTCCACCGAACGACCCTCGTGGTTGTCTCTGATAACCCTGAATGCTACACTTGCAGCGTCGCTCGGTGTGATTTGATGGGATCAAGATGGAGCATTGCACATTGTAAAATAAATTTTAGCCATGCAATGCCAATGCATGTAAATGTGACAGGAATCACAATGCATGTCGTTACTCAATGCATTGTTCTATGCGTGTCCTTGTCCTCAACAAACAGACGGTCGTAAGGAAGGGAAAGACAAATTTAAATCAAGGTCTGACTATAAAGAAACAACATATTGAATTCAGCCACGTCCTTGCTAAAGATAGTGGGCCGCACGACCACCGCCCCCGCCCGCCGACCATTGATTCTTCCAGCTCGGTGGCAGTGGAGGTCGCCTTTCAAATAATGCACGTGCCGCCGGCGACACTGACGACCGTCATCGTTCTGAGGTATGGCGAGCGTCGTCCGCTGCAAACACGCCCCGGTCCCTAGAGAATCGTCCCCTCCCCTCCCCAGTCACCCTCCCCCGCCCGGCCGCCCCCCCCCCCCCCCACCCGGCCGCCCGCCGCCCGCTCGTGTCACGCTTATGATGTATGGGTCACTGAAGTGCCACAGTGGAGGGGGCGGTTTGGAAGTCATATATTGAGTGTTCAGTGGGTATATATTTTCTTATAGCGAGAGCATTGGAAACAGACCAAGTTTAAAACGATAGCATAACAAAAAAAAAATATCTAATACTGCCTATGATATGTCTGATATACCTATGATATGTCTAATACGAGACGCATGTAAAAATTAATAAAATGAGCAGCTGACAACAGGGCTGCGGATTCGATAGATTTTCGGTGAGCCCGGCTCCAACTCCGGCTCCGGCTCCCAAAAATCAACTCCAACTCCGACTCCGGTTAGGACTATCGACTCAGGCCGACTCCGACTCCGACTCCGACTCAGCAGCCCTGCCAGGTCTGCGGAGTCGGTGGATTTCCGGTGACACCGGCTCCGGCTCCGGCTCCAGTTTCTGAAATCGACTCCGACTTTGATTCCGACTCCAGTCAGAACTGTCGACTCCGACCGACTCCGACTCCAACTCCGATTCCGATTCCGCAGCCTTGGCTGACTAAATTAGCTTTCAAAGGCTGTTAATGTTAAGACTTATGAGTAAAAAGGCACTGGAATGAGATATTTTCCTGTCAGACAAATATAAAACTAGAGTAAAGCTCCTAGACCAGGCCTGACCAAATGTGAGAAGACCCCGAGTACGGGATGTCTGTGAGCGCAAACCTGCCAGGCTACTCAATAATTTTGCAAAATGCATGCTATTGGCAAGCAAAAATACCGCAGCACGATCATAAAGCAGCTAGCAGAATACCAATGCAGATGTGACTGTGAGATGCCGGAAAGGTACCGCAGTGCTGGGTTGGCCTCAGCACTCGGCCTGACTCCAAGCCATTTGGCTATATAGCGGACCGCTGTTAGGCCTCTGTCGTGAGGCATGTCAGCCGGCGTTCGACAACACATGTCACAGTATGTCACCGCGCACCATGACAAGACAACAGTGGCGCGCCATCGACCAGCGCGGCGCGCCGAGGCATTAATGGCGCGGGGCACGCGCCGCGTCCGTCACCGCGCCTGTGGCGCACCTCGCCACCGCTGCATTATTGATGACGTTAAGAGCAACCCATCATTTGCAAATGAGCCCGTATTATTCGGGTGTGTGCGAGGCGCCGCGTCGGCCGCCTTGGTCGGACTGGCGGCATACCACACAAAGCGTCACTCTGTAACAAACTGTCAGCAAGGCCGCGGCGCCGCGTCACGGCCGTAGCGCGCCAATGGACGGCGTGACGGCGCCGTCACGCGTCACGCGGCCCGACAGTCCATGCTAATTTTACGCCCACTTGCCGGCGGCGCGCGCCACAGACTAATGGCCACCGTTGTTCCGGCTGGGTTTTGTTAGTGAGTAGCGACTGAGTGGGCACGTGCCGGCCCGGAAGTCGGCCATACAGCAGGATTTCCGGCGTTTCCGGTCCACGTGTCATCGCTAGTAGACGTGTGTTTGGAAGGCAAATCGGTGCTCTTGCTGTTGTACTTTCAAGCAGGAATCTATGGGACACTGGCGGTCGCAGGGGGGGGGGGGCCACGGGGGCCATGGCCCCCCCTTTGGTGCTGAAAGGTGGGGCCATACTATCTTTTGGCCCCACCTTTCAGATCGAACAAAAGTCCTAGAAAAGCCTTTCGTATGTTTCATTTTCTTTCTTGCGCCATCAAAGGACGTAAATTTCACTCATGAGTGGGCTCAGTTTCGCATTCTGTCAATTTGGTGGTCAGCGTCGCTGGCACCGGTTCACGAGTATGGCCGGATCTTATATGGAATATCAGCGTGGGTTTACTTAAGGCTCTCGTAGGCCCAGCATTCAGCAATGGCTGGCATGCGACCCTCTTCGGCAGTGGCGGGTGGGCCCTGCTAAAGGAGATTGGCTCCAAGACACTAAAGTAAGACCTCATGGGTTGGTGCTGTGCACCTCAGAAGCCCGGTGGTGATGCCGTATGCCGGCTTGGTTACTTATGTAAGGATTAGCGTGGGACCTTCGGGGCTTGCATAGAGTTTGCATGAGCTAGTATGTAATCTCAGAGGCATGTGTGTAATGTGTACACAGTGGCGGTCGCGACTCGCGGGGGGCCGGGGGGCATCAGGGCCATGCCCCCAAAGGTCAATAAAGGGGGCCATCATATCATTTGACCCCCCCCCCCCTCAAACAACCAATGGGCCACCATATAGGTGTATGGGGCCCTGGCAATTATTCGATCGTCACGAGGCTAAAAAAAAAACCCACGCCAAGCTATTAATATAGCTCCCACACCGGTCTTTGAGCGTCCTACACTGACCTCTGAGGGAACTTCAGTGGCGGTCAAGCGCCCACGTTGACCGCTAAGAGCCTACATCAACCTCTGAGGCCCCACATCTGGCCTATGAGGGCCCCTAACCGGCCTCAGGGGTCCCAACCGGCGTCTGAGGGTCTCACACCGGTCTCTGGTGGCCTTATTTCTGTCTCTAGTGTCCCAAGACGAACCTTTAGGTGCCAATAAGGGCCCGCACTGGCTGCTGAAGACCCGATGCGGGCCTCTAAGGGTCTGCATTGGCCTCTGAGGAGGGCCCATCTTGGCCTTTGAGGGCCCTCTGCTGGCCTCTGGGGTCCAACGACGGCTCATGCCGGTCTTTTAGGGCCCCACGCTGACCTCTGAGGGCCCATGTTGGCCTGTAATGAGTAAGGACCAACATTAGCCTCTGAGAGCCCAACTCGGTCTCCGATGGTCTCAAACTACTGGCCTTTGTAGTTTGCAGGCCCTGTACTGGTCTCTGAGGGCCCTAAACTGGCCTCTACATGAAAACATACATGGGTGGGTTTCTGAAGATCAGAGGGCTCACGCAGTCTCCGGCACAGCCTTACGTTGGTCCTGATCGAGATTGCTTTACGTCCTGATGGTCCCGCGCTGATTCCCTCATATTTCGACGTCGGGGCCCCATGAGCCGGTGTGGGTCCTGGGGCTGGCAGAGACTGATGAAGTCCTTAGGGCTCAGGGCCAGTCTTTTTAACAGTAGGACTAGGCAGGTTGAGTGAGCCCCAACAGAGCCGTTGCGAAGCCCCGCAGGAGTCGCGCGCGGCCCTCAGATGCCAATTCTGAAAGCTCGGAACCTGTGGGGGTCTCCAGAGGTCGGTGTACCTACTCTCTCCCGCCGCCACACAACTAGGTACCTATATGGGTAAATGTCATAGTCTAAAAATGCTCTCTGGGTTTCACATGCTTGTTCAAAGCAAGAGGTATCTGCACTTTTTAGCAAGAGGTATCTGTACTTTTCCGAATTGTTTTATAGTGGTAAGGTCATGAATCCGCGTGCCTGACCTTCCACTATACTATACCTATGCTACACCGATCCGTCGTCATGGTGCAGCGGCCCGACCGGTGGGCACACCGTGAGACGGTAAATGGAACTGGTGATTTTGCCTTAAATTGAGCTCAAAGATTTCACGCAAGAATGAGATGGATGAAGCATAAGTAATGCCAACTGTGCGGCGCTCGTGGACGTAAAAAATTTGCCGATCACCCCCCCCCCCCCTCCCGATGACGGATAAATGTTATGTCCCGCGAGTGTGACTTTGGCCTCCCCCCCCCCTTTTGCTAGCGGCTGCGACCGCCAGTGCTATGGGAACTGATTATGGGAACATTTTTATATGCCAAGCCGGCCAACTGACGCTGTTTTCGTTTCAAGGTAGATAGCGGAATAGTTCATTGCATTTATAATCGATTTTACAACAGCCCTGTATTTACCAACAGCAGGCAGAATGGAAACGTTTCCAAATCCACGTGTTAGGCACATTGTCTGCCATTTCGCTCACTGATTTCCCACCGCAGTGCACGTGCGTTCTTTTGAAACCGCAGAGGGCCAGCCGCATCGGGCGGCGGTGCTACACAAACGCGCCTCTCCCGCCGACACCTCTGTGCTCCCAGCGTGCCGACCCCCCAACAATGCCTCGTCTCGCCGCCTGCAATTACACGCGAATTTCGCTCCGCCACCGGGTGGCATCTGATCTGCCCACAGGAGCGCGCACGTGACCGGGCCCGCGCCCGTATTGTGAGGTCACGTGGCGCCCGGCTCCGCCCCTCGCCCCGGGCGGTAATACGAGCGCAGCGGCGGCGCCGGTACGGGGTGTGACGGGCGACGGGCGACGGTGACGGCGACACCTCCGTGTGGTGGCGCGTGTCACTCGAGGGTCGATGGGGGCTGGACGGGCGCAGGAGTCCCCGGGGATGCCACCACTGCCGCCGCCGCCGCGCCGCGCCGCTTAAGTAGAGATGAGACGATAAGTGACGCGTCCCGGTACCGACAATCGACCGGTTGTGCGTGGTGAAGGCGGGGAGAGGAAGGGATTTCGGAGTCGAGGGGGATTTGTCATGGTGCTTTGTTGAGTAAAGCTTGATTGATACGGATTGAATTTGATATATGTTTAAACCGTATGGGATGTGATGAGGATCGTAGAACTAGACGGAAACCGTGGCTGGGAATGTTCTGCTAGCGAACTACTCACATAGGTATGCTAGTGCCGACTAGCGCTGGTTCATGTGCATCATAGATAATTTTGGCCAATATTTAAAGGTAGTGTGCCAGCTTTCCTGGACCGTATGGAGTCAATGGCCCAGATAAGGAGAACCGGATTTTTAGAACTTATCCATACCTTCAAAACTCATGGAAACGTCTTAAATTCTTTAAATTTTGAGTACCCCAGTGCGAAATTCGCCCCGACGGGTTGTCGGTCGTACCCCAACCACATTTCACACCACTATGAACAATAAATGCACACACTGAAATCGCTGTTACCGATAGGCTCATCCAATCAAGTTTCGATAAACCCGTTCATCATCATCTCCTGCGGTTTCGAACACGCCTGTTAGGTGGTGCGGTAGACCGCGCCCAAAGCCAGGGCCCCGGTAACGTGAGGTAGCCGAGTCGGGGCAGCGTGCGCTGACCCAAGCCGGGGCCGCGCGTCCTCCCGGTGTCATGTGATAGCCCGGGGCTGCCCGCGGGGATGCGGTAGACCGCGCCCAAAGCCGCGGCCCCGGCTTGGGTCAGCGCACGCTGCCCCGACTCGGCTACCTCACGTTACCGGGGCCCTGGCTTTGGGCGCGGCTTCTGCTCATACTTTGTGGTGCGGTGGTGGTGCGTCGGGCCGCGCGCTCTGACTTCGGCCAAGAAAAAAGCGTCAGCTGATCATTGTCATTTCTGCCACTTTCATGTGGTGAGCTGGGGTCATAACTTTAGAGACGGCTGTTTCATATCAATTATTTTACATAAAATAATATTTCAAACTATAAATTAATGTTCAACAGCCAAATTAAAGAAACAATACCAATACAGGCTTACAGTTTAAATTCGACATTGTGTTGTATACGATTAGACAGCTGATAACTCATTCCCGTACGTCGTAACTCTATAATGACCTTTGCTTATTGTCACATGTGCGCCGCATTCGTGATTGTTGCCGACGCCTGTTTGCAGGTCAGCCCACTACAGTTGTTATACATATCGAATAACCGATAAACTTTTAGGCGAAAAAAGCACTATTTTAGGCCCATTTTTGATTTTTTGCGATATTACGTAAAAACAGAAGCTTCTTATCCTAGGAAAAATAAAATGGGAAATCATTCGAAGGTGGCACACTACCTTTAACTTTCACCTGATATAAGGACAAAGCAACTGAAAGGCAAGTCACACGGAGACACCACCGACGCTTACCCTGTCCGATCCATCAACGTCCTCTCTGCCCAAGGCCACTCTGCCTGCCCTGAGGAGGATGGCAGGCTCAGACCAGCTGACCTACTCAGCGCCCGGGAGGTAGGCTGACCCGCAGGGTTGTTGCTAGGCGACGCGTTCAGCGGCCGACGGCCGGCGACTCCGGGCTCGCGCGGCAGCCTGGACTGTCTAGAATTAAATACAAATGTGCTGCATGCCTAATTGATTAATCAGCTATTATGCTTTTTAGATGCCGAAATTATTAAACTCCACTAAAGAGAAACACTCCCAGTCTCAGCTGACCTCTATTTCATTAAATAGAATAATTTTCAAATATGTAGACACGCGATGTCTATGTAAGTTCCTTTGTCTGTAGTACTCGTAGTTGCGTTCATCGCCACATATTGCTTACACATTATACATAACTATAGGTCATTAAGAAACACTTCATGCAATGCATTCGAGTTGTTTTATGGCTAAAAACTGGCAAACATATATGTATGTTTACAAATAGTCACAGCTGAAAAATCCGTAGATGAGGATCAAATTGTACTATGTATTTGCCTTTCTCTCTTGCCGGGGTCAACGTCCACCATCGTGTGTTTAATTAATTGTAACAATGCTATCTACGGTCGTTGCAATGCACACTGCAGAGTGCACAATGCAAAGTGAACACTGCACAAGCAAACGAAGAAGTTTTGTGGTTTGCATAGTCTTGGTCTATTCATCGTAACGACCCTTTGATATTCATGTTGCAATTTGATGCCATTAGCATTGTAATTAGGTGTAATAATGAACAGTGAGGGATTATTGCAACATTGCATTGGCAAAAAAACGTCAGTTAACGTCAACATCCTGAATATGAGCTAGGTTGAAAAATGGGTTCATGTGTAATTCCAAGTCACTTTACAGATACGGTAGTTCAATATAGCTAAAGCACCATGAAGCTACAACATAATGCGTTTCGGCCTCCGGTGGTATTTGACTGAACATCTTATTAATCTTGCAAGAACGCATGTATCATGTAGGATGCCTGCTTCGCTTCAACATCAACCAGCAATCATGCTCAAAGCTGGCAATACCTATTTTCTAAGTCACCTGTTACGAATGCATCAACCCTCGCCCGTAAACGGTGTTTTGACACCTTCGCCCATGCAGGGGGGGGGGTTGGTGCGACCCCCCTGGCGTTTGAAAACGGAGCGTCGTAGAGCTTAGCGGAAAACACCAACGGATTGCTCTCAACTAGATCTCGCGATTGGTGGTATAATTTTTGGTCCTAGGTCAACATTTGACCTACTTATGACCGGTCAAAGGTCAAATTTTCGAAAAAATCTAACTTTTTCAGATTTCCGCGCCGATTGCGGCAAAACGGTAAGAGATATCGACTTGAAACCTTCACTGTCGTGATCCTTGATCAATTCTCTATCGTTTGATGTGTATGTTGATGTCATAACTCTAAAAATGATGCGTTGGGAGCATCGAAAGTCTGCAAGGTCATTTGTGCATTGGGTCACGTCAGGCGTGTGACGTCACTGACCTGACCCTGACCCAAAATGAACTACAAGAAACAACCGACGATGCCTTAAATGAATAGCAAATTCGAATTCAGGGCATGAAAATACCCCGAAAAGGCATACAAGTGCAAGAAGTCATTACAGGTCAACCGAGGTCACTGACCTTACCTTGACCTTTAGTAACCTCCAAAATGTCAACGGACATTGTGCCAATGTCAAATCAGCCAGTTGTGATTCTAAAACAATCCATCAGTGTGTCAGGTCAGTCGGCATTTATACCAATGTGAAGCAATCTCCAATTTAGCGTAAATCTGGCCGGAGGTTGTTCCCTTTATGACGTCATAACTCCGTGACCTGACATGGCCTTGACAAAAAATACCAAAAGTTGCGCAAAGGATGCCCCATAGGGTACTGAAAATTTGAGCAGGCTTTCTGAAACGGTTCGGCGTGTAGCTAAGAAAAACATCAGGGGGGGTTGCACCAACCCCCCCCCCCCCCCCTACATGGGCGAGGGTTAATGATGACTGTACCTCTTTTCATTCTTTGCTGATACCGTCGGCATATTGAAAGGCTTTCACGCCGTATGAATGTTCCGCGACACGCATTGAGCAATGGGCACAGCTGATCAGACCACGGCCCGGTCAAGGAAATAAAGGGTTACAGCGTATCAATTCCCCACCCAAACAGCGTTATTTCAGTAGCTGGGTGCTAATTCAGTTTCCTCAATTTCGATATTCGAGTCCCCTGACCGTCACGCTCGCTGACAGTTGAACGACGCGATTGAGCTCCGCCCCGCCGTCACGTCACGTCATTTTTACGTCACCACCTGTCATTATAACGTCACCATTGACGGCTGGACCGTCATCCGCTGACGGGCTGCCCGCC
Source organism: Amphibalanus amphitrite (assembly GCF_019059575.1). Lineage (NCBI taxonomy): Eukaryota > Metazoa > Arthropoda > Thecostraca > Balanomorpha > Balanidae > Amphibalanus > Amphibalanus amphitrite. The sequence continues at coordinate 294,791 of NW_024881926.1, forward strand.
CCAGTGACGGAACGGCCAGCGGTGTGAACATGCCACGCTACAAATGGAAGACATCTATAGATACCTCGATACAGCTTTCGATGTACATATGTACTTACGATTTAATATTTTATCAATCCAATAATGATCCTCTTTCCTTACTTGTGATTCAATACAGTGAATGCTGAGCGGCAAGAACCAGTCAAAATGCACTTTCAGTCTGCCGTATCAATAACATCGCTATGAAACAGCGCATTTACGAAGCTGCACTAAGCCGTCATATGAGCTGCACTGCACTCATACGCATTTCGTATGCATGGCCGGAAAACAACAACAAATGACTTTAACCATAAAATAAATAACGAGCACCACCTTGCAGTGCTGTTTCTGGGTTTATGTCCTGCAACAGACACCTGCAGCAGGCAGCTGCCAGTAAACGGAACCGTGCACGGCGCCGGTTACAATGCCGGGATGGTAGGCTAGCCCGCAGCACAGCCGTGTAAGGCGGTACAGTCTACCCGCCCAGGCATTCTGACGGCGCGGCGCTGCAGTCCCCCTGCGCCGGCAGGCGGCAAAGACTGGTGTATGCCGTGAGCGGAGACAAATGAAATAAAGTCTTTTGATGAGAGAATTTTTCGGGTGGGCTATAGCCACATTATAGCCACAGGATGCGTTATAACCATCATCAAGTAAAACTTTCACCAAATGCATAATCGAGCCATCGCGTCAAAATTGGAACAAAATAAATTTTGCCGTAAGGAAACCTTTGCAACCAATGTCAGCTTCAACTTCTTCAGCATGTTTTAGCAGTTCCTCGGTTCCAATGAGGAGCACACTTCAAGTTCCAACATTGGTAGCCACCAGCCAGCCATCCTGAGGTCAGGTCAGACCGCCTGTGTCGATCTATCCTCCGCAGATCTCTCTGCGGGCAAACCAATCCTCGAAATGGCTTTCGGGGGTGGGCTGGCGGCGGCAGAGGGGATGGGATGGGCGGGGTGGGGGGGGGGGACAGGGCGACACTCGGCGACCCAGCGCGGCGGAGAACAATCAGCAATAGCGACCGGTAATTCGATCAACCTCCCTAATAGGCACGGATTCTAATCTTTGTGAGTGCCGGCATGAAAATAACATAGAGGATTAAAAAATGAGCAATTGCAAGAATGGCATACAATTAAATTAGGGCCAGGATATATTGGAGGGTCCGCGGCGGGATGCACCAGTGACATTCGGCTCACGGAGCGGTGACGATCTCGTGCGGGTGCAGCGGAACGACCAGTGGAGAGCGGAGGTGCTGGTGGTGTTGGTGTTGGTGTTGGTGTTGTTGTTGGTGCTGGGGGAGGCGATAGAGGTACTGGTGGTGCTGATTTTGTTAGTGGCGCTGGTGCCGATGAAGGTTATTGAGGTGGTGTTAGTGGTTGTTCTGGTGGTGAAAAACCTGGTGCTGCAGGTGGTGCTGGAGGTTGCGTTAATGTAGGTGATGGTGATGATGATCTGAGCTCTCCAAAGACCTAATCATCGACGAATGTTCGTCTCAAAAGAAATGTGCGGTTCTGCAAATTGCGGCAAAAACAGTTGTTCATTATCAAAATTGTTGGCTCATCATGGTTCATTTACTTTTGGTTCCTAGTTATGTAATTATGTATTATTTCTCATGTGACTAGCGCAACAATCGGGTGGACATGTATTTCATGGAATGAATATTTAGGCAAACAGTTCTATTGATAACGCTGGCTGGCTTGTATGTATTTTTCTTGTGCAGATTTCATCGAACCTCATTTTGAACACCCTAAAGGTTATGGTGTTGTTTGTTGTCATACGATATGATCATATATTTAGCATTCTATCTTGTGTGGATGGCGACTAAAATATTTTACGCAACCAGCTGTTCACACAGATGTCTGTCACCGATTTACCGCACGGTTGGATGAAGAAACCAGTAAGATATGACAAAGGACAAATGCTGTTAGTACTTGATTCACTATTTTGCACTCTTCCGAGATTGGATAATTGGATATTATAGCTCGTCTAAATGTATACAGTTATGAGACCTTATTAGGTACTAGTGGTCAGAATTCAGTTTCCTTAATGCTGGCAAGGTGCAGCTTTGAACTTAAGATAAGACTATCAGAAACATGTCAATGCTCCTTTCAAATCTAAATTAAACTGTAAGCTTCAAATAATATAGCGTAGTGTAAACACGAAATTAGGTGAGCTAAATGAGACACAAGTTGCATGGCTATGCCGCAACTTCACGAGAAGCCCAACACACTCATCAGTTTGTTTTTGTAAAGCTAACTTTGAATATAAAAAGATCCTCCAAGCATTTATTGCGATTAGCTGACATAAACACTCAAACAGAGATAACCAAATTTTGATTCCAGCCCTATCTTAATGGCAGATACTACCAAAATTTTATCTATGCTTGATACATTCTCTGCTGTGCGATATTTTGTCGTAAGCATACGAATCTTTTTCGGTGAAAATGTGATTATGGATTCCTCCGCTCAGCATGATTTTGTTAGTGATACGTTGGTCGTTGGCTGTGGTGCTGATACCCTTCATAGATATGAGTCTTTATATTCTTCATTCTGAGAATCTGCGCCTGAAAACCCTTGCAATTTTTTTCCGCGGGCTATCAAGAAGTTTCAATATGATGTAATGATTTCGTATCATCATAAGCAGCAACTCATATGCCTGTCCCGTAGCTCAGTTGGTAGAGCATTGGACTCCCGGTAGTGAGAGCCCGGGTTCGAGACGCTCCGGCGCTCGATATTTGAGACTCCTGACGGGGATGGTCTGCGGTTGGTGGGAGCAGCCGCAGCCAGTTGAAGTCAGTTGAGTGGGACAGGCCGTGTCCGGCTTTGAAGGGCACGTTAAACTTTGGCATCTAAAGTATCCCGTTACACGGAATTGCGCGATCGGACGGTAGGGGTCGGGGTCTACGCAACAAGCTCTGCTTAGCGTGGGCTCCGGCTCTGTCAATCCGTCCATTCAAACTAGAGTTGCAAAGTTTTCCCAATGGGCTGCTACCGGCACCGCCCCGCCCCACACAAATTTTCTGGGATACCGGCATGCTACCACGCCCCAAGCAAAAACACCGCCAAATTACCGGCATACTAAAAAACCTGCATTCTTGATTCTGGCTTACCCCTACACTGAAAACAATTCAACCCGCGTACAGCGAGTAAAACCCGCTGCTGGCGGGTACACCTACCCACCACCTAATTTGACACTCTACCAGCGGGTGCGTTTACCCGCATATTGCAGGCTGTCAACCCGAGTATATTGTGTACCTAACCCGCATAGGATGGGGACTCAACCCACACACAGAAGGCAACCTACCCGTTCGCAGCGGGTACACAATCCGCACATGGCGTATTACCTGCGCTGCGTGGGTTGGGAACTCGCTTTCTGCGAGTACAAATATCCGCTGGTAGGGTGTCCAAATCAGCTGGAGGGTAAAGTACCCTCCAGTGGCGGCGTTCAAGGAGGAAAACGCCGCCATCGCCGGGATTCGAACCCGATATCTTTAATATTACAAACCGATGCGCTACCAACTGCGCCACAGGCGACCCGACGCAAAGCGACTGAAATGTCGGTGTATATCAGATTAAAATGAAGAACTGACGGCGGACTCAATACAGAAAGTAAAAAGGCTTATCTTAGACAATTGACATGAATCCACCTATAGTGCTTTAAATATTAAGGAATAGTTTGGACAAATATTTCATTTGCATCGGGAAAGATTTATTTATCCAGGCTTATTTTTACCAATAAAATGTGCTAAGAACGGTCTGCAAACTTCACCACAATGCGCCAGATTCGCGGACTGCAGAATATTCTGCTGAGCGTTCCAGCGAAATATTCTGCCGGCCAAGACGTGACGTCATCCAAACAATGATTCAAATGTCCCAAGCCCGTTAAGTACCCTCCTAACTCACAGAACGCAGCCCCACAGCTGTTACAGTTACGATTACAATTGCCTTGCACATCTCTACCCCTGCCTGCACAAGCACGCAGCCGAGCCGAAAAGCGACTATTGTGGCGCGTCACATTTCAACACTCGTTTGAGCGTCGAAGTCAAAAGTATTAATTCCAAAACCAATGCCGTGCATCAGTGGGATATCTGCCATGACACATGCGTGATCAAGGCAACCTGCGTATAGCATGTCACCTACCTTGGCGCAGCGAGTTACACGATGCAAAACCTGCGTGATGCGCTTACTCCGTGGGCGCGAGTAACGCCTGCGGCCACAACCCGCTGCGGACGAGTGATTGACCCCGCCAGAGGAGGTTTCATGTATCCGCGCATGACGGGTTGCTGTTTTACCCGAGTATAGCGGGCGTTGACACCCGTGAAGCGGGTGAAAGCTACGATGATAACGGGATGCTCTGCGAAACGCGGGAAGCTAAACGGGTAGTCAGCCTACCCGGCAGCAAAAACTCGCGCAGAGCGGGTAATTTCTTCAAAATACCCGCGATACCCGGGCCAACTCGCAATCCGCGGGTTGAATTGTTTTCAGTGTACATGAGATGCCACATTTTGGCAATTTCAGTAACCGCCCCACCCAGCAGCCACCCATTGTCCAACCAAAACTCCAGCAGCCTGATTTTGGCTGAGTTGGCCCCACAAATACCACAATTTTGAAACTCAATTCCAGTTTACAGCTGTTAAAATAGGGGAAGCCGGGGGAAGCCCGGCATAGTAAGCTCTTTTTCATTTTTATTGCATACCATACGTGCTGTATAAAATGTTGATATCCTGCTAGCTAGCTAAGTTCATTGGCCGTGTTTTCCCAAAAATTCGGTTTCGTGGAATAAGTATAAGGTTGAGAAAATCGAGTTTTAAAAAAGTGTTGAATTTTCTGGGGTAAGCCCGGCATAGGGGTAACGCCGGCCACCTCCCCAGCGCTTTACAACGAGTTGATGAAACCATTATGTGTTTTCCAAATATTAACGGAAAGTGAAATATTAAGGTACTGATTAGCTCTGGACATCTTAGAGTTTATGTCACTACTGGTATTTTAGCTAGCGTCTACTACATATACAGTACAGGTCGATGAAAATCGTGATGCAAAATTGACAAAAAAATGTGTATTTCAAAATTCCTTAAAATTTATTTTTCTTTTTACCTTAATGCATCATATTGCATATCATTCGACTCGGCTGATGAAGATGAACACAACGACACCATTTTTGAAGCTCTAGCTTCATTGTCTGTCGCGTTATCTGCAAAAACGTAGTTTGACCCTAGTTGACCTTAAGTGACATGACTGGCTTTGTCTATGATAACATGTTTATTTTCGAAATTTATCTTTGATCTAGGTGTAAACCAAACCTGCTCAGTACCTATTATCTCATGGAAAACAGTGGTTTAGTGGCATTGCTCTCGGTTGGGGGTAAGCTTGGCCACTCGCCCGGGGTTACCCCAATGTGCTAATTTTTATTTTAGAACAGCGATATTCGAAAAAGTGTCATACTTAAGCCAGCCTGCCTCGTCACCCCTCACTACAAACACTTAAACGGTCCTTACATAACATTCGTATAAATATTAGTACTGTATGGTATAACATTAACAGTGCAACATATCTCACTTTTTAGCTAAAAACCCTTAAAATATCATTTTTGCGCTATAACTTTAACAATATGCAATTTTTGTCAGCCTTGACTTCTTTGCTGGCGTTACCTTAGCTGCCACGCTGAAAGGACAAACAGTTGAGCATTTTATTGTGAATAATTTAGCCGGAAACGGGGTGGCCGGGCTTCCCCCGCGCCCGGGCTTCCCCCGGCTTCCCCTATCACCTGCAATCAAAGAGGTATTGCCTACAAAAAGCATTAACACATTCATTAAAAAAGCAAGGTAAAAAAGAACTTGAATTACTGAAATGTGTTTCTGAAGACTGCACAGTGAGCAGCAATCACATTTACCACAAGCGTTCTTATTTTCCATATTACCCTAAAATGAACTATAGCTAGTCATAAATCACAATATAAAAAAAACTACAGATTTGGCCATGTTCCTAACTGAGGAAGCGAGATCAACATCTGCTTTTTCCTATTGCCATGGCTTGTTGGCTCGTGAGTAGGATACGAATCATTCAAAAATATGTGTTAATAACTCACTTGTCCTGAGAAGTCACCAAATAATATGTATCAAGGCCCTATATGTATAAAAATGATATAATATCCTGTCCCATCTCAAACGCGGGAACACAAACACAAGGTTATAAAGGATTTCGAAACAGATGCGCCATAACACAGTTTTTAACCAGCTGATTAAAACACTGCAAAACAAAGTTTTTGAACTGCAAACTCCTGCCTCGTGAATGATTTTATTGATTAAAATCATCCAAAACAAAGTTTTTGAACTGCAAACTCCTGCCTCGTGAATGATTTTATTGATTAAAATCATCCAACACGATATAAAATTCCAATAAAATCAACACTGTGAGTGTTATTCACTACAAGAAAATCCACTTCTCTTGAGTAATTCAACCAAAAGGGCATATGAATAAATATTACGTCATCAGCTTACATCTTTTTTTTTTTTAAGGGACAGAGGATCTTGAAAGTCAATCCTTGGTTGCTTGATCAGCTAATCTACTGCGCCACTTTCTATTCATTTCGTCCAAGGCCATCTATAGAAGGTACAGTCACTCTCTCGCCGACCAATCAGAGACAGATCCTGAGTGACGTCACCCCTGATGTTCGATAGGGGTACTCCATTCCTTTACAACGTAAAAATGACTAACTTCATTTGAAGATTGTTGGTGACACTCTACACATATTGCTCAACCATTGATGTCATTGGAAAGTCCAACTAATTTTCTAGCGATAAAAAAGAGCAGCAATATGCTAAGAAATGGCCGGTTTTGAAGATATAGACGATTTAAAAACCCTCTGCAGTTGAAGGAAAGCAACGTAAAAACGCATCGAGCTTATATTTTTACTATGAATAAATCATTTTTCAGTAAGTTTTTAGATATGGTATCGATTTATTCAACAACTTTATTACAATATTTTTATTACTTAGAACTTTATTTCAAAATAATATTTTCAAAAATGGCAACTGTTGGCAAGTAGCTTCGAAGCGATTGTGGCGCGCCGCGCCATTATTGTCCTGAGGCCCCCATATGATGTCATCAAAAGTGGAGTGACATGGGCCTGATTTCGTCTGCATGTTGTGTTTTCTTGTAAAGATAAGACAAAATGCCAGTTTAATTCATTTTCATTTCATTTTGGGACCAAAGATAGGCTCAGGGCTACCTAACACCTGCCTTTTCAGCTGGATTTTCAGTGTCAAATTCTTTGTAGAGTATTAGAAGAGTCAGACATTTCGTTTTTCTCACAGACAATGACAATAGGTTACATTGTTTTTGTACCTATTGTCATTGTCTGTGAGAAAAATTTGTAGAGTATCTCAGACCACATCTCAGGACTCAAGGCCAGTTTCCAAACAATGTGTTTTGTGTTGTTTCAGTTTTGATTCTGCCTTTTGCTAGGGAATGTTGCCATTAACATTAATTTATTTTATTGTATTATGCCTATTACCTACCATTAGACTTACTAATTGGTTTTGCTTTTGCAACATGAATGAGTATTCTTCCTTTGATAGACCACAGTAGATTCTTGACAATTCTTATTAGAGCCAAACCTGTGAAATGCTGAGGTTCATGTGTACAATTACCCTTAGCAATGGAAGTTGGAACTTCTACCACAAAATGTATTTTGCAGTAGCTAAGATTGCTGTTATTACAATTCAATAGCCTCTTAGTGTCCAAAGTTTGAATCATATGCTGATAATTTTTTTTGTGCAAAATCAAAAATACCGGCATGCTACCGGCAAGACATGCCAGATACCACGAAAAAACCTGCGGTAGTGAAAAATTACCGGCATGCCGGTAGTGCGGTAGGGAAATTTTGCAACTCTAATTCAAACATTCGAGCTAAAATTAAAAAAATATGCCTCTGCATATCACTGTAAAATAAAATGCTTACTAGTTTCCTAGTTATCCGACCACTTAAACTGCACTGTAAACATGTGAACTAATGTCCTAGTTATCCGGCCACTTTTCACCAACAAAATGCGAGTTGACTTCACTTTTCACTGACAAAATACGAGTAGATTTCAACTCTGCTCGCATTTTGTTAGTGGAAAATGGCCGGATAACCAAGAAATTAGAAAACATTTTTTACAGTATAACTATACCTCTGAAGACCTTCTATAGGCCTCATTATTCAGAGCTCTATGAGCAGTCAAACGTCACAAATGAATTTTCATGCTTATCTTATTTCAATATCATGCAACAAATCGTATTTTCCTTTCGGTTCCACAGAATGAAGAATAGAGCATACCACCAGTGGATAGCATACTGCATATGTTTATGTAGTGCTCTGGAGGTGTTCGCTTTTGTTTCGGGTTTCAGGGAGACTCACTGCGGCAATAGTCGGCACCAGTCATATAAAAAGCGGTATAAATCTATCGGACTAGGGAGAACTATGCATGAAAAAGACGTCAGGTGAATTCATTGCATGCTTCAATGCCTTTTTAAGGATAACAGAGTGTGACACGGGTTTTACGGCCTACTGCGCACAGTTCGCGATACAATCTGAAGGCGAATTTAAGCGACCAAAAAAGTTGCGTGCGAAATGCTACATGGGTGTGTACTGAAACATACGGTGGGAAATATTCATGGGACGACCAAAATTATTTACGAAGCATACACCCAACGCTCTCTGTTCAACATACAAAGAACTTATGATGCTGTCATTGCTTAGCGCTCATAAGCGCATGCAGATTTTGACGCCTCGGAATAATTCTACTTCCATCAACTTGAGCTAAAACCGCGGTACAACAGTCATCGTGTAAACACGCGATATTTGTCTACGGTTCTTTGTTGCTCTTAGCTAATGATATTTGTTGTTAAAATCGTCAATGTCAGTGGAAAGCTCCCCAATCAAATTCGATTGCAATGCTGTTAAATCATAAGTACTTAGCATTAGACAGCAGAGCTATGAAGCTATGTTTTATACCAAAAGTTGGCCTATTAGCCTCAGCATGGTTCACTTATCAACTATTCACATATTGGTTGCTTCGATAGGTATGCGAATCATGTTATGGGAAAAGTTGAATAGTTTGTAATCGTCCCAGCCGTTGGTGAAAATGAACCACTAACTTGTCGTTCAAGTTGGTGCGACATCAATCGCGTGACAGACCTCAATCAACACACACTGGATAAGACTGTTCAAGTATTCATACTAGCCACAAAGTTTAGAACCGAAAGGTGTCAACCAACACTAGGACCAACACTGGTGCCGTTGACAGAAAGCAGGAGAGCCACCCATACCAGATAATTTTCAGCAGGTGACCTACCTTCCAACGCCTTGTTCGTGGAGAGGAGAGCCAGCAGCACGTCCGGCGGAGGTCGCTCCAGACCGGTCATGGCTCACACAGGTCAGTCCAGGTCAGGTCAGGTCGCCGCCGCACCGGTCACCGCACCTCCGTCGCACCGAGCGGCCGCCGCCGTCACCGCCGCCGCCGCCGCCGGCCGTCTAATTTGCTCGAGTGCTCTGTTGCGCCGACCAATAAAAATGGGGCTGTCAGGTCCCCGGCCCGCTGACCATTAGTCTTGATTAAAGCCGGGGAGAGGAAGGCTGCCGCCGCGGTCACGTGGTGTCTTGGCCCCGCCCACGGGCGTCGATCGAAGGCGGCACAAGATGGGCGCGTCGCTGCGCCGTCGACGGCCGGCGGCGGCGACCAATGGGGGGCGAGCGGCGCGCGCCGGTCGGTCCGACGCGTCGGCGGCAGGGTCCGAGCGACGACGACGGGCGCGAGCGACGGCGGGGACGACGGAAGCACCGGGAGAGCCGTGCCGTGTCCAGAGCGGCCGCCGTCACACACTGGGGTCTCAGAGGGTGCATGGGGGCAGTCAGGTGGCTGGAAACGGTCTGGAGGGGGCGCTGAGCTGTGCTGTCACCGTCGTGGGGTTCCAGAGAGTGCACGGGGTCACTCAAATGATTAAAGACACTATGGTCGACATAGATAGTATGCTATCAGCTAGGCTGGCGTGCACTTCTGCTGCATACAGCTTGTTGGTGGCGTCAGTCGGTTTATGAGTCCGTGGAGCTCCGGTCAATGTTTTTATTTATTTATTATGACATACGACATGCAGCCTATGGTGGCTTTTGAGTTGAGGCACTAAGACAGGATCTGAAAAGATGTTAGGTAAGAGGAGCACTCATGCAAGCAAACACACTAAATCACAGCGCACGCATCACCTTACAACTGCCTAAATCAAGTCGCGTTCTTTCTTGCGCATCGCTCGCCTTGAGGCTCCACCCAGGCTCAAAAGGCGAGGGTAGTCACTTTAGTTTTTGTCGAAGTTGGTCCTGGATCTCAGAAGGGGCCGTATTCACGTCGACTTCGTAAGTCGATTTTCTTTCGTAAGTATAATTTCCCAGCCAACATGCCCATATGGGCCCCACATGGGCAGTTGATGGGCATGGTGGGCTAGGTGGGCCATGGGCTATAGATGGGCAGATATGTGGGCTGCATGTAGGCCCCACATGGGCTGCCCGTGTATTTTTTGGCATACATAGTGCTTGGAAATGAGATTGTCTGCACCATATAGGAGGGCTGGGGCATACCTAGGAATTTTGGTGAACATACATTTTTGCAAGCATTCACGCGGTGTTCCTGTATGGTGTGGCAAACATGGGCACTGCGTGGGCAGCCCATGTAGTGGGGTTTAGGTGGGCTGGCTGTGGGCAGCCATATTGGGCCCACGTGGGCCCCATATGGTACCCACCTTGTATGGTACACGAAAACCGATATACGAAAATCGATATGACCAATAATTATATTGGAAGCGCGGAATTGATGAGGAAATCATGGCTTCGGATAACCTTGAAATGACCTAACACTCTTGCATTCCTTTCGAAGCTGACAGTTATGAGAAAATCTCACAGGATCCAGCTCGGATCTAGGAAGTCTAGATCCAAGATCGGGCAGGATCCCGGGCCATGTACAGCAACAACAACCATTCTTACATATAATAATATATATAATGATATATTAGCACATTATATTCTATAATTTAGAATATAACATAATTGTAAAATGTTTTGCATGCTCTGAGCCCTGTCGAAGCAAACACTCTTGTGCATTTTTTTTAAGTTCATGTCGACGCACGGAATGAGCTTATGAGCTTACGCCATTCAGAAAGGGTTCCGCGCCTATTTCATCGTCCACCGATGTGAAGAAGTCCAAGAATGTCTTATCATATCAAAACCTGAGATTATCTATGCCTTTTGCCTGCAAGGACCGCAGCGAAGCCAGCGATCGATCCATGTGTCCAGCCGTATGGTCCAGTAAAATGTGAATCAGATCAAGCTCATTGATGGTGGCCCCGATGGTTAAAAACGGCTGGGTGTCTCGGAGAGTCTCAGCTCGGTATGAAGGAGAGAATAAGCACTGATGAAAAAGCATCCGTTACTTTATAGTCTGGAGGAATTTGGGTGGCTTAGAAGGACCAATATTGCTAGTCCTTTAACTGAAGCACTGCTCTTCCTTTTTTCTTTAATAAACATAGAAAACTGAGAGTCTTTAAAGCCAGCACCATTGATAACATGAATCATGTTATCTACGCCAGCACATCTTCAAATAAACCCAGTCCCCATGGTTAACGCATTCGGCGAACGCGGAGCTCAGACACGAGTGTGTATTTCCCGTCGACTGCACAGTTGATTGTTCATGTGATCTGACAGTCCCCTTCGGTGTGACCATTTTGCGTCACTTTGCGTCCCGTCGAATCAACACCACTGTGAGCATAAGTGGCCTTACCAAACCAAATTGGTCCAAGTGAAAACAAACGCCACCAAATTGAATCAACTCAAATCGGATCAAGTGATAGACAAAGCGGAAAGCATCCAACAAACCGGGGGAGAATCAGACAGAATATTTACTGAGAGCAGAAGTCTCTGTCGCTCAAACTTAACTGAACTCATCTAGCTGAAAAAAAATAATATACCTGAATAACTTAGATGCGGACGGCTGCATTCATATGGTAGTTTTTTCAGCTTCTTTTTCCTGCTTTTTTTTTACACATCTTGTTACATCTACCACTGCGGGCTGTAGGGGAAGTTGGGGGAACGCCGAATACTTTTTTCTGACGCCCGTAGCACGCAAGGTAGACAACATAAGCTATTCTTGTTGGCGTCATTCGAGAGGCCAGTCTTTTGCCTTTCAAACATACCAGGCGCATTTGATGAATTTGCATACCGTTAAGCGCACAAACTAAAAATATCAAAGAAGTGACTTTTTCGGCGTTGCCCCGGACTGCGGGGAAAGCCGAAAATGGGAGAAATGATCTACGGGAATGCCGAAATTGATGTTTTGCTATTTTATCTCAAATTTTATCCAGAATTCGTCAAAGCTGACACGCGTTTTAAGAGCTTGAGGACGCTTGGTGCACACTGGAAGTTATAATTGTGTGATATAATAAGAAAAGGCCAGGTAAATCATTCCTTATGGTAACAGGCCGTTGTGTCGGTTAAAAGTGTAATTTGTGTGACTAAAAATACGCGTTGCTATTCTACGGTAAAGTTAAAGTTCGGTAAAGTTCACGTAGCATGCTTTAACACGCGTAAATGCACGTTTTCGGCATTACCCCAGCCAGCCATACTTCCATTTGCAGGCCCATAACTTTTCAACGTGCTGTATAAATTTCAAATAGGCAGCACACTTATGCAAAGACGTGCTGAAGATTACTTGACCGAATTGGCCAGACAAACGGTAGCATAATGAGTAGGAAATGCAGCTTCGAAGACGCATGTAGTACAAAGGAAACGTACCTTGAAAACGCTCTTGGCGCCCTCACAGCCGAAGTATTCCGAATGACGACTGGTAACAAACATGCGATAATTGGTAGTCACTTAAGCTTCAGAGCATCACTGACAGGTGTCATCCATGTCGTACGGTTTTCGAAATATCTCGAATTTCGGCTTTGCCCCAACCCCGGCATTGCCCCAACTTCCCCTAGTGCCTTTCAAGCACCATATTCTCCCACATCCCGCTGTCGGCCGGGTTTATATCCTCTCAAACTGCCCAAGTGGAGCGATCGAGCGCCTCTCAATGCGCCGAGCGTGACTGGGCCGGCGGCGAGCACGGCGCAGCTAAACGTCTCCCGCGGGACCGGGGAACGCGGCGACCAAATTAGCAGCCGTCGTTCATCACGGCAGCGCGACAAATGAGGCTCGGTTCGGGGGCGCGCGGGCTGGTTCGCACATTAGCGCGGTCGGAGGCGCCGGGAGCATGCCTCTGGATGCTCCCGGCGGCAGATGTCATCCCCCCCTCTGTCGGAGGCGAGGGGGCTTCTCTCTGTTTGCAGCGCAGACCGATGAAAGGCAGGCAGACAAAAGACCGGGGGCGGAAACCCGAATGCTGGATGCATGGCTTCTGATGAAAAGTCTGGTTTGTGCTCTAATAATAAGCTTGGACGGATTGTAGACAAAGATCGACCATTTGTTTTGTGCATTCGAGTAATTTTCTTCGATTTGGTAGCATAATCAGTAATCACTAATCAGTGCTACAACATTTTGGTCTTGAAAATTAACAATTCTCACAAGCGGCGTCAAAATCCTGCATGCTCAATGGCAAGGATCTGTAATGTCATTACAATTTGTTATATATGTAGACCGTGTTGTAGCTTGCAAAGCGAATGTTGCGTCGACTTTGCTGTATTGTGAGTGACGCCACAATCTCACGAGCACTTAAGCAACATCACATCGCGAGCACTGGACAGCCCGACCTGGATAACCGTCCGACACAGCAGTAACCATCCGAATCCCTCCCGAACACTGAGCACTCCCCGCGCCGCCTCGGCCGCGCCTTCGCCCGTGGCCGCCGCGCCGGCCGCCGGTACGTTCCCGGCCGCAGAGATGCAAACGCCGAGCACAGCCCGCGTGCCGCCTCGGTCGCGCCCTCGCCCGGGCCGCCGGCCGCCAGCATGCTCCCGGCCGCGGAGATGCAAATGCGGTGCACTTGCATTCCAAGAGATGCACTCCAGCTCCTACATATACAAATCAAAAATTATATCACCTCTCCTAGACATGTAGGGGAGAGCGGGGCCAGTTGAACCACTTTTTATATATTGACATGCACAGCGAGATCTAGTTGTCATATCGAAAAATGCATAGCACCATTAAAAAATATACTCTTTTGGCTTTAATTTAAGATATGTGAAATTATGTTTCAAACATATTTTGCTGCCAAACACATGCTTATAAAACAGCTCTACGCCCGTTTCAAATGACCCCGATGCGAGGGTCAATTGAACCAGCCCATGGGGTCAATTGCACCTATCCTTAACAATTGGATGTTTCCATATTTAAGGCCACTTTCTAAAGGACATATTTTGTCCGGTTTACTTTTCCAAATGCTACATTCAATAGGTCGTTGGAAAGCTAAAAGTGCAAAGTTCCTCATAATAGGTGACACAAAGTACATAGACTATGGTAAAATGGGCGGATGAGGAAAATGAGGAATATCTCAGTCTAAAGTGTGCTTTCAAGCAAAAGGCTGGAGATAAAGGGGTCAAAAATTGAGCTCCATCAAACTGCTTTTTCTGTTTAAACCGTCATTTTAAAGGTAGACTATTTCCTTTAATGTTAACAGCCCCCTGAACATAACCATTGCAAAGGTCACCGGGGTCGGTTGAAACGGCCTGTGGCCCTGGTTCAACTCTCAGTGAACCAGGGCGAAGAGAAGCGTTTCAATTGACCCCATCCGCTCCCGCCATCTCGTACGCGCCGTAAAGCACATGTCAAACGAGCTGGAGGGACGGCATCATGCTGAATGAGAGGCCAAATAAGGTGACATTCCGGAGCCAGAAGTGTTTCTTTCAGCAAACAAAGATATATAGGATATCACTAAATATTCACAATAATTATTTCTCCCAAACGCCCCTCAAAAACACAAAAACAAGTGCCAAATCAAAATAACCGTCCGTTCGCCGCCCAAACGCCGTTGACAAATGAAGTGGTGGAGCGCGGATGCGCAGTGGTGTTGGCAACGCTATCTGTTGCATACTGTTGAAATTAAAGCCATGTGTCATCTGACCCCGTGTTTCAACTGGCCCCGCTCTCCCCTAAAGCAAGTAAGAAAATATCAAACATTCATTGGATGATCGTTCGCACTATAGTTCGTTTTTTTCAAAAGGACGCTGGCTCCAAGTATGTTTTTCGAACAAGCACGTGTTTTAGCGAGCAAAACGAGCAAAAACTGAACCTGAGAAAATCGAACGTCGACTAATTTTAATATGTGATTTATTCCCGATAATTTCCATATGTGCGTTTTGGAAACATATATGAGAACAGTGGTGACGTCATACTGTCGAACATGTATTGCAATGTAACTTTACTTATAACTATCATGTACGGAACTGCTTACTCGATTATAAGCTCGGCAACAGTGAAAAACTAAGTTTCACCCAAATTCGTTGACACTTGTCCCATTGCACGGACATTTGGGGGCCTGCTGCCACCAGTGACGTCATCATAGTATGTTCATTTTTAAGAAACAATTTTCAGCTACTTACCGTGCACAATTTGAAATCGGCTATTTTTTCGGTAAGAAATTCTTCGCCAGACACTGAAGCTGCCAAAACTCACGTGAGAGCTTCGATATTGAACTTTGAGCCAGCGTCCTTTTGAAAAAAAAAAACGAACTATAGCAAGTTCTTTTGTGTATTTCTCATTGAACGCTTGATTTCTCTCAGCCAAGGCAAACGACGATTTTTTAACTGAAGCCAATAATGATGGTGGCGATGACTTGAGGTAACGGGCAGCTCTTTAGAAAAATAAGCACTTGGACGAAATCGGATTGGTCGGAACAAACCCCGTCGATCCACTAGTGACAGAGCCGGAGGAGTATTTAACCGTCATAAGGGAGGAGATGCCTACACAAATCGCGAAAAACAAAGAAACAGGTCTGTACCGTGGTGGTGGTAGGCTCATGAAACGTTATAGGCACGGAGGTGTTTTCACACCCTGCGCTCTTGTACTTAACTCAGTGCTTGCGTAGCGTCAAACGATGAATGACGTTCGAAAGGTAGTCTAAACTCGTTTGTAATTATTCCATTTATTTTCTGTCACTTCGCTTTCCTCGTGAATAACTATAAAGACTGTAAACACTATAAGATGCTGGTCTTAGTCTTAAACCTTAACATTTCATTTTGTCAATTGCATGAAGGTAAAAAAAGGTTTCTACTTGGCTTGGCAAGGATCTGTATGTGGGCAATGGTAGGCTAGTTATATGTATTGGATCACCTCCTTCAGGTCGTGCGCATGTGTATGCGAGCAAAGACTGCCGGCACCGTGCACGGTAGGTCCGCAAGTGCACATGTGTGTGTCACATGTCCTGACTCCCTGTCCTTACTCCTGGTTCTCATGCCCATGTGTTAGTACTTACCACGAGGGCTGAGACGGGACGTGGGCACGACAGTCTTCGACGCGACTCCAGCGGTGCGCGACCCTGCCGGCGTACGACGTGGCTGACGTGGTCTAACAAGAGCGACGATGTGCGCTGCATTTGCGACCGCCGTACTTCGCCCATTTTAACCGTTTTCGCACCCACCTATGTAGAATAGACTTTTAAATGTAGATTAACAATATCTTAATATGGTCGTCCTGGTGACGAACTGAATTATCGAGTAGGTACGAGCATGTACGAATACGCAGGCACGAATTGAACAAACGAACACGAAAACGCGCGAGCAGTATGGTACCGTATGTTTCCGTAGCTGAATTATTATAAGCGGAGTTCGACAGAGACAGGGGTCGAAAAACGCTACCGGCTGTCACTGGTGCTGGTGATTGGTTTTACGCCTCGACAGGTGAGGGTGGCACTTCTGGACACAATCCTTATTGTTTACTGTCTAGGAAAAGCTGGGGGCCCGGAACTACTTCGTAGTGACCGTAGTCACTTTTAGCGCAACAGTTTCCAGTGCATAAAATGGTAAACACCGAGGTCGTACATATTGACCACATTGACCAATGCACGGTATGACACCCAAAGGCCAGTCATCACTCATCAGAGATCTGCTTTGGGCATTTGGAGGCTTGTGTGGGGCCAGTGTAAAAACTGGATGTACGTACATATACAGTTCAGTATCCGCTTTATTTCAGTCTTCACTATTAAATAAGTAAAAATTAATATTGGAAACTTTTGAGGGTTAGGGCACTGATCATTAGTGGGCCCCCTCTGGCTAAAGGCTGGCTATAGAATACAGAGCATCGAACACGAAAGGAAAATCTAAGGCATTTTGGAAAAATGAGTATGCCCCGCAGCGTCGGATAACTACCACCTTCCAGTGGGTCAAGCCATCGGGGTCCAAGTCTATAATGGCACTTAACGATAGCACTAACCTTGTCTCACTTTTCGTTGAATTCTGTTCCGAATGGTTTCGGCCACAGACTGGCTGCACTGAGGTCGTTTGATATGTGCCACTGTAATTAAAGCCACCTGAGGCGCCCGGACACCAGGCTGAAGCTGGGTTGGAAATGCTTCGTCTTTGCAGATATCACTGGCCGCTGATTCTCTAGTGCCTGAACCGGTAGATGTCGTGGCAAAATTTGGTGTGATAATTTGGACCTTACCGCAGTCAGTGCACCCTAAAGCCCTAATAAAGATTAAGAAACGCCCCACCCAGAGAGAGATCACACCGTTCCGTGCTTCTATCCTCAGGATACTGAAATCCTTCTCCTCCACGCCGCAACCCCCCTCCGGACTGGACAGGCAACTTTATCTCATGCGGGCTGCTCCCTTGGAGCGGCACCGCTGCTCCTGGGGGAGCGCACCCCGTAGCCGGGTGCAGTGAGTGCCTTGGGGCTGGGTGGCCTGTCCTCTGGACGGGCTCAGCCCCGGCGACTCACTACTAGGGTGCCTGCCCAGACCAATGTCTCCCCCTAATCCCTATCATCCTTCAGGCTCTGCAATGGTCTTGTCAGACCGAAAGGGCCTAACCCAACAAAACAAACAAACAAACCACCCAGAGCTTCTGGATTCTCGTTCCAGTCCACCATTCCGTCACCCTAGCCCGCCGCCGCGCTCCCTCACCTCAGACCTCCGTTCCTAGCTTGACGAGCGTTTGGGCCTTAGTTAAGCCTTGCTGTAGGCTTACTGTATAAAACCCATCGAGACAGCCCGTCTCGGTGAGCTTAGTTGGCGAACTACTGTCTTGGGGTGGGTTTCTGGCGGATCGCTGTCCCAATAGGTTTAGATGCGACCGACTGTCTCTGAATGTTTGAGCGGTCTCCTCCCGCTGTGAGCTATTT
The DNA here is from genome assembly GCF_019059575.1 of Amphibalanus amphitrite. NCBI lineage: Eukaryota > Metazoa > Arthropoda > Thecostraca > Balanomorpha > Balanidae > Amphibalanus > Amphibalanus amphitrite. Next base: position 313,103 of record NW_024881926.1, read on the forward strand.
TCAGTTGATATCTGTCTCAGAAATACTTTTTAAAGGAAGGTTAAACGGAAATCCAGGGTTACTTTTAAAGGGGGGGAAAGAGGGAATTTCCCCCCTTCGAAAATTCCGCTCCCCCTTTCAAATTGTGTCATAATGGCTAGGGAGGGAAGGGGGAATTTCCCCCTTTCAAAATTATTTGTGAGCCCATTTTCAATTAATTCGCTATTCAGATTCTCTTGTCATCGTTATTCAGATTCTAGTCATCAATTAACGTTGCTGGCGCTAAGATATTATCAATGATTGTGGGCAGTGGCACCGCCCGGGCGGAACTTAAAATATCCGGAACTCCAGGTTTGACCCGATACCGATCGGATGGTCGGTGGGACCGTCTCTTGTCTTGTCTTTTCGCACTCACTCAGGGGCGGATCCAGCAAAACTCTAAGGGGAGGGTCATGATTCGAAGTGGATTCAGCTCAACGTATTTCGGCCACTTAATTTTGGTGGTGCCCTAATTTCATTTTTTGGACCTGAGGTTCCACTGCTAGGCCGCAGGCATGCCCCTGGCAGGTTCGTGGTGCCGCTGGAAGAAACATGTTGCCCCTGACAGGCCCAATATGTGCCCATGCGAGGCCGGTGGTGCCCCTGCGAGGCCGGTAGTGCCCCTGCGAGGCAGGTGGTGCCCCTGGCAGGTCTGTGATGCCCCTGGCCCTGGCATGTCTGTGGGGCTCTTGCGAAGCCGATGGTGTTCCTGACAGGACTGTGGTGCCCCTGACAAGCCTGAAATGCCCCTGAAAGAACCGTGGTTCCCCTGACAGGCCCAAACTACCCCTGCGAGGCCGGTAGTGCCCCTGGCAGGCCTCTGGTACCCCTGGCAGGTCTGTGGTGCCCCTGGGAGACCTGTGGTGCTCTTGCTAGGCCGATAGTGCTCCTTACAGGGCTGTGGTGCCCCTGCCTGACAAGCCTGTGGGCCCCTGACAGGCCCGGGTGCCCCTGCTAGGCCTGTAGTGCCCCTGGCGGGCCTGTGGTGCCGCTGCTAGGCCGCTGGTGCCCCTGGGCCCAGACAGGACTGTGGTGCCCTGACAAGCTTGAAGTGCCCCGACAGGCCCGTGGTGCCCCTGCGAGGTTGGTGGTGCTCCTGGCAGGTCAGTGGTGCCCCTGTCAGACCTGTGGTGCTCTTGCTAGGCCGACGGTGCTCCTGACAAGCCTGTGGTGCCCCTGACAAGCCTGTGGTGCCCCTGGCAGGCCTTTGGTGCCCCCGGACTCCGGAGGGGGGGGGGGGTCATGACCCATATTTGACCCCCCTGGATCCGCCACTGCACTCACTGGCATATCGGCACAGGCGTCGGCGTAGAAACCGGCGGGGGACGGGGGTCATGACCTCCCCGAATTTTATTCCCCCTCTCGACTTTTCCTGTAAAAGTAACCCTGCGGAAATCGAACGTAAAATGAACAGAGGAAATGGAAACGAGTTACTCATTGAAGAATAGCGCTCGCCTACTTCAAAAGGTTCGGCACCGTTCTTCAATATCTGATATGCGATCGGGTTATGGCACAATTTTTCCCATTGGAGCTTTTTTCTAATACAGCAATACGAAAATCTTTACATCGTCCAATGGCGGATCCAGGGAGCGGGCATTTAAAGCAAATATTTACTCCCCCTCCCCCTGCATCGCCCAAAACAGACAAAACGTATGTGCCTTATGTTTCCTAATAATAAAACTTTATCAGGAATGTTTTTGCTTTATACTGTTCAACAGTATAAAGGAATCGAAATCCGAGGAGTTTTTGGATTTTAGACACTTTTTGGGGGGTATGTCCCCTACAGCGTCGAAAACTCCTTTCTGCATCCGTCTATGACATCATCTCGACTAAGATCTTGCCCCTCCCCCCCCCCCACGCCAAAATCGAATCAGCCGCCACTGGTCACGATGTGTAAAATTGATGCCCGCAGCCCGAAGGCGTTCAGAGTGACGTACCCAAGGGGGGGGCCACGGGGGCCATGGCCCCCTCCTGAGCGCCGAAGGCGCTCAGGGGGCCCCTCAGGCCCCGGTAGGGGAAGGTGGGGTAAGACGGACCAGCTAAGGTTTGAGGCCGCATATCTTGCTACACTGCTCTCGTATTTCATATTATTTATAGTCTTCGGAATGCTCAATCCTTCCTCTGTTGATATGTGTAAAGACTTAATTTCAAATTAAAGACATCTAGGTGGTGGATGCTCTTAAAGAGGGACATGTCAAAAACTCAGACAAGGAAAAACGTGGGGTAAGACGGACCACCCAGCAGTGCCTGCTATCCGTTCATGTGTGTTACACTTCTGCTCTGTACTTGTGAGAAAAAGTAACCAGAATAACAAATGAGCCTTTATTCTTTACTCATGTGTGATGGAAGTGCAGCTAAAAGCTGGGAACATGTGTGTTGATTGTCGTTTGGCATGAATGCATGCTAACTGAGCACTTGCATGCATGGCTCACATGCAACAAAGACTCCTTCCTGAAAAATTAGCTTACTTAAACTTGTGTCAATGTTTTGGAAAAGAACTTTCCATATGCAGGGTACAATGGACCACCACAGGGTAAGATGGACCACAGTGGTCCGTCTTGCCCCAAATCTAAATTCTGTCATTATCATGACGTATATGTCAAATAGCCCAACATTGCAAAACCTTGTCTTTCCTAAAGTGTGACTATAACTAAGTTTATAACTTTGTTCTTCACAGTAAAATGCAAAATAGAAACTAATCATGCAAGAAAGGCGCCGTAATTGAATCACCCGTAGACCTCTTATATTAGATCGGTTTGACGAAAAACAACATTTTTCTCAATAACTCAAAAGCTATGCATCCTAGCAGCATGAGCTCAAGGTGGCCATTGTTACGAAGGAAAACAAACATAGTGAGTGCATAAAGCAGTAGATACCAGCAGCGGTTCAGCCGGGAGGGCTGGTGGTCCGTCTTGCCCCGCTGGGCCGTCTTACCCCACCTTCCCCTATATTTTTCAAACACTGGATAAAACGTCTTTTACTAGGAGGAAAAAATGATATCAAAGTTTCATTTATAAGCCCCCGGTTACCGAGGGGCCCCTGCGGCCTGCAGTCATCCGAGGGCCCCCGGTTTCCTGGGCCCCTGGTCGCCTAGGGGGCCCCTGGTAGCCGGGGCCTGGTCGCATGGGGGCCCCTGATTGCCTGGGGTCCCTTGTCGCCTAGGGGGCCCTGGTAGCCGGGGGGCCTGGTCGCATGGGGGCCTCCGGTCGCATGGGGCCCTGATCGCCTGGGGCCCCTAATCGCCAAGGGGGCCCCTGGTAGCGGGGGCCTGGTCGCATGGGGGCCCCTGGTTGCCTGGGACCCCTGAGGGCCCCTGGTTGCCTGGGGGCCCCTGGTCGCCTGGGCGGCCTGGGGGCCCCCGGGTGACCTAAGGGCCCCTTCGGAAGCAGGTGGCCCCCTCCTGGGCGAAATCCTGGGTACGTGCCTGACCGCGTTCTGAAAGTTTGGTGGCGATATCTGCAGCCGTTTGGGACATATATGTCCGAACGAACAGTCTGGTCCTCCGAGCCGGCTCACGTATTGAACGGGTGAAATAAACGCCTCGCATGAAAATATCAATTATCGACAAATTATCGACAAATAGATTTGTTCCATTCCACCCGAAAATCCACACCAAGATTCCTTTACTACTCCTCCACACTAACTGCTGCTCAAATGAAGTTATACCTTCAAATGCAGAAAATATGGAAGCTCTGCTTATTTTTCTGATATGGTGACCTTGTTTCAAAACCGACGCACTTAGCTGTGTTCAGCATGCGAAATTTTTGCTAATGTTTAGAAAAACAGCATTAATAAGCAAATCAACGCAAAGAGAGTGAATATCTGTGGTTTGCGCTTGAAGTCTATGAGAAGAAAAAAACAATATTCCCATAAATCGGGAAATTTGTGTTAGGGGAATGGGGCTATGTGGAGGGGAAGCACGTGTCAGTGTCAGTGTGGGATTTATTCAAGGGATTTATTGGTAATATAGCCTTAGATTTATACCAGGCGTCGCGCAAGGGATTATTGCCGGTTGATATTGCGCTGTGAGTTATATAGCCTTGGCTGGTATGCAGTATCTACCATAGTTAATATTGATATGGTACTTCAACTTAAGTTAACCATACCATAGTAAGGGATCATAGTAAGTTCGAATTTTTCTTTATGGATGATTTGATAGCTTGAGCTAGCCGAAGGCCAAGGCCATAGCCCCAGCTCAGCAGAGCAGCTTAAGTTGTGCATGCCCATTGCCCAACCTTTATCCTCAGAATTTAGGGGTTTCAGGAAATTCCTTCTGTTGGAAAAATGTCAATTGGTGCCTTGGATCAGTGCCTTTTTATAAGTTAAGTCCAAATTTTGCTATTGGAAGAATTCACAACCACAAGGACAGAGCACCGATAACCTGAGCTTGTTGATTGTTGGCCCTGCCCTTTTGATCGGGCAGTTTCTGGCCCGACTGGAAAAAATGCCTCCACTACGCTGAAGTTCTCGCCGGAGGTGATGCGCCGAAATTTCTGCGCAAGGGTTTATGCGCCGAAATTATTTTACCAAGCCATGCTTCATGCGCCGAAAATTTTCAAGGCTTACTGATGGCTGCAAGCTGTAGCCACGCACTTTTCGTCGAGGTGGGGGGGGGGGGGGCTGGCTGGCGTGTGTGTGTGGCTGTCTTCCAGTGACTACTGTCTACAGACGGTTGTTGGCACGGTCGACGGGATCGGGCAGACAATAGACATCAGCAGGCCATGCGGGACCGAGCACCAGCGTTCGCTATCACAATTCACAAAATCTCCGGACTCACAAACTCACTGGCATGTTCCATTTCATAACCTTTATTTTGTTGCCCGGCTCTGATCAGCAGTAGTGCCCAGCCGGTGACTGACGCCTGACGGGGCCTTCAACAGGCATGGTGCAAGCACGGCCGATGGGATCGGGCAGATACCAGGCCACGCGGGACCGATTGCCGGCGTCCGCTCACAAACCACACGCCGGAAATACAGGAATCACAACGGTCAATTCGCACACGATAGCATACGTGATCTGAACTAGGGGATCCGACAATCCATAACCTCACTCTCGATCGGTGAACTGTTCCCGCCGTGGGAGAGTCACAATCAGGTTCACTGAACATGACTTAAATACCCTGAGACGAACACGAGTCACGAGACAAGATAAGTGACATTTAAGATGTTTAACTCCCGAAGACATTTAACCCTCGCCGGCCGAGGGGGTTGGTGCCACCCCGCTGACGGTTTTTTTCGCGACTGCTCCGGAGCCGTTTGCGATAGAGAGATAGAGAAAACCGTTGCGTCCGGCGAGGGTTAACTTTACATGGTCCCAGGTATGGCTGTTGTAATTGGCCAAAAATAATGAAATAAATGAGGGTTATGCAATTTGAGAGCCTGAACTTCTGTGTTGTCCCACCGTCCGCCCTATACGAATATAGCTCATCGCGCAGTCGCGGTGATATTTTTTATTTGTTTGGAACTCTGGGAGCATACGAATACGGCCGGAAGCACTGGATCAAGGCGAAATTTCGGAGCAGGCTTATTTACGCCGAAGTGCGCCGACATTTTCGGCGCAAGCCGTAGATTTACGCCGAAGTACGCCGAAAATTTCGGCGCAAGCCGTCGATTTACGCCGAAGTACGCCGAAAATTTTCGGCGCAAACGCCCAACTACGCTCGAGTTCTCGACGAAAGCGTGCATTTTTTCCAGTCGGGGTTTCTGGTCTATGGCAGAATTTAGAGTCTGAAATTTAGCAACATGTGCTCAAAGCAGTGCATGGCTGGTCCCCCTCACTGACTGACTAGCTATGGCCTGCCACCAACTGCAACCATACCTGTCACTAGGAGGCTCATAAACATTGAGCGCCAGTCATGCTTCGAATCCAGACTTTGGTAAGACCTTGGATGTGTCGCTACTCGCTATCGTTGGACGCTGGCAGCTGGCTCTCACCACACAGATTCCAACGCTGTACCGACTAAGCTATGGGACCGGTAAAATCATCACAGAAAAATATTACAGAAAAATGATGCATATTATCACAGAAAATTTGATACCAAAGGGAAGATTGGCCATCAAAACTGGCTTTGGTGTCAGTGTGCCCCATTTGACTGCCTTCATGTTACTGAGGCAGCTCCCACCAGCATCAGACCATCCTTGTTGTTGGTTGTCAGATGTGTTGTACCCATTATTGATATTATTGAGCCCTGGAGCAACCTGAAGCTGGTGTCTCATCCTGAACCAGCTGTGAGACACTAGAGACAGTCTACCCTAATGGTAGCATTCCCATGAGCTGTGCATAATTGTATTTTTAAGCAAAATATATACTTATAAAACTGATCAATGATATGAATTTTATAGCAGATACAACCTGTAGGTACAAATTGAGGTGCTCTACTGCCAAGTTTCTGCAGGTTTGCTCAGTTTGTGTGGATTTAGTGGGAAACAATGCAGATTCTCAGCTTGTGCAGATGCTTATCTTGTGGTTTAGATTATGGTGTTGTGTAGTGCAGATAGAGTAATGTAAGTATCAAACTGTGGTGCCAGCTTGGTGCTATTTATGATAATGTGTGGGGGATGTGGCAGTATGCCCATTCAGATACCACCCTTTAATCACTATTTCTGTTTTCAAATGTGTAGAATTTTGCATTCTGCAATGCAAATCTCATACCTGAGCCTTAATTGGCGTTATCTAGCCTTGGTGTAATCTGAGGAGGATTTTCAGCATGGTTGGTGCAGACTCATGTGGTTTTGTCAGTCTCACTGGCAAAGTGGCTTGTGGGCCCTGCTGCCAAGTGCCAAGTTTTATTGTTTGACTAAGGTGCTTAGATCAGCTTGACTTCGCTAATTACCAGGTACTGGCAAATTGCAAATTGTTATGAAGGTATATTGCAATAAACAAACAGTACCTACATATAAGTAGCCCTCCCAAGTCCCAGTATTTTGTGCATAAACCAGCATGATGATAAACCTGGCCACCACCCATTACCCAAAACTTGTGTAGGCTTAGGCTGAGGCTCAAGATAGTGGGCTAGGAATCCGGGATAGATTAAGGCCATATAAATTAACAGATAAACTTCCTCTTCACTTATAACCCAACTTAATATTAAAGATATTTAAACATTCTGGAGACCTCTGAGCTGTTGCGTAGTGTCTAATTTTATTGGCAAGTCAATAGTCTTCCACGGCTGAGGAGGTAGACGATTTATGATCTTAGGTATCCCTCGCTGCTCTGAGGCTGATCAGTGATCAGCATCTTGTCGGGGATCTGATACTGGGACCGGGCTGTTCAGCAATCAGAATTCAATTGTTCTGTGACGTCACAACATTAAAACAAAAGCCCTTTTGGTTTATCTGCAACATCGATGTAATTGCCATCTGGTGGTTGACCAGCTGTAGGTGGCGCCTCGTGCTAACTCTACTGAGGCTGACGGGCGAATTGTCCGCTGCCTGAGGCTGGTCCACAGATGTGAGAAATGTATACCGTAAAGTGGGGCTATTTGAGACAGTGGGGCTATTTGAGGCAGTATTTAAAATCGCTATAAAATGAAAATCGTTTGATTTTTGTGTGATATTTCTGCACAGGGAGGTGTGGAATCGAGCAGTAAATCGCCTGAGCAAAAAATTAAGCATGAATCTTAAGTGGTTTTTATTTTACAGCAATTTTAAATACTGTCTCAAATAGCCCCACTGTCTCAAATAGCCCCACCTTACGGTATTCATTGTAAGTCACTTTTTGTATATTCATTGTAAGCCCTAACTGTATCCATTATTTTTGCGAGCGGTAGACTGGTATTCCTGGTGGACTGATGCGTGTGATCAACCGTGTTGCCAAAAGCTACGTTATCTCATCTACACCGTGGCCAAAGACCAAAAGCGGTGCTAACATTTTCCATCCTTGTCTGCAGCTGTTTTGAAGATGAAGACGAAAGGCGCAGAACAGGACGCACCAACTCAGCTATCATCAGTTAAGAAGAGCAAGAGAAGGAGAGGAAAGAAAAAGGTAAGTGTCCTATGCGATTTTCTAAATGTCTGCCTTAGACACTTTGCGAACTTTCCCCTGCGAACTTTCCCCGGACTAGGTACGTGCTATTTAGTTACCAGGCAGAATTGATTCAGTCGTAATCCTTTAGCCAGTCTGTTCCCGCTTCCGCGGTGGTGTCGAATAGTTAAATGATGTCCTCGGGCTCTCCATTTACGGTTACTACCTTAGCTTCCACACAAAGAGTTCAATGTTCCATAGCTAAGCCAGAAGCAGACTGATTTTGCTCCCTCATTTGGCTAGCATGACTACTAGTCACCCTATGTGTGAAGCGTTGTTGATCACTAGATCTGCGTTTTCAGGCGCGGCCCACAGTCCCTGAGGGCGCCGAGGCACACGGTGATGAAGAAATACCGTCACAGCCCGGTGATGTGACGGCACAGGTCGTTGACGTGACGTCACAGAGTGATGGTTTCACGTCACAGTTCACTGAGAAGTCGCCAGAGACATTTGCCTGTGAGGCCTGCGATATTCAGATGAAGAACTCTGCCCAGTTGTCGGCACATCTGAACAGTAAGTACTGACTTTGCCCCTCGAGGAGTTTGCGGAGTTATTTCGAGCGATAGAATGCATGAAGAAACTTGATATGGGCCTCCTTCACTTCTGAGTCGCAAAGCAGTGATGGCGTTGTAATTACCGTGTGAAGGCAGCAAATCTTGCATCGAAAGTGTTGCCTTTTACGTTTACTTACATTGTACGTATTGGGTATGATGATGAAAAGATGATGAAATGATAAAAGACCGCAAATCTTTCTCTTAAGTTCTTGTGTCCGATCACAAACCGCTCCCAGCCTCCGTCCCTGACCCGCTGTTCCCACCCTCCCCGTCCTCAGGTAAGCGGCACGCCCGGCGGCGGCGTGAGCTGCGCATCCTGGCCGCGCTGGCTGACACGACCCAGGTCACTGAGGTCACCGACAAAGAGGCACTGGCCGCCCGGCTGGCCAAGGGCAACAGTATGTTGTTAGCAGAGAGCTGGGGCGGGGTTTCTCGACTCATAGCAATAGACTATAGTCATAAACCGGTGTACAGAGGCCTATGCTCCAGTGTGTCTACCAAGTGTCTACCCACAGTTTTTTTTGAGTGTTTTGATGTGTTCTGATTGATAGGAAGGCGATGTTGGAAATGTTGGTTTGCGCATCCTCAGGGGTCACCGGACACCGAGTCAGTGTTGCATTGTGACGTGTTTTTTTTCGTATTTTGTCTATCACGTACGCCCTTGACAGAAGGAGCTTCTGTAGGCCGTATGAACTAAATAGCGAAGTTACAGCCTTTATTTCAATTAACCAAGGTTTGGGGTCAATATTATTCATGCTGCAAGCGGAATGATGGAAAGAAGCGAAACCTCTTGAAATACTCGACGTATAGTATGAACATTGGCCCTAGATGCAATACTTAACAGATGAAACATATTCAGTTTACAAGCCAAATTGTCTGTTTAGGAGGCTTATATTTTATAAGGAGAGCTTAGTTCATTTTGAAGCCATGTTTTAGAAAAGAAAAAATGTATTTGTTAACGCCCAAGCAGTCTGCGTGTTGTCTCGTGCCACCAATCCAATAACGCCCCTCTCGTCGTCTGCGCACAGCTCGCCTGCAGCCGGTACCGCTGAAGGAGGGTGAACTGCCAGACTGCATTACCAGGAGGTGTGAGGGCAAGGTGCGACAGAAGGTGTCGTACACCTGCGACCTGTGTACCGTCCAGCTGACCTCGCTCGTCAAAGTGCAGGAGGTGAGAGACAGGGTGATAGTAGAGAGCGGTAGAGAGACCGGGGAAGGGAATAGAGAGTTGAGATAAGTGCAGAACTCTGAGTCAGTTGTAAAGCGAAGACTGATCGCATTTTGCAAGCATGTTACAAGATTATGGGAAGGTTATATTTTTGTGGTGGATCTCCTTGGATAGTTCTTGCCGGTACATAATTGTTACTTTTCTCTATCATTTAAGTCCAACATCAATCAAGTCCATCCATATCACTTGATTTTGTCATTGACATGATCGCGAGTAGGTGTTATTTTACCGCATTTTTGTATTCCGTTGAACATTTTGAGCTTTTCTTCGAGTTTTCGCCTCTTTTTGTGGATAAGCATGTTTTTATAAATGTGGAGAATAGAGATGCCTCCAAAAAGAGCTATGGTAAATTGTATTTATTATGTATCTGCTTATCAAAATTGTCACTGGCACTTGACCCCTATAACAGTTTCTAAGACGGTAACTTTCTGGGTAACGAAAAAAAAACATTACCGAATCTTCTATAACATCATCTTTTTGCTCGCGCCTTGCAGCGTCATCTAACCTCACCCCTCCCCCTCCCGCAGCACCTGGTATCCCAGCGACACACGGCCCTGCAGGAGGGCCGGCCCGATCCGACCCTGGACGGCCAACACCCGGCCAGCAAGACCAGGAGGAAGGCCAGCGTCAAAAACTCGTGGTTCTGGTAGCCCAGAGCTGAGAGGGTGAGGCTGTGGCTGCCGGGGGAGGGGAGGGGAGAAGGGCTGATTTGCTGGGAAAAGGAGCTGTCTATGAAGTGTTCGCGCATTGTCGAGAAAGAATACAAGTTGTTTGTAAACGTGTCTACTGGTTTTATGGGCTGAAGCAGCCTTGCCGCCTGTCTAATGACTTCTCAGCTATATTGTTTTCGTAGCGGGGCTCATCCGAAGTTAAGAACTAGTTTAACCATTGTATGGCATTTATGGTTCTCTGGCGATTGCAGTTCGAAGATTAATGACATTGCACGATTGATGAGATGTATAGAGTGCAGACATCAAGTACATTGAAAGGCATTTGATTATATTCTTTGAGTATATTTACAATGCACATGCATTTATGCAGTCAAGTAGATATATGTAGGTAGCTGTCATAAGTAGCGTTCCCTGGTGTCTGATAATCTCTGGGCACACCTGCCGGCACGTCTAATCTCTGGCGGTATCGGGACAGTACAATGAGACTATGTTTGGCTAGGCGACTGTAGTTCAGTTTTCTCTCTTGCCTCAGACAGTGTTCCCATTTTCAGCGCGGCTCAAGACTGACAATGGCGAACAACGCTGAGTGCCCTCTATTTTCAGTGTTCCGTCCAGCACTTTTCGTTAGTTTAGATACCCTGTAGTTAACAGAAGGCAGTGCAGCAATGTTTGCTACCTTTTGATAGATCCAAATCCATATCACCCAACGTCGTTATCCATCCGTCCCAGTCCTATCCGTCCTAAAGTCAGTACGGTGTTCATCCGTTGTATCAGATCAGATACCAAGTGCGGTGATGTCGGCACTGGCATAAGCTTTTACGTTTACATTTTCAACAATCAATCAACATATATGCAAGCTGATTAACTTGAGCATAATCAGGGGAGCTGTAGGCGGTCTCGGTGGTTCGATCTGGTGTTCCGTCTTCGAGGCGTTGTCTCATCGGAAGAACCTCAGGTTGGTCTTTACTCCGGTCACCGATGTCTCATCGGAAGAACCTCATGTTGGTCTGAATGCCGTCCACGGGCCGCGTGGTGCCACAGAGCGTGGCCAGCTGGTTGGGCTCTCCCCGGCGGGCGGCGTGCAGCGCCCGCAGAAACTGCACGATCTGGCCCGACGACGGCTGACACACCTGAAAAAGATGGATGTCAAGGATAAGTTTTGGAGTAGAGTGAGCTACGCTGCAAGGGGACTACAAATGGTGATGTGCTTCGGGTTCGACGGGGTCAATGTCTGCGGCGTCAGGAGGAATATGATGTTCTTGTTACAGTGTTCTTTCGGAACCCCAATAACTTTAAGAAGAGCAAGAGAAGTAGAGGATTAAATTTATGTACCTATCTTGCGACACGACGCTAGCTTGAGTCACTTCTTACGTTTGAAAGGTAATGATAAGAATACAACACTAAGTAGCGATTTCCAGCTTATTTCTTTTCGCAAACGCTATGATATATGACAAAACATTCTACCCATCACCAAATACATCGCCCAGCAGTGACCCACCTTATATTGCTCGCTCTGAAACCGGGCCGGGTAGTGCGTGTATTGCGCCGCCGGGCTGCGTTTGGTCTCGACCCCTGCCGTCGCCTCGGGCCGTCCAGAGGTCACCGGGTCACCGCCGGCGGCCGGCTCGGTCCGCTCGTCAGCTGAGCCTGCCGCCGCCGAGAGGTCGGGCGGCGGGAGGACGGCCGGTACCGAGAGACGGACGGAGGGCAGCGGCCGCGGGGCCGGCGGCCCGGGCCGGCAGGGGACGCCGCAGGCCTGGCCGGACCACACTGTGGACGGGGAGAGGTGGAATGGTGGTGAAGCGGTGTGTCGGTATCCTGACGAAAGGTAGATGAGACATATGTAAAGTATCCATGACAGTTGGATAACGACAACTCAAGAAACTCAAGATAACATTGTGAAACACAGTGATCAAGGTCGTATGTGACCGAAAGCTTTGTGTATTTAAAAGTAATTTAAAAATAAATATCGTTTGGTAATCTTGAGTTTCTTGAGTTGTCGTTATCCAGATGAGACATAGTTGCAGTTTTATGTAACTGTTAGCACTTTTTGCGAAATACTCGTAAATGAAGTGACCGGCCGCCTCCAAATGTGCATAATGAACATAACGAGCTACTAACCTGAATATTGACGATCGAAGGCGCTGGTGTGGTGGAAGGCACCCACGATCATAAAGACGACGGTGATGGACAGTTCCATGGTGGCTATATGCCTGTTGGAAGCGATTGGTTACAGAAGCACAGTAACGGATAAACGTTGCCCGAACCCGTCACTATTGTAGCACCGTCAGTCAGATCCTGTTTCACTGCGTGCAATGTAAGTACCTACCCCGTAGCGTGTCCTTCAGTCGGCTTTGCTCTTCATTGATTGGTTGGATTGGATGGATTGATTGGTTGGATTGCTCTTCATTGATTGGTTGGAAGGCTAACTGCCTGTGAAAAAAAAATCCAACTACAAGCAACTATCCTCAATCCTCATATGTCGGCTTCTAAATAGAGACTGATGCAGGACGGCCCGCGTCGTTAAAACTCCGCCCATAGATGGCAGTACTATTGAGCGCCTGGACAGATACTGTGCCGCATAACTCGCATGTTGCGGTGCAGCATACTCTCTAGGGCGGCGCAACACCTTACAATTCTAACCATAGATGGCAGCACTGCGAACGCCTGGACAGATACTGTGCCGCATAACTCGCCGTTGCGGTGCAGCATACTCTCCTGGGGCCATGGGTGTAACTTTGTATACTTTCGAGGTCCCATGTGGGACCCCAATGCGAACATTTGGGACCCCAATTGTCATTTTGGGACCCCAATAGTGGAGGCCCCCGAGACGCATCAGCTACTTTGCAAACGGAGGTCCGATATTCATATAAAAGGTTCTCTGTTTAAATAGGAGGCCCCTTGGACAAATCGGAGGCCCTGTTGGACAAATAGGAGGCCCCCTGAACAAGTAGGAGGCCCCCTGAACAAGTAAGAGGCCCCCTGAACAAGTAGGAGGCCCCCTGAACAAGTAGGAGGCCCCCGGAAAACAGGAAGTCCCCTGGAGAAATAGGAGGCTCTCTGGACAAGTAGGAGGCCTCCTGGACAAATAGGAGGCCCTAGACAAATAAGAGGCCCCTAGACAAATAGTAAGCCCCATGGACAAGTAGGAGGCCCTCTGTACAAATAAGAGGCCCCCCTGCAAAAATAGGAGGCCCCCTGGACAAATAGGAGGTCCTAGACCTAGACAAACAGGAGGCCCCTTTCACAAAAGGAGGCCCCTGGACAAATAGGAGGCCCCATGGACAAGTAGGAGGCCCTCTGTACAAATAGGAGGCCCCTGCAAAAATAGGAGGCCCCCTGGACAAATAGAAGGTCCTAGACCTAGACAAAAAGGAGGCCCCTTTCACAAAAGGAGGCCCCCTGGACAAATAGGAGGCCCCTTTCACAAAAGGAGGCCCCTGGACAATTAAGAGGCCCCCTGAACAAGGAGGCCCCCTGGATAAAGAGGAGGCCCCCTAAAAATAGGAGCCCTCTGGATAAATAGGAGGCCGCTAGGAAAATAAGAGGCTACTTTAACCAATAGGAGGCCCCTTGGACAAATAGGAGGCCCCCTGAACATGTAGGAGGCACGCTGGACAAATAGGAGGCCTCTTGGGCAAAGAGGCCCCCTAGAAAAATAACAGGTCCCTTGGACAAATAGGAGGCCCCCTGGACAAATAGGGGACCTCTTGAACAAATAGGAGGCTCCATGGACAAGTAGGAGCTAGAGGCTCTCTGTACGAATAGGAGGCCCCCTGGACAAATAGAAGGCTCCCTTAACAAAAAGGAGTCCCTTCAAAAAAAAGGAGGCCCCGGGACAAGTAGGAGACCCTTGGACAAATAGGAGGCCCCTGCACAAATATGAGACTCCTAGTCGAATAAAAGACCCCTGGATAAATAGGAGGCCCCTGGACAAATAGGAGGCCCCTGAACACGTAGGAGGCCCCCTAGATAAAGAGGAGGCCCCCTGGAAAATAGAAGCCCCCTGGATAAATAGGGGACCTTCTGGAGAAACAAGAGGCCTCCTGGACAAATAGGAGGTCCCATAGACGAATAGGAGGCCGCTTGGACAAATAGGAGGCGCCGTTAACCAATAGGAGGCCCCCTAGACAAACAGGAGGCCCTCTGTAACAGTAGGAGGCTCTCTGTACGTACAAGAGACCGGCGCTCGACCTGTAGAAGCTTAGCCGTATGTACGCTAGGAGGCTCTCTGTGCAAGTAGTCGAAGTAGGAGGCTCTCTGTACTGTACCTACAATTACAAATAAGAGGCCCCCTGGGTAACTTAGATGCAACACAAATCGGAGGTCACCTATAAAAAAGCGGGACTCTGTTGGAATACCTGATTTAATAAATTATTTTCCTGATATTCAAATTACTTAGGTAATCCTCGTCCGCACATGGGGGGGGGGGGCAGTGGTTGCCACACCCCCCACCCCGACCTAGGTAGTTTTTTCTGCTCTGCACTAAACATTTTGATTGCTAGAAGTCGGATATTTCGTATAGCTGCTGCTCTATCCTTTTTTAGCGTCCACTGAAAATTTCAAGTTTCTGTGGTTTTTGGTTTCGGAGATATGACCTTATTCTTCAGGTAATGTCATAACCCAAATGACAAATACCCAATATCTTGCGTTGGCGTTGGGTCTTGTGAGCTTTTGACACCTTGATTTCGGCCTTTTTTGTCAGTCTTACCTCCCACCTATCATGGAACATGTTGTTCAATGATGTAGAGATGCCAGGGTCAGGGTCAAGGTCAACCTAGGTCGTCTAAAAATATTGCGTTTTAGGCAAGCTGAATTTACTTTCGTGAAGTTTCTTTGACTGTATTTTTGGCAAAAGCTTCTCAGTTCATGATCTCATGTAATATGGACACATTCACAGTCGGTGCACACATCAGTATACTCGTACACACAGACACACACAGACATACAAACACATGTCATTGACCTTGAGCTAACTTGACCTGAAATGACCACAGCCAGCAAAAACCTAGTCGGATAGTGTGACAAAGAGGTTCTAGCTGGCTTGGCACCACAATACGGCAGCGTCATCGGTACATGATGAGCAGCGCACGTGATATTCCAACGGGCAACGGTGACCCCAAACAGCAACATTCTTTAGTTTGACCTGACCTGGAAGGTCAATGACTGACCTGATGAGGTAAAATTGGTATCATTGGATTCGTCACTTCCCAAAGAATCTGTTGCTCTTGACCGCAAGGCTTAAAATCTTGTAAGAAAAAATTGTGGTGATGTCGAATAAGATACCTACACAAGCAGCGGGCCAACCCATCATAGCTGAATTTACTTACTTACTTTACTTACTTTACTTACTTACTTACTTACTTACTTACTTTACTTTACTTACTTACTTTAGAAGCTGAATTTACTTTTCGTGAAGTTTCTTTGACTGTATGTTTAGTAAAAGCTTCTCAGTTCATGATCAAGTGTAATAGGGACACACAAACCGATCTGTGCACACATCAGTACATACACAGACATACACATTACACAGACATACAAACACATATCATTGACCTTGACCTAACTTGACGTGAAATGACCACAGCCAGCAAATTAGTCGGATAGTGTGACAAAGAGCTGTTCTAGCTCGCTTGGCACTAATACGGCAGCGTCATCGGTATATGATGGGTTGGCCCGCTGCTTGTGTAGGCATCTTATTCGACATCACCACAATTTTTTCTTACAAGATTTTAAGCCTTGCGGTCAAGAGCAACAGATTCTTTGGGAAGTGACGAATCCAATGATACCAATTTTACCTCATCAGGTCAGTCATTGACCTTCCAGGTCAGGTCAAACTAAAGAATGTTGCTGTTTGGGGTCACCGTTGCCCGTTGGAATATCACGTGCGCTGCTCATCATGTACCGATGACGCTGCCGTATTGTGGTGCCAAGCCAGCTAGAACCTCTTTGTCACACTATCCGACTAGGTTTTTGCTGGCTGTGGTCATTTCAGGTCAAGTTAGCTCAAGGTCAATGACATGTGTTTGTATGTCTGTGTGTGTCTGTGTGTACGAGTATACTGATGTGTGCACCGACTGTGAATGTGTCCATATTACATGAGATCATGAACTGAGAAGCTTTTGCCAAAAATACAGTCAAAGAAACTTCACGAAAGTAAATTCAGCTTGCCTAAAACGCAATATTTTTAGACGACCTAGGTTGACCTTGACCCTGACCCTGGCATCTCTACATCATTGAACAACATGTTCCATGATAGGTGGGAGGTAAGACTGACAAAAAAGGCCGAAATCAAGGTGTCAAAAGCTCACAAGACCCAACGCCAACGCAAGATATTGGGTATTTGTCATTTGGGTTATGACATTACCTGAAGAATAAGGTCATATCTCCGAAACCAAAAACCACAGAAACTTGAAATTTTCAGTGGACGCTAAAAAAGGATAGAGCAGCAGCTATACGAAATATCCGACTTCTAGCAATCAAAATGTTTAGTGCAGAGCAGAAAAAACTACCTAGGTCGGGGTGGGGGGTGTGGCAACCACTGCCCCCCCCCCCATGTGCGGACGAGGATTACCTAAGTAATTTGAATATCAGGAAAATAATTTATTAAATCAGGTATTCCAACAGAGTCCCGCTTTTTTATAGGTGACCTCCGATTTGTGTTGCATCTAAGTTACCCAGGGGGCCTCTTATTTGTAATTGTAGGTACAGTACAGAGAGCCTCCTACTTCGACTACTTGCACAGAGAGCCTCCTAGCGTACATACGGCTAAGCTTCTACAGGTCGAGCGCCGGTCTCTTGTACGTACAGAGAGCCTCCTACTGTTACAGAGGGCCTCCTGTTTGTCTAGGGGGCCTCCTATTGGTTAACGGCGCCTCCTATTTGTCCAAGCGGCCTCCTATTCGTCTATGGGACCTCCTATTTGTCCAGGAGGCCTCCTGTTTCTCCAGAAGGTCCCCTATTTATCCAGGGGGCTTCTATTTTCCAGGGGGCCTCCTCTTTATCTAGGGGGCCTCCTACGTGTTCAGGGGCCTCCTATTTGTCCAGGGGCCTCCTATTTATCCAGGGGTCTTTTATTCGACTAGGAGTCTCATATTTGTGCAGGGGCCTCCTATTTGTCCAAGGGTCTCCTACTTGTCCCGGGGCCTCCTTTTTTTGAAGGGACTCCTTTTTGTTAAGGGAGCCTTCTATTTGTCCAGGGGGCCTCCTATTCGTACAGAGAGCCTCTAGCTCCTACTTGTCCATGGAGCCTCCTATTTGTTCAAGAGGTCCCCTATTTGTCCAGGGGGCCTCCTATTTGTCCAAGGGACCTGTTATTTTTCTAGGGGGCCTCTTTGCCCAAGAGGCCTCCTATTTGTCCAGCGTGCCTCCTACATGTTCAGGGGGCCTCCTATTTGTCCAAGGGGCCTCCTATTGGTTAAAGTAGCCTCTTATTTTCCTAGCGGCCTCCTATTTATCCAGAGGGCTCCTATTTTTAGGGGGCCTCCTCTTTATCCAGGGGGCCTCCTTGTTCAGGGGGCCTCTTAATTGTCCAGGGGCCTCCTTTTGTGAAAGGGGCCTCCTATTTGTCCAGGGGGCCTCCTTTTGTGAAAGGGGCCTCCTTTTTGTCTAGGTCTAGGACCTTCTATTTGTCCAGGGGGCCTCCTATTTTTGCAGGGGCCTCCTATTTGTACAGAGGGCCTCCTACTTGTCCATGGGGCCTCCTATTTGTCCAGGGGCCTCCTTTTGTGAAAGGGGCCTCCTGTTTGTCTAGGTCTAGGACCTCCTATTTGTCCAGGGGGCCTCCTATTTTTGCAGGGGGGCCTCCTATTTGTACAGAGGGCCTCCTACTTGTCCATGGGGCTTACTATTTGTCTAGGGGCCTCTTATTTGTCTAGGGCCTCCTATTTGTCCAGGAGGCCTCCTACTTGTCCAGAGAGCCTCCTATTTCTCCAGGGGACTTCCTGTTTTCCGGGGGCCTCCTACTTGTTCAGGGGGCCTCCTACTTGTTCAGGGGGCCTCTTACTTGTTCAGGGGGCCTCCTACTTGTTCAGGGGGCCTCCTATTTGTCCAACAGGGCCTCCGATTTGTCCAAGGGGCCTCCTATTTAAACAGAGAACCTTTTATATGAATATCGGACCTCCGTTTGCAAAGTAGCTGATGCGTCTCGGGGGCCTCCACTATTGGGGTCCCAAAATGACAATTGGGGTCCCAAATGTTCGCATTGGGGTCCCACATGGGACCTCGAAAGTATACAAAGTTACACCCATGCTCTGACATCTGTACATCGCAGAACAACATGTTCAATGATAGGTGGGAGGTAAGACTGGCAAAAAAAGCCGAAATCAGCGTGTCAAAAGCTCACAAGGCCCATAGCCATCGCAAGATATTGGGTATTCGTCATTTAGGACATGACATGACCTGAAGAACAAGGTCATATCTCCAAACCCAAATGCCGCAGAAGCTTGAAATTTTCAATGGACGCTGAGAAAAGATAGAAAAGCAGCTATACAAAGAAAATCAGGTTTCTAGCTTTAAAAATGTTAAGTGTAGAGCAGAAAAACTAACTTGGGGGTGGCGACCCTCCCCCCCAGGTGCCGGCGAAGGTTAACCCTCACACTTTCTGGGGTCGGCTTACGGCTAGATTCCTTGCGCAATTCTGTGCCGTTAATTTTTTTTTTCTATTATAAAGGCATTGTGTTTTATTGTCAAAAGTGAAAAAGCCAGAAATTTTCGTCGATTTCGGATGCCGCGGGGGATATTTACATACAATGTCACCCTGCTGGCCTGGATCCACCAGTAGGGTCAGGTGACCTACCATTTCTTTATCGATATTAAAAAAAAAAATCATGGCATCAGAGCTGTGACGAAAAATAAGTGGCCTAAATCCGACGAGAAAACTGGATTTGGGGGTACCCCATGTTTGGCTTCTGAGCCTCTGGTCCCCCAATGAAAATTTCTTAGAGGAGGCCCTGGCGTGGCTCGTAAATTACCGCTTCCGCAATTGGAGGCCCCTAATTGCTTGGAGGCCCCCACTAAATGGAGGCCCCCTTGGACGTTTGGGACCCCAATGGTGATGTCAAAGTTTCACCCATGCTTGTTCAGGGGGCCTCCTACTTGTTCAGGGGGCCTCCTACTTGTTCAGGGGGCCTCCTATTTGTCCAACAGGGCCTCCGATTTGTCCAAGGGGCCTCCTATTTAAACAGAGAACCTTTTATATGAATATCGGACCTCCGTTTGCAAAGTAGCTGATGCGTCTCGGGGGCCTCCACTATTGGGGTCCCAAAATGACAATTGGGGTCCCAAATGTTCGCATTGGGGTCCCACATGGGACCTCGAAAGTATACAAAGTTACACCCATGCTCTGACATCTGTACATCGCAGAACAACATGTTCAATGATAGGTGGGAGGTAAGACTGGCAAAAAAAGCCGAAATCAGCGTGTCAAAAGCTCACAAGGCCCATAGCCATCGCAAGATATTGGGTATTCGTCATTTAGGACATGACATGACCTGAAGAACAAGGTCATATCTCCAAACCCAAATGCCGCAGAAGCTTGAAATTTTCAATGGACGCTGAGAAAAGATAGAAAAGCAGCTATACAAAGAAAATCAGGTTTCTAGCTTTAAAAATGTTAAGTGTAGAGCAGAAAAACTAACTTGGGGGTGGCGACCCTCCCCCCAGGTGCCGGCGAAGGTTAACCCTCACACTTTCTGGGGTCGGCTTACGGCTAGATTCCTTGCGCAATGCTGTGCCGTTAATTTTTTTTTCTATTATAAAGGCATTGTGTTTTATTGTCAAAAGTGAAAAAGCCAGAATTTTTCGTCGATTTCGGATGCCGCGGGGGATATTTACATACAATGTCACCCTGCTGGCCTGGATCCACCAGTAGGGTCAGGTGACCTACCATTTCTTTATCGATATTAAAAAAAAAAATCATGGCATCAGAGCTGTGACGAAAAATAAGTGGCCTAAATCCGACGAGAAAACTGGATTTGGGGGTACCCCATGTTTGGCTTCTGAGCCTCTGGTCCCCCAATGAAAATTTCTTAGAGGAGGCCCTGGCGTGGCTCGTAAATTACCGCTTCCGCAATTGGAGGCCCCTAATTGCTTGGAGGCCCCCACTAAATGGAGGCCCCCTTGGACGTTTGGGACCCCAATGGTGATGTCAAAGTTTCACCCATGCTTGTTCAGGGGGCCTCCTACTTGTTCAGGGGGCCTCCTATTTGTCCAACAGGGCCTCCGATTTGTCCAAGGGGCCTCCTATTTAAACAGAGAACCTTTTATATGAATATCAGACCTCCGTTTGCAAAGTAGCTGATGCGTCTCGGGGGCCTCCACTATTGGGGTCCCAAAATGACAATTGGGGTCCCAAATGTTCGCATTGGGGTCCCACATGGGACCTCGAAAGTATACAAAGTTACACCCATGCAGAGCGCAATGCTCCTTACAATTCTACCCATAGACGGCAGCACGGTCGAGCGCCTGGACAGATACTGTGCCGCATCACTTGTGTGTTGCGGTGCAACATACCCTCCAGAGCAAGGAAACTCGTGCATAACCCTGATATTGGCTGATAATTATTAAGAAAAAGCATGCCAGTATCAATTATAATTGATACTGGCATGCTTGCCAGTATCAATTATAGAAAAAGCATGCCAGTATCAATTATAATTGATACTGGCATGCTTTTTCTGACCGAGCGGCGGTCGCAAAGACACCGTATGCTACCAACAAATTTATGTAAAGATAAGATTAAAGGGACCCTCCCACCTTCAAAAAAGTTTATGAATTGGCATGAAAGTGATGTCGCTCGGTTCCGAAAGAGCGAAAACGAATATCTACCAAATTTCACCGAAAAATCTTCACCGGTTTGCAAGATATTAGACTTTTACTTTTGTTTACTTTTTTGTGATCTCCGCTGTTTCTAGCGACTTTATTTTAGAAGTGCGGCGTTTGCGGCAGTTGTTGCGCGTAAATAGCATATACCACCGCGTGCTACAAAACGTTTTAGTCAAACATTTAAAAATCGTTAGATATCTGCGCTGACGTCACACATTCAGAGGGGTATTCCTAAGCATTAGCCCCTCTGAATCAAAATGCTGCAATTTTGAAATTCAATATTTCCGATTTAAGGCATTTCTCGATGTTGTGAGTGCCGAAACCGGTAATGCCAGGGACCCCATTTTGGCTATCTCAACTCAAATCTAATGTTAAGGTGGGAGGGTCCCTTTAATGCCAAAGGTCCAAAACTTCCAATTCTGCTTCTTATTCCGCGATTGCACATAGCGATTTGTTTGACAGAGCTACACACCTAGCTAAGCTATCTCGCAGGCCATTACCTAATCCATTATCTGAAATACAAACCCTACTTCGAACCCGCGTTCTGTCACCGTATGCCCTCTCACCTGGTGTCGGAGGGCTGCTGGCCGCTGGACTGCCGGTGCCGGGTCTGCGTGCTCTGCTGTTATACCGTCTGTCCCGGTGTAGGTGTGGGCGCCATGCACCGAGCAGCTGTCGGGGACACTGGTCGACCCCTCACGGCCCGCTGGCCCCGGTCGTCCGTCATATTGTCGTGAGACGTGGTGGCAGTGCGGAGAGGTGACGCCAGCTAGTTATCGATGGTTGATCCAGGGATGATTTGGGAGTGTACGGCTCTCCTAGCGTCCAAAATTCAAGGAAATTTGACGTGTCACGTGTTTGTCGCATAACAACCTTTTTCATTTTCATAATGGTTATCCAAACAGAGATATCATGCGTATGTGAACAATTGTTGAACTTTGTTGCCGCTCATCATAAAATGATCCTGCGATTTAACTCCTACTTCGGGAGAGTTGTGCTCCATAAGGTGCAATCTCATAGAACAAGAACTGTTTTTACAAATGTTCCTGCTATTAATTTCTTCGCCCAGATAATTCATCTCCATGTCGACGACAGCCATAACTGATCGTTTTTGGTCATTCCGCCAAGACGGGCGAGCGCACAACTAAACTTGTCTGATAAATGATTGAGATATACATAGCTATAACCGGTAAATGAAAATCGAAATAGAAATCATGCGCGGCGAGTGTTGAAATAGAAACTGACTCGGCTGCTGTCGCATTGGACGCAAGTTGTTAAGCATTTGTACAAAAGTAAAAATATATCTCATTGAGGTAGCCCACAGCTCTCCCCGGCTGGGGCCGTATCCCCCAGCTCTCCCCGGGGCCGGGGCGGTTCTTAAGTCCATGATGGGCTTGACCAGGCGGGCCACACCACGTCGCGTGGTGGTGATGGCTCCGGTGACATTGTTGGCGTCGGGTTTTCCAAAAAGTCTGTCGCGAGCGTGATCGGTGAGAATGTGATAGTGTGGTGAGAAGTGGGAGTTTGGGGTAACGGTGCGCGTTGTTCGTCATTTTCTGAATCGTTAAATCTTTTGGATACTGCTGGAAATAAATATCACGTGAAAAAAAATATAATTCTATTCGCAGCTAACTAAATTGTTTTAGATGTGGTACGCTCATCGACTGAATAAAGTTACGATTTCATGTTACTAACGTTTTCCAGAAAACATGTACAATTGTTTATATATACACTCGATCTTATACAACACTCGTAGTTAGAAATATTTCCATCACCTTGAAAAGACATGACTTTTGTTGTAATGTGCTGCGGCCGGCTGTTCCCTGCCGGTCGCCGACTGACCCAATGGGTTACCGATCAAATGATAAAAGTCGGGAGCACTGACCAGGCCGAGTGGAGAACACACGACGGGTAAAAAGTACAAGAATAGATCAGACTGCAGATTCTGCTCTCTTATTAGAGTATAAACTTTCAAATGTATACATCTTCAATCACACCGTGCTGCTACTTTCTGCTTTTTTCAGGGACATCGCGTTCACAAGATTCCCTAGTCTAGTGTGTAGGTAAAGCTCGATTCGGTTTCTGATGTTTGATTGCAACGAGCACGCACCGTAAACCGCACTTTCCCTATAACATGGTTAGCCCTTGCTACAGTCTGCACCACACCTTATGCATGACGGCTGATATTACAGTAAGTCGATTAAGACCTCGGTTCGATCACCAATTACCAGCACTTCTCTTTTCCGCGCCCTGTGACCACCCCGTCTCACGGCGAAATGACGAACGAGCGGCCGGGCCAGCGGGCCGTGAGGGGTCGACCAGTGTCCCCGACAGCTACCCGGTGTGGCGCCCACACCTACACCGGGACAGCCGGTATATCAGCAGAGCACGCAGACCCGGCACTGGCAGTCCAGCGGCCAGCAGCCCTCCGACACCAGGTGAGAGGGCATGTATAGGTGTCTGGACTCTGAGGTAGGGTGGCCATTCAAATACTTGACTATTGACCTACTCAATAAATAGCTTCGCTATGCAGCTTTGTAGTCAAACCCCTTAGTGCTCTCTATGACTTGGAATTCAGCTTTGCTTACACACCGTCCGTCTTACAAACACACCGTAAAATACCGTTACACACCGTAACGGTATTTGCTTTCTTTTTAAAAATGCATGTCAAAGGGCTTCTCAATATCAGTTTATTACCGATAAATAAAAGCTGCAACGTGAAACCCTTTTGATCGTAGACAAGCCGTGCTATACCGACTGCCGCCCGACACGAAACAGCAGCTGAACTGCACACGAGTTGCAGTACTCTGGAGGGTATACTGCACCGCAGCACCCGAGTCATGCGGCACAGTATCTGTTTAGGCGCGCGGTGGTGGTGCCATCTATTGATGGAATTTTAACGATATGCGCTGCCTTGTAGGCTGTTTCAAAGATTGTATGAAATATGAAGTTAAGCATAGCAAAATATAAGTGGGTTAAAGTTTTTTGATATAGGTATTTTTCTGACCACTATTGAGGAAAAGTTACCGATTAAAGCATGTAATATATGCTTGCAGGAGTAGGACGTAGGCGGTAGGTATACCTATGCACGTTGCACAACGGAACACAGTTGCTTCAAATAGTGCGGGGCTTGAGCAGCGTGCTCTTAGGTATGTTGTGTTTCTGTGACCAATCGTTTCCGACAGACATATAAACGCCATGGAACTTACCGTGACAGTCGTCTTCATGACCGTGGCCGTCCTTCACCATGCCAGCGCCTTCGAGCGTCAGTATTCAGGTCAGGAATTCGTTATGGACACTTAGAAGCGGTGATGGTAAATCAGCATAATTTCTCAAATGGATGGAAAGGAGCACAGCTCATGGTGAGGTGGGAGCAGTGCGTTCAATTTCTAAATTTCTTTAAAATCACGACAGGGGATGTTCAAGAAGATTGACAGTTGACACTAACAATATAACTGATACTAGAACTATGACAAGTCATGTAAGTGCTGAAAGAGTAACAAGTTTGCAAACTTTTAACATCTTTCATCTACCTTTCGTCAGGATATCGACGCGTGCCGTTTTTCGCCGCTATCTCATTTCGCCCCGTCCACAGTGTATTCCCGCCAGGCCTGCGGCGTCCCCTGCCGGCCCGGGCCGCCGGCCCCGCGGCCGCTGCCCTCCGTCCGTCTCTCGGTACCGGCCGTCCTCCCGCCGCCCGACCTCTCGGCGGCGGCAGGCTCAGCTGACGAGCGGACCGAGCCGGCCGCCGGCGGTGACCCGGTGACCTCTAGACGGCCCGGGGCGACGGCAGGGGTCAAGGCCAAACGCAGCCCGGCGGCGCAGTACACGCACTACCCGGCCCGGTTTCAGAGCGAACAGTATAAGGTGGGTCACTGCATCGTAAATGCCTGTTGATGTCCATACTACCGATGTTACAGCCCTGATTTAAATCTTAACCATTGTTTTTTTTTCAAATTGTGTTTCCTTGCAATGTATTGCCTACTGCTTATTAATATACATACAGTAATTATGTTCTGTCAACCTCTTCTCTTATTCTAATTTTCACTATTGCATTCAGGGCCTCGTCTAAGGAATTTTCACTGGTGGGCCATTTAGCTGATAGCAATAGTGACGACCAGGTGGTCAAAGGTGTACCCCCACCAAAATCCGAAAACTCCCCGGATTTGGCCCACTATTTTTCGAGACGAAGCCAAAATTGTATTTAAAAAAAAAAATAAAAAAAAAATAAAATAAAAAATTGACCTAATCCTCCCCGTCGTCTCTTCCTTAGCTGTCGTCATCGGTTATGGCCTGCTAACGACATCGATTTTGTCCGAAGTGGAAAAAGGTGGACCATTTTGGTGATGATAATAGTGACGACCAAGTGTTCCTAGGTCAGACTGCAATATGAGATCAAATCCAGATGTCCACTGGAACGTAAACACCATTTACATTCGGCAGAGTCAAATCGACCAGCTGAGCAGCTCAGCCGTATCACTGAGTGCTTGGTAGTTGGGAGCCCCGCCCCGGCTTAAAAGAAAAAAAAACAGCTTATTAAATTCAGACTAACTTTATACTGGATATTGGATAAGTAAGGCCGATTCGCACTCCTCACGTATCGCTCGCCTGGCTCATCCAGAAAATTACACGGTAGAGCACGCAGAAAATAATACTTATCTCTGCGGTCAAAACAGGTACAATCGGGGGCAGATTGATGTTCTACAACTCTTTATCCACCGGTTCCTATGGCTCAGCATTGGCAGCAGCCGCCTGGTACCGGTAGACTGTGCCGCTTCACTTACTTGTCAAGCGGCACAGCCTACCCACACCGTATGACACCGGTCTGGGTCGGTGGCTGGAAGGCGATGTGGGCCGCCTGTGACGTCAGCGCAGCGGTGAGGGCCGAGCCCGGAGGCATGGCTCGGGTCGGCGCGGCGCGGCGGCTGGCGAGGGCTGGGGAGTGAGGCGGGGTGGGAGGGTGGGAGCATGGACCATCGCGCGGCTGAGCGAGTGTAGTTACCTTTCGCGTCTCAAGGCGGCAATTATTCTACCTAACAATTGTGCTAAAGCAGTTGTTAAAGTGCCCTATGCCCAAAACAGCGCCTATTATTTACTTGCTATGCGTATTACGAAGTACTTAAGCGTGGCAATGGGACAGCCGATAGAACTTATGTCACATGTGCATCGAGGTGCGGAGCTATATTTTGTGTAACATGTTAGTATTAAGGCTTTGATTGAGCAGATTGGTGTCTATTGTTTCGCACGGCAATCGTCTAGAGACGTGGGAACTAGGGTTATGGGTATAGTACGTCAGCTAACGCCCCAATTTAAAGCGATTATTACTGTTCCTCTAATATGTGGTCGCAGCCACCAATAGCAAACCGTTCCAACTAGGAGCCAAAAATTCGGGCACTCAGAAGGGTTCGAACCGGGCTTCCCCCACCGGTCAGCTTACGATACGACCGTTCATCCACTGAGCTACCAAGAATGGCCCCCAGCAGCAGAAAACAAAGTGACATTCACCCGCTGACCGCCAATGACAGTATTGTGACATTTGATCGCGTTTGACCGCGACGAGCGGTCGCTGGTCTCGGTAGCTCAGTGGATGCACGCTATAGTGCCGTAGGGTGACCGGTTGGAGAATCCCGGTTCGAACCAGGGGCGGATCCAAGGGGGGGGTCACATGGGTCATGGCCCCCCCCTTGAGGCCCGGGGGCCCAAAGACCTGCCAGGGGCACCACCGGCCTATCAGGGGTATCACAGTCCTGACAGGGGCACCACAGGACCGCCAGGGGCACCACAGGCCTAGCAGGGACACCACGGGCCTGGTGCCCCTGGGCCCTGACAGGACTGTAACGCCCCTGACAAGCCTGAAGTGTCCCCGGTAGGCACGTGGTGCCCCTGACAGGCCTGAGGCGCCCCTGCAAGGGCGGTGGTGCCCCTGGCAGGCCTGTGGTGTCCATGGCAGGCCTGTGGTGTCCATGGCAGGCCTGTGGTGCCCTTGCTAAGCCTCTGGTGCCCCTGACAGGCTTGTAATGCCCCTGGAAGGACTGTGGTGCCCCTGGGCCCTGACAAGCCTGAGGTGCCCCTGACAGGCCAGTGGTGCCCTTGCTAGGCCTGTGGTGCCCCTGGCAGGCCTCTGGTGCCCCTGACAGGCTTGCGGTGCCCTTGGAAGGACTGTGGTGTCCCTGGGCCCTGACAAGCCTGAGGTGCCCCTGACAGGCCCGTGGTGCCCTTGTTAGGCCTGTGGTGCCCCTGGCAGGCCTCTGGTGCCCTTGCTAGGCCGCTGGTGCCCCTGGCAGGCCTCTGGTGCCCTTGCTAGGCCGCTGGTACCCCTGCGCCCGGAGAGGACTGGTGCCCCTGAAAAGTCTGAAGTGCCCCTCGGCAGGCCCGTGGTGCCCCTGACAGGCCCAAGGTGCCCCTGCGAGGCCGGTGGTGCCCCTGGCAGACCTCTGGTGCCCCTGGCAGGTCTGTGGCGCCCCTGGCAGACCTGTGTTGACTGGTGCCCCTGCTAGGTCGCTGGTGCCCCTCACAGACCTGTGGTGCCCCTGGGCCTTGACAAGCCTGAGATGCCTGGCTATGACAGGCTCGTGGTGCCCCTGATAGACCAGTGGTGCCCTTGCTAGGCCTGTAGTGCCCCTGGCAGGCCTCTGGTGCCCCTGCTACCCCTGCGCCCGGAGAGGACTATGGTGCCCCTGAAAAGCCTGAAGTGCCTCTCGACAGGCCCGTGGTGCCCCTGGCCCCTGACAGGCCCAAGTTACCCCTGCGGGGTCGGTGGTGCTCCTGGCAGACCTCTGGTGCCCCTTGCAGGTCTGTGGTGCCCCTGGCAGGCCTGTGTTGACTGGTGCCCCTGCTAGGCCGCTGGTGCCCCTCACAGGCCTGCGGTGCCCCTGGAAGGACTGTGGTGCCCCTGCCCCTAGGGGTGCTCATGGGCCCAACAGGTCCGTTGTGCCCCTGACAGGCCTGTCGTGTATACTTGCTAGACCTGTGGTGCCCCTACTTCCTGGCAGGCCTGTGGTGCCCCTGGCGGGCCTGTGGCGCCCCTACAAGGCCGTAGGTGCCCCTGAAAGGTTTGTGGTGTCCCTGGAAGGACTTTGGTGCCCCTGACAAGCCTGAAGTGTCAAGGACAGACCCTTTAGACGCCAGGGTCAAGTTCGTCGGACTGACAACGATTTGCTTACCTGATAACGTTCCTGGTAAGTACTCACTACTCAGCGTCCACAACATATATACACATAGCATCTATGCACATAGCACATTCATATATACTTGCTTACAATTGGTAAATGTGGTTGTGGCTAAGAGTTAAGATACTGACTAAAAATAAAAAATAAAAAGAAAAAAACTGAAAATGGGGGCACCACCAAAATGAAGTGGACGAAATCCGTTGAGTTTTTAATTTTGGGTATAGGTAGGGGCACCACTTCGATTCATGACCCTCCCCTTGGAGTTTTCCTGGATCCGCCCCTGGTTCGAACCGTCCCGGGTGCGAGACTTATTTGCTCCTAGTTGAACGGTTTGCTATTGGTGGCTGCGATCACACATTAGAGGAACAGTAAGATTTGCTTAAAGTTGGGGCGTTGGCTGCCGCGCTGTCCAAAAACCGCAGTTCCCACGTCTCTGGACGATTGCTGTGCGAAATAATAGACACCAATGAGCTCAATCAAGGCCTTAATACTTATCTGTTATAAATAATGCAGCTCCGCAACTCGATGCACGTGTGATATAAATTCTATCGGCTGTCCCAATGCGACGTTAAAGTGTGTCGTAATGCTCATGGCAAGTATGATGATAGGCGCTGTCTTGGGCATAGGATATTTTAACAACTGCTTTAGCACAATTGTTAGGTAAAATAATTGCCGCCTTGAGACGCGAAAGTTAACTACACTCGCTCAGCCGCGCGATGGTCCATGCCACCTCACTCCCCAGCCCTCGCCAGCCGCCGCGCCGCGCCGACCCGAGCCATGCCTCCGGGCTCGGCCCTCACCGCTGCGCTGACGTCACAGGCGGCCCACATCACCTTCCAGCCACCGACCCAGACCGGTGTCATACGGTGTGGGTAGGCTGTGCCGCTTGACAAGTAAGTGAAGCGGCACAGTCTACCGGTACCAGGCGGCTGCTGCCAATGCTGAGCCATAGGAACCCGGTGGATAAAG
The DNA here is from genome assembly GCF_019059575.1 of Amphibalanus amphitrite. Taxonomy (NCBI): domain Eukaryota; kingdom Metazoa; phylum Arthropoda; class Thecostraca; order Balanomorpha; family Balanidae; genus Amphibalanus; species Amphibalanus amphitrite. The sequence continues at coordinate 342,555 of NW_024881926.1, forward strand.
AGTTGTAGAACATCAATCTGCCCCCGAGTGTACCTACTTGTTGCGTCTCGAGTTTGCACCACGATCCGGATCCGGGCATCGAAAGCATTCACTGCGAGCACCGCACGAGATGAGAGCAATTTCCTAATGAAGGCTGTGCGAGCGATATCACCGATACGACAAACTGTTATTTAGGGCCTTGGGACAAACTGTTGCTAACAAGGCCATATGTTGCTAATGTTGCTAAGGTACAGATGGTACAGATACATTTCTACTGTCCAGCTTAGGTCAAGGCTGATTCCAGTCCTAGATGTTGACCTAATCGTTAGCAAAAGAGGCAAGATTTTCTGTTCTTGTTGTTCTTCATTGACCAGTTTATGGACAATTGGTCATATTACATCGGAGCGAGTTCGTTTTCCAGGGTAACCTCTACCGTCTGGCGTTTTCGTGTCATCGCCTCCTTACAACGAATGAAGAACCCATGCCTCGCGACTCACGAGACCTTTTCGAATGGAGTAATGCATGTACCCAGTTTTATTTATGCTCATACCTATCACACGGCATTGTGACCGTGACGCTTGCACATTACGGACTCCACAAAAAAAATAACACTTGGAAAGTCAAACAAATTCACGCTTCTCACACGTGTCCTAATCTAGCCCTCACAGGCGCCGTCTCTTGCCTTCCCATCAAGAAATGCACACACAGTTTACAGCATGTCTACACTGTTGATGACTGTTGGTTGTTCTTTGGTTGTTGAATGCTCGTACAGATATCATAGTGCTAGAAACGCGTCGTTAGCGAGAATTAAAAACACGTCGATACCCACAGAGCGTTTTTCGTTTGAAACATATTCGTCACTTTTGTCGTAGAGGTAAACTGCCATTTGGGATGCCATACCTATGAGGTGCTGATACAAAGGAAAATTTCAAAGATTCGCTTATGTAGGTTTTTTTTTTAAGTTTCCAGTTAATGTACAAAACAAACCCGTCTGAATTGGTCGATATCTGAAAAATGAAAAAAATCTCGCATTTTTTGTTTTTTTTTCTCTATGAAGTAAGATTTAACTGGTGGGTCATTTCCCTGTGACTGGTGGGCCAATTCTGAGCACTGGTGGGCCATTTGGCCCACCAGTTAACATGTTAGACGAGGCCCTGATTGCATTTTATTAGGCTGTGTACCCGGTAAAGCATTGTTTACACATTTCCAAATTCCCACATAAACACTTGAGACCCCATTCGACCATGAATCCAATTCAGCTTTCCAAAAACATCTGCAATATTCACTTTTTCAGGTGTGTCAGCCGTCGTCTGGCCAGATCGTGCAGTTTCTGCGGGCGCTGCACGCCGCCCGCCGGGGAGAATCCAACCAGCTGGCCACGCTCTGTGGCACCACGCGGCCCGTGGACGGCATTCAGACCAACATGAGGTTCTTCCGATGAGACATCGGTGACCGGCATCCAGGCAAACCCGAGGTTCTTCGGATGAGACTACGCCGCAACAACGTAACACCACGAGATTGGACTACCGAGGCCCCAACAGAGCCCCCTGATTATGCTCAATTGTGCTACTTATGCCTATTTGTGTTTGTACATATATGTGAACAATGAAGTTTGGCAAGATGTGACGAAGAATTAGGTATAGTTAATTAGTTATGTGTCTGGTTGTCACATTTTTTTTTTTGTCGAACGCAAATGATCATTTTAATGAAGCTGACATCGATAGATGCTCGTATGTGTAGAGAAAAGGTGGAAGTCGACCCTGCTTCAGTATCAAGTTGAGTCATGAGTGCGTTTTTTTACGAAAGTTTTGTAATTTGTTGGTACTTTCTGTTCTGTAAGAGGCTGGTAAGCAAATAGTTCGAGCTCATAAATTCCAAGTTAGGAGTCAACAAAAAGAAGAATTGAGATTCCTGTCACATTGTCATGGTAGATGCTACTATATCTATCATCTGTTTAACTATTTATTGTATTGTGTTATATTGTATTGTACATTTAAGAGCAATCCATAGCGATAGCGATCCATTTATCTATTTATTTATACGCTTTTCATATAATCGCAGGCCTTTATAAGACTATTTTCGTCCATTTAAGATATGTAACGTAAAATACGAGATACCGGCTATTGCGTTGAAAATAAACCACCATCAGCTGAAATTAATTGCGCTCTCGAGCCTTCTTATCTTCCTATTTGGATAGATAACTTCTGTGTGGCGCGTGACGAAAACATCTTCTCGGGGAAAATGCGACGCTTGAACTGATAAATCATACATATTACTGTTGGCATGCCTCACTACACCCTATTATCAGGTCACATCTACAAATAAAGCGCCAACAAAATACGTAGAAATGGCAGAATACATACCTACCACTAAGAAAGCACACGTAAGGACGAAAGTCCGTTTCAAGAATCTCGGGAAATAAAATAGCCGGTTTTTAACGAACGGTAGGCAAATAGATCGGTGAACATTCGTCTAGCATGCATGTACGTCGAGAAAGACAGTCCATATGCGGCTGCACTAGCCAACCGGGTAACGGTCATCATTTCGTCTGTACATTAACCGGCAGGTGTGCTTCGGTGCTCAGGAATTGTTGAGATTATGTAAGGTGTTACAGCCAAGCTTTACATACCAGAATGCGGCGAATGATATACCTACACATACACAAGTCATGTTGGTGGTTTGAATGTGGCTTGATGAAATAAAAAATCGGAGTCCACCATTGTGTGCATTTAGAGTTCTGAATGGTGTGTGACTGGTTTGGTACTCTGTCTAATGTTCAAAAACATAAATACATTACTTACTCTGAACATGAACATTTACAATTTGCTGAACAGTAAGCAAGTGGTATAAATTAAGACGTTAGTGTTACTTAAGCTCTAATACGGGCTTCCGTAAAACTCTGATAAAGGAAGAGCCCAGTGGCGGCGGAACACCTTCAATTAAAGGAAAAGGGCCACCTTCGTGAAATATGAAGATATCGTTGTTTTTCATTTTGACATTATTATTTTTCATTTTCTTTTTAAAACTGGTGCCAGAAGTGCACAATTCGCGAAAAAGTATTTAAAACTATTTAACATATTGGTACTATGTTGATACTCTCTACGGCACCTACTGTATGATGGCATAGCGATGACGTCACACTCAAGCCAATCAGCGTTCAGAAGACAGACTCGTCGGATTGTGTCAGATAAGCTGATTGGTTAAAGCTGAGCTGGTTGGAGCTGATTGGTAAAAAACCAAAGCCTCGCCGCGGGTGGCTGTATTGTCAGATAAGAACGCATTCCTGGGATAAGGACGCATTCCTGGCGTATTTTCTTTTAAAATTGCCGATAACTACGAATGGAGGCCGAAATCGGCCGTAAGGAGGTGGACAGATAGGTTTCCGGACACGGGCTACAAGATGGCTATCTCAGTTTCAATCCCCATGTTAAAGGTGGCCCTTTTCCTTTAAGGGGGGGGGGGGGCCTGCCGACTTTTGGTCCCATTCTTTTCATGCAACGCCCATAGGCTAATGTTAAAATGCCAAAATCAAAGGGTGCACGGTGCTCCGTTGCCCACCTCGTTCCGCCGCCTATGGGAGAGCCTCCTGCACTCAGGTCCACTGAGCTGGAGTAAAACTGAGTCCACGAAGGGGAAGGGCGGTAAAAGAAGGTTGATGAGCGATGCTTCGATATTGTAAAATACATATGTATTTCGCAGTAACTTCACAGTTCACACAATGCAAATCTTGTGCTATCGACCGAGCAGAATGGGAGCGACATTGGCATATTAACCCGCGCCCTGATGGGGGGGGCATTTTGGCCCCCCTGTGGTTTTTCTTAAATAGCGAAAAAACGGCGGCGCGCAGCACCGCCAAATTTTGGGTACCTTACCGGGCATCAATTTGACACCTTCACACAAAATTTCAAGTCACAGGTCACCTCAGGTCAGGAGTTATTGAGGTCAAACTGAGGTCATGTTCGAGTAAAAATGAGCAAAAAACATGACATCTTGAAACGTTCACCAATTACACAGTTAACAAGCAATTTTAAAGTTCTTTATGTGGTTGTGTAGAGAAAAGACGGCGCTACAAAACTGTTATCTCGGATTTTCGAAATTTTTGGATTTTGACCCCCAAAAATAAAAAAACGATTTTTTAGAAAAACTCAAAAAAATTCCTTTTTTTTCGAATTTCGAAAAAAACGGAATATATGTGATAGTGTCTGCGCTCTTCCATATACATACCAAATTTTAGAACGATACCTCTTTTTTTGGCCAAGTTATAGCGAAAAAAACTGTTAAAAATTGATGACGTCAAATTTTTGAACTCATTTTTTAGCAATTCTAGACCTCGTAGCGCAAAACGGAGACCACCATAGAACTCCCCGTGACGAGCTGCATCGAATCGATACCCATTTTATGCAAAACTATCAGCTTTGAAATTTGACCTAATTTGACCTGACCTTGACCTGACCTTGACCTGACCTTGACCAAAACGTGACCTAAGCTGGCCCTAAAGTCTGTCTGACCCACATAATCGCATTTGTCATGTAAAATGGACCATAAAACATGTATCACACGACACTTTCATATTGTGACCCCCCAGTGACCTGACCTCTGTGACCTGACCTGGTATCAGTGACCTCAAATAGCAAAATATGTGTTTGAAGAACATTTCCCCATCGATGATTTTCAATGAAATGCATTTTACACGATTTTACAACGCATTTCTTGAAATGCCTGTAAACGGTGAAAATTCGACCTTTGACCTGACCTGTGACGTCATCGGTTTGACCGAGGTCAATGAAATTGGGTCACAAGGTAGTTCCTCGTTGGGGCTATCCAACACCGTTTACCGCTTGTCACTATGTTGCGTGGTTCTCGAGATCTGAGGGGGGCCAAAATGCCCCCCCCCCCATCAGACCGCGTTGCTCGGCAGACCCCATCTGGGCGCGGGTTATAACAATTCCTCAAACTGCTGTGCGGTAGCTCAGTGGACCCGTGGAACACCATGCGGCCTACATAGGCTGTGAGCACTGAGAAAAAAAAAATCGAAAATGTGAGCAGCAGGATAAGGGTTACGGCTATGCCAGCCATTTGCTACGGGAAGTGATTATCCTCAACCCTAAGCGCACTGAGAGCCTGTAGCCGGCTTTTAAAAGCCCGTAGCGGCTTCTTGGGGCCGGCGCCGACTTCTAAGTGACGTAGGTATCTTTTTCGGCGGTCTCACCGGTCTCTGAGATTCCCGGCGGCCTTTGATGACTCCATTTTGCAGGTATTTTGCAGGCATTATAGGGGTCGCGATAAATGGTCTTCTAATACCTCCGATCCATAAGGTGCTCAATGCAGGTGCCTGGGAGCCAAGCCTGATCTCTGAGGGCGCTATACTCGGCTACACAGGGCTTGTGAACTTTCCGACCCCAAACTGGCTTGTGAGATCACGAGACTTTATGATTAGCTAGGTACATCGGCGAGGACATGTGGGACCTTGCGGGCGTTACACTGGCTTCTGACGACTCCCTACCGGTCTTTAGGGCCTCTAACCTTTGAACTCTGAGGCCTTACGCGCAACGCTAGCTTCTGATGGCTCTCGCCGATACCTGAGCATCCCACGACACTATACCTAAATGAACCTACATTGAGCGCAAGTTACCCGACAGGCCGACACTATCGTTAGCCAACGCCGACCAAAACGTTAAACTAATATGGAATGATAATGGTACTAAATGGCTCCATATTGAGCTAAGTCCAACACACTTCGTTAACTCAGGTCTGGTGCGGGTAACGTCTCGTTTCATCCAGTACCTAAATGTTTTCGATAGTCGCTGGGAGTACCTACTACCGGCCCGAGCCGAGAGCCATAGCATTTTCTTGTCAAGGCATACGTATACCTACCTATAGATGTGGCGTCGGCTCTTGGATAATAAGTTACCTACTGTCGGCCTCAAGAGTGTTGCAAGTCCCCGCATCGTTTTTTTTTTTTTTAATGATTGCATACGAGCATCATAAACTAGAAAGAACCCTTCACTAAAGTTGAAGAAATTTTCTTAAGAGGGGTGATAATTATAAAAAAGAATTACTATTTGAAGCATACCTACGTTTGCCAAAGCGGTGCAACAATGACATTTTCATTGCTATTATTTGCTTATCCCATTTATGCCCAGGAATATTGACCATCATGCAAATCGACGAAATCAAAATATGTTATGCTCCTACCAGGGCCTTGTATGGAATCGAAAATAATTTTTGCGTGCAGCAAAAGTTTCTCGAGAAAAACGTAAAAAACATGCGTTGCGAAATCGCAACGAAGGGCACACCGGGCGCCATCAGCGTTGCGAAAACGCAACGACGGGCACATCAGACGGACATAAAGTACACTGAACTGCCGTATATGCTAATATGTTTTGACAAAACATCAATCAACTGTTGACAACTATTGCTTGAAAATGCGGAACCCACATCCGTCATGCTCTATAACCCGCCTAAGAGCCTCAGTGAGGAAGCATAACTTCATGATTCGCGAACGGGGAGATGGCAACACGGTCATTATCAACCATTTACGTTGTCCATTGCTGTTCATTTAAAGTTGTGGTCGACACGTATCCAGGGTGATGCTTTCTTTTTGGAAGCTAGACAGATCCATTACCTCCACCTATCAGACCCTGCACAGTGCACACTGAATACAATTAAACGGAGGATTGGGAGTAAACCAGTGCCTCTCGTATGCGCGTATATCCGCAATCATTTTTAACCACCCTCCTAGGAGTAAAGTTAAATTCCATTGCAGGTTAGTCGTACCCACTCTCAGCAAAAAGAAAAAAAGGACCGATCCGGCTCTAACAAATTACCCGCGTAAGGCGTAGCGCATCACAACAAATCGACTCCCAGTTTATCATGTTAACACCTAATCCAAAATTGTCATGGCCCCACTCTCAGCGACCTTCACGTGTAACCTCTTTCTCGAGACAATGCCAGGACAGAATGGTGATTCGACGTCAATCCGTCCTTTCCATCTTCAGGATAGTTGAATCCTCCTCCACGCCTCATCCCCCTGTTCCGGGCTGGACCGGCAACGTATATCGCAATCGGGCAGCTCACATAGGAGCGCGCCTGTAGCCGGGTGCAGTGAGTGCTTGGGAGGGGGGGGGGGAGGGGGGGTCATGGGTGGCGGCTGCCCACTGGCTGGGCTCAGTCTCCAGTCTACGATTGACCGTGTCCGGTCAGACAAATGTCTCCCCTAATTTCAATAATCCTGCTAGCTCTAAAAATGGTCTGATTAGATAAAAAGCCTATCAAAGTAAGAAAACAGGCGTATACTCCACATCAAGCAGCTTATGAATCTATGCGAGTTATGAATCCTAAAAATTATTATTTTCCCATGGGGCCGCCCTCATTACCCCTGCCGAAGGGCTCAGCTAGCCTTAGAGGGGGCCTATCCCACTATTTGCCGACCCTCAGTTATCTTTTCTAACGTAAATGCTGGTAGTCAGCAGATTCTATCCAGAGAATGGCGATGCCTATCTGTCGCCTGATACCAGAATACATCCCCGTTATTCATTATTTATGCACAATGTACTAGAGCACTTCATGGGCCGGATAAATCCGTTATCCACGGATAAATCCGCGGACCGGATAGGATTGGATTCTAAATTTGTTAAAAAAGAACGGATATGGGCGGGCCGGATTTGGGAATTGAAGGTTGAACCCGGATCAAAACGGATCAAAATTTTAACATTCAACATTGAAGTTAAAAATTAACCTAATGTGTTAAGCGGCAGCAGAGGTTTGATTAAACTGTAATAGGCATCATTTTATGACACTTAACCCTCGCCGGACCTATTGGTTTTCTACATACGCGCCGGCCGAGGGGGGGGGGGGGCGGGTACGACCCCCCCCTCGCCGTTTCGCCCCTGGTGCAGCTAGCGCGTCGCGGAAAAAACGAGCGTGTGCGCCGTTACGAGACGCAGAGATTGGTACCCGATTTTAAGGTCCTAGGTCAACCGGTGACCTCTGAGGTCAGGTCAAGTGCCCCAAGGTACGGTTCAGTTTTTGGTGAATAACTTCGCAAAAAACGGCCGCAGAGCGCCGATTTTGGCAGCATCGTGTTCGTCTCGCTCAGGCGCGTCGAATGATATACTTTTTGTCCGGGTCAGGTCAACTTGGGGTGTTGACCTCAGGTCAAGGTCAGGTCAGCACCCCCAGGTCACGAAGTTGGTCGAAAGAGGTCATGTCGCATATCATTCGATTCGGCAGGTCTTCCTGAGTCCATTGGTGGCTTTCCCGACTCGCTAGCTCAATTTGATCAAGAGTTATTGACGAAAAACTAATATGACCTTGATGACGTCATAAATGACGTCACGCAAGGTCAACATTGCAAAAGTGACGCATCTAACCTTGCAAGGAGTGCATCAAATCACGATTCTGTGTGCTTGAGATAGTTGGAGATCGTTCCCGGCGCCAGAATAGCAGTTTTCATTTTTCCCCATTGACTTATAATGGTGAGGTCACGAAAATGACCTGACCTCATATGACCTTTAGGAAAAATCCGAGACATACAAGTTGTGGGACTCATAATGGATACTAGATCCTGCAAGTTTCATTTCCCTGTGACATCTCCTCTGGCAGTGAGGGCGTTGCGAAGATGCGACATCTGAAGACCGTGCAGAGGTTCACTTATGACGTCATAGGTCAGTGACCTGACCTGACCCAAAAATTCGGTTGGTGTCAAAAGATCCGGCTTGGATCAAAGATCAGGTATGCCAAGTTTCAGCTCTCTATCCCCAGCGTGTTTGGAGCTATCACGAAAAAACCCTATGGGGGGGGGGGGGGCGGCACCCGCCCCCCCCCCTCGGCCGGCGAGGGTTAAGTTTCTGGAGTGGAGTCACTGAAGTTTGCACTTAGCGTGTGGGTGAGTAAAGACTGGGATGTGGATAGTGGGCATGGGGCGGTATTACAATTATGTAATATCTGTTGGGCACTTGTAACTCACCAACTACCACCATACATGCATTTGATGACCTGAACTTCCCTATCTTCTTACTTCTTAGAGAAATTGTGTATTACTATTGAAAGATGATACCTAGTTTACCAATGTGGTGATTTTCATGTGGTTTTAGGTTTATAAGCATGGTTTTTGGAACCATGATGGTCTGTGAGATGTATGGCTGTCTGGTCCCTTAGATTGAATTTGTTAGTCCAGTTTTGGGTGAAACCAGTTATTGGTGAAACGGATTATTACGGATATTTTTTGGAAGTTTGGCTGCAATACGGGCCATGGGTGGGCCGGATTCTGATATTCAAAGAAAGGCGGATAATGGGCGGATCTGGATATGACTTGCCGGATATGGGCCGGGCCGGATCCTAAAAAGCCTATCCGTGAAGTGCTCTACAATGTACATAGTAGATCCAATTTCCAAAGGACCTAATTATCTCTCAGCTCCGTTAGCATCGCCGACCGTTTGATGCCTGGGTCCTTTTCCTACCATGTGATTTTCAGATGCATGGGAACACATTGCTTAGTGAACGAACAGCCCGAGGCCGAAAATCTGCGAGAGAAAAAGAAAGGAGTGTTTGTGGCTGTTTGAGCCAGCAAATATGAAATGTGTCGCAACATTTTACGTGCGAACGCACCTTGCACTAAACATACCTATATACGTCCCTCATGGCATAGGCGGCGGAGCGGGGGGAGGGGGCACCGGGGCACCGTACCCCCCTTGATTTTGCCATTTTAACATTATCCCGATAGGCGTTGCATGGAAATGGAAATGGAAAGAATGAGACCAAAAGTCAGCAGTGCTCCCCCCCCCTTAATTGAAGATGTTCCGCCGCTACAGCCTCATGGCTACAAAATGAGAGAGAGAAAGAAAGAGAGAGAGAGAGAGAGAGAGAGAGAGAGAGAGAGAGAGAGAGAGAGAGAGAGAGAGAGAGAGAGAGAGAGAGAGAGAGAGAGAGAGAGAGAGAGAGAGAGAGAGAGAGAGAGAGAGAGAGAGAGAGAGAGAGAGAGAGAGAGAGAGAAGAGAGAGAGAGAGAGAGAGAGGGAGGAGAGAGTTGGGGAACGAGGAGGAGAGGGAGAAAGATGGGGGAGAGAAAGAGAGAACCCACAGCGTATCACGAGTGAAGTCTACTGTTGATATTCATACTTCCGCTACCCTGCCAATGTGCCCATCGTTGCGTTTTCGCAACACCGCTGTCTTTCCGATGTGCCCTTCGTTGCGTTCCCGCAACGCGACCGTAGTCATATTTGAAAATAGTCACAAACCCTTTTTGTACCTATTTCTTAACAAAATGCATATCTACGCTATTGTAGGGACTCTGCAGAATATGTTTACACAATTTTCATTAAGATATTATTAAGCACTTAGCCTTCTTATCTTGGTTTTCGTGACGTCATCACTCACAAAACCTTCGACTTCCCTCTGGGAGCTCTAGTCAGTAACTTACCGGCCGCACAGACTTGTAACTGCGTAGTATCATGCGCACAACCATGCTACACACGCTGAAACTTGTCTCATCGGTTAGTCTCTTTTACACACTTCTCAAGCTTCGATCACGTCGACGCTTGCTTGCGTTGCGAAAACGCAACGAAGGGCGTAAATGGGTTATTGGGCCGATTCCGAGGGGTTTGATGTCAAAAACCTGCCACTCTTAAAATTTGTGTTTTATTTTTGTTTTACATTATTTCATTATTCTTCCAAAAATTATTTGAATAAATTAAAACAGTTTAAATGTAATATTTTTTTTATTAAAATTGAAATGTTCATTTTTGTGTGAAAATATAATAATATGTTTCTACACGCAGAGCTATGCCTACGGTCCTTTTTCCGGCAAGTGTCAACCATGGCGCCGGCGACAGCGTGAGTTCCGGGCGATATTCATATTCTTTGGCTTTTTGCTGCTTATTTCGTTTAATAGTTTGCCTTTCAATATAAGGAATCATTGGGCTTTCTTTCAGAAGCTTGATTGTGGGTTTCTGAGCCGTGAATCTCTTTGTATTTCGATAGAAACATGCGTCGCGTTCGTCGCTTTAGTTTCTGTTTTTTTTTAGTTACGGGGCTTGGTAACAACTGAATTCAGTCAGCTGGCGACGCATGATAGTCGCCGTGATTTAAATATAAACATGGTAGTAGATGAACTTAAACAAAAATGGCATTAATTGTGATAGAAAATGAATAGATAGAAATTAAGTCCTCATTATCTAGAATTGATATATAGTAAGCTTTGATAGTGCCACCATATGGTGCAAGCTGGCAAAAAATCCAGATAATATTGAGGTCCGAGTTACGCAGCCTGAAGACTTTCTTGTTTTCATGTTGTTGTATCGCCAGCTCATCTATTTAGTTCAGTGCATCAAATCTAAATCCAGCCTAGGATGAGGAGAGATCAACTACCTATCATATCAATTACAATTAGCCATAATTTTTAAGATATAAGAATAAGGGTGGATTCAAGAGTTCTGCGAATGACAAAGTTTCTATGATATCGCATGGAATCTTTGCGGCTGCGAGACTCTTGAGTTTGACCTCTAATTCAGTTTCAAATAATTGGTTTTTTGTTCTTCCTGTTGTTTGCATTTTTAGGTCATTGCACTTTTTTATCTATATGTTGTAAATGAAGTATTTGGTACCTATAAATTTATGTAACTAAAAAAATTAGTTGCTTCAAAAACCATAATTCATCTGGGCAAACTTGGGTTTTGGTCTCTGGAGTCCAAAAATGAAGGCATTTGAAATTTATCCTTAATAGCCATGTTAGGGCATAAATGCAGACCCTTTTTATTTCACCAATTGTTAGAAAACAAGCTAGTCTCAAGAAGCTCACCTGATTTTTCACAAAAATATTGATATTGTCTGCTGAACACAATGCTGTTTCTTTAAAAATAGCAATATGATGTAAAAGGGAATAAAAGATAATCACAAGATTGCTTCATTGGGAGCAGATGCTTCTGCAAAATAGCTAATCAGAACATTTTGCTAGCTGAGGCAAACTAAGTTTTTTTTCAAATTGCAAGTTCAAACTTTCAAACTGCCAGTTTGAAAGTTCAAATCTTCTGAAAATTAAAGAAACTGAAAAGCTTCCCCCTACCACTGCAGATTGGTCTAGTCCGGGGTATCAATGAGCGTGATGGACTGATGAAGGTTCTTATCAATAGTAGCAACAATTCTCCAATAAATATTTTGGTGCTTCTGTTGCCAGATAGGTTCTGTTGCCATTCTTGGAAGGAACTGATCTATTCTTTGAAGGAACTGATCTGGTTGGGCACACCACCAAACCCAATAATCATCATCAAGGAACTGATCTTTCATACATAATGCACTTTGCAGGTGCCTAACCATTTCCTTCTTTCAGGAAGAAAGTGGCAGCAGCCAAAAAGCTGCCCACAGTCACCGAGACTATTCTCAAGAGGAGGAAGTTGAAGGATCAGAGGAAGAATGCAGCTACTGCTAAGGCCCTCAAGGTACTGTTCTTTCCTTGAATTAGAAGTTATGCTTGGCAGAGTGGATAGTTACATTCTTAAATCTCTTGTGTGTTACATGTGCATGGAATGTGTCATTGCTCATTTGTAATATACTGTGAATTTTGATAGCTTGCAAATTCCTTTGCTGAAATTCTGAAAGATAGGCTGTTCATAAACAAGTCATGAACCATTTTCACTATTTTTATGTCCTTTTCAATATTATTGAAGTGGCAGGCACATCTGCAGGCCTGTTCTATGTAGATGTGGAAAATGCCTAAATCCTATCTCAAGCATGTGAAATCGTGATTCCTTATGCACCGCATGGCAATATGCTGAACTTTTGCATTTTTGACCTTGTGACAAAAATTGCCACTAAGGCTGCTTGTTGCAATCGTTTTTTTCATCAATAACTTTATGTGATTGAGCTAGCGAGTTGGGGAATGCGACCAAGCTAAATAAAGGCCTGCCAAATTAGATATGCAGCATGGCCATCCGGAAATGGTTAAGTGTATAACCTTGCTATTTTTGAAGATCTCAGGCTGAAGCTTTCTAGAGTAGATCGTCTCTGTGTTCTATCACGTATATTACGTTTTTTTTTTCTTGGAAAAAACTGAATAGGTAACAATTTCTGAAGATAATTTTTGAGATTTTATAGTTGGGTATAGTTTCTGAAATTTTCCAACTTAAGAGTATCCGGGACAGCAGTTTAATAGCCCCGTGTATTCTAAATCTTCTCGTGTAAATAATTCGATCGAACTTAAAAACAGCCCTTGAGAACGTTTCTCGTAGTTCAGTGTTTTGCATCCAAAGCGACCGAACATTACGTCGCTCTGACGTCATTTTTGGTGACCTATGGCAGCTACGAAATTTTTATTCGCACACAAGGTGCCAAATTTATGCAGCCGAAGGTCTGCAAGTTTTATGTTATCGGTAGCGATATAGGAGGTATTGCGGAAAAACGAGGAACATGCATCTCATGTTCTTACGGAGGCATTCTGACAAATTTCCTTAGAATTCGTCACGACCTTTAGATGACCTCAGGTCAGCCGGATTAAAGGGACCCTCCCACCTTAAAAAATTAATGAATTGACATGAAAGTGATCTCGCTCGGTTCAGAAAGAGCGAAAACGAATATCTACCAAATTTCATAAAAAGATATTCACTGGTTGATATTAAAATTACTTTTGTGTACTTTTTGGGATATCCGCTGTTCCTAGCGACTTTATTTGAAAGTACGGCACTTGATGCGCGCAAAGCAGCATATACCACCGCGTGCTACCGAACGTTTTAGTAAAAGATTTAAAATCGTTAAATCTGCGCTGACGTCACACATTCAGAGGGGCATTCTAATGCATTAGCCCCTCTGAATCCAAGTGCTACAACTTTGAAATGAGAGATTTTCGATTTGAGGCATTTCTCGATCTTGTTAGTGCTCAAACCAGTAAGTGCAAGCCAGGGACCCCATTTTGGCTATTCCAACTCAAAACTAATGTTGACCCTCGCCCTGGCCTGGCCTGGATGATGCAACCCCCCCCCCCCCACCCTAAGGTTTTTCGAAGATAGCGTAAAAATGGCGGCGCGCAGCGCCGCCAAATTTGACACAGCCTATGGGGCATCCTTTTTACATATGACCTGAAAATTTCAAGGTGACCTTGGGTCAGGTCACCAGGTCAGAAAAACCGGTACAAGGTTATGGTCAAATTTCAATTTTCTTTTTGCACCTGTCCAACTCACAGATTGGGACTGATTTCCTTCAAACTTTCAGGATGTGCTAAGTTCACCGAGTTGTATAACATATAGTTCGGGTTTTTTATGTCACTGACCTGAGGTCAGTTAGAGGTCATTACGTCATAATGTTAAGCCTATGGGAAAATACTAAATTCGGAAAATACTGGAGATATCCGCTTCGTTCCATCATTTTTGTGCTTTGAAACCATAGTAATTAACAGCAGGTCACTTGGTGCTTCTTTCTTTGTTTGGTGTACTTATCCATGGGTCAGGTCAACTGAGGGTCAAATGACGTTTTTGCCAATAACTTGGCACATATGACGCTAGAGCTTAAAAAATGGTGTCATTGTGTTCCTGGTGAGCAGCCGAATCGAATGATATGCGATATGATGCAAATTTGGTTAAATTGAACTAAATTTGTTTATTAAAGTTAACTTAAAAATTAAGAAAAACTTTAAGCACACTTGAAGGGAGATAATGACCTTTTTCCACAAAATCTGAGTTAGGACCATTTTCTGACAAAACACAACAAGTTATAATGTAAATTAAAACCATTTTGCTCAATTCGGTACCTTGCCGCAAATATCTCAACTTGAAGTCACGTTAGCGGGGAGCGCTGAAAATGACCGTTGAAGAAGTACTTACATCACTTTTTGGTACTTGCATGTAATTTTGTAAAATGAGCGTATTCCTTACATTTGATCTTCATCACATCTAGTTAGTTAACCCGCGCCCCGTTGGGCTCTGCCGAGCAACGCGCCCGGTTGGGGGGGGGGGGCATTTTGGCCCCCCCTAAGATCTCGAGAACCACGCAACATAGCGACAAGCGGTAAACGGCGTTGGATAGCCCCAACGGGGAACTACCTTGTGACCCAATTTTATTGACCTAGGTCAAACCGATGACGTCACAGGTCAGGTCAAAGGTCCAATTTTCACCGTTTACAGGCACTTCAAGAAATGCGTTGTAAAATCGAGTAAAATGCATTTCATTGAATATCATCGATGGGGAAATGTTCTTCAAACACATATTTTGCTATTTGAGGTCACTGATACCAGGTCAGGTCACAGAGGTCAGGTCACGGGGGGGTCACAATATGAAAGTGTCGTGTGATACATGTTTTATGGTCCATTTTACATGACAAATGCAATTATATGGGTCAGGCAGCCTTTGGGGCCAGCTTAGATCACGTTTTGGTCAAGGTCAGGTCAAGGTCAGGTCAAGGTCAGGTCAAATTAGGTCAAATTTCAAAGTTAATATTTTTGCATAAAATGGGTATCGAATCGATGCAGCTCGTCACGGGGAGTTCAATGGTGGTCTTTGTTTTGCCGTAAGAGGTCTAGAATTGCTAAAAATTGAGTTCAAAAATTTGACGTCATCATTTTTGAACAGTTTTTTTCGCTATAACTTGGCCAAAAAAAGAGATATCGATCTGAAATTTGGTATGTATATAGAAGAGCGCTGGGACTATCACATATATTCCGGTTTTTTTCGAAATTCGGAAAAATTTTGGATTTTTTCAAAGTTTTTCTAAAAAAATCAATTTTTTGAATTTTTTTGGGTCAAAAACCAAAAATTTTGAAAATACGAGATAGCAGTTTTGTAGCGCCGCTTTTTGTCTACTAGACCATATAAAGAACTTTGAAATTGCTTGATAACTGTAGATTTGGTGAGCGTTTCAAGATTGCATGTTTTTTGCTCATTTTTGCTCGAACATGACCTCAGTTTGACCTCAATAACTCCTGACCTAAGGTGACCTAAGACTTGAAATTTGGTGTGAAGGTGTCAAATTGATGCCCGGGAAGGTACTGAAAATTTGGCGGCGCTGCGCGCCGCCGTTTTCTTGCTATTCAGAAAAAACCACAGGGGGGGGGGGGGGCCAAAATGGCCCCCCCCCCAACGGGGCGAGGGTGGTCGTCTATAGTGCCTTCAAAAGATATTCATGGTTTGGGGGTGGTTTATGTCTAAATTTACGCAACTATTTTTCCTGTTCATCATCTGACGCCATATGCTGCTGTTTTAGTAGCAACGACTCAAATTTGAATCGGTCCCGCCGACTGCACAATAAAAGAAGATATATACAACACTTTTGCGGCATCACTGAAAAACTTATGCAGTACTGTTATCAAAATTCTCATAACACTGTTCGACAAAGCTGAAGTCTTTTTGAAATAAATATGCTTGTATTTTTCGCTTCAGGCTCTGACGCCAAAATAATGAATTTCGTAGTCGCAATCGCAAGATTTAGCTGCGTTTCTGGCGCATGCCGTTCATTTGTGGCGCAAAATAATACTTGGAAACAAAGAAGAGTAGGCACTATGTACCCCCGAATTAGAATCTAATTAATTCTAAACCGAATTAACTCTAATTCAAATTAGAATCCTTACAACCAAGCAACGACAAGGCGATAACATAAACAAAAACCCAAGCGTCGCTGTTTGAAACAAAAGCGCCATATACTGCGACTTTTTTTTATAGAGAAGGACAACGCATTTCGGTGGGTGTTACAAGTACTGCAAGTACTGCTTTTTTGCAAAAATAAAAACCTTTTTCACATACGAAAATGTGCTAGGAAATTTTCATATTTTATAGAAACTACAGTAGAAATAGTTTAGATGTCGAGTAATTTTTATTTAAGAAAAAAGAAAGCTCATTATCTCCCTTTAAGCAGACAAAAGAGTATATCATTCGACGCGCCTTGACGTGCTGAGTTCTTTGGTGTTTTTCTTTTTTCTCTATCTTCATTAGATCAAAAGTTATAAGCGAAAAACTTTTGACCTGTTTTTAGCGAAATTTTTACATTCATACTAGAGATGTCAATCGGATACCAACTTTTTGGTATACCGATACCAAATCGATACCAACTTGGTATTTGGTATTTCAATCGTAATGTGTTTGGTATTTTGTTGGTATCATAAACCCTAACTAATGTATAAGAGGCTAAGAAATCGGTAAAAATTGGTATTTCCCTCAATTTCCCAAGTTGGTTTGGTTTCGGTATTTTCCCGTGGTTTTGGTTGGTATTTGGTTTGGTATCGGTATTCTGATTTTCCGTAATTGACATCACTAATTCATACCCACCAAAAAAACCCTAAATATTGACCTAGAGCAACCAAATTTGCACAGGTGCGAGAACTCCAGAGGGCCCACCTACCTACCAAATTTGGTGTTTCTAGGTGCCATAGGAGCCAATCGCGAGGGGGGTCGCATCAACCCCCCCCCCCCCCCCCTGCCAGGCCGTGTTATGAAAAATGCACTGCGAGGGCGAGGGTTAAGGTGGGATGGTCACTAAAAAAAAAAAAACGGAAAAAAACGAGATGCAGGTCATGGCATTCGGTCATCTTAGCATATTATGCAAGTTTGAATCAAATAGATGCACAACTCAAATTATATTTTTAGCGCTATATTTCGTGGAAAAAATTAATTTCGGTGCCAATTTGACACTGTACCGGGTTTTGTGACCTGACCTGACCTGAGGTCACTTGGACTCAAAACTCAGCACACATGTCAAATGATTGCCCCAAGTTGTCTGAATTTGGTGGCGCTATGTGCCAGGGTGCTTCAGCTATTCACGAAAAACTTGTTATTTCGTTGCCGCTAAACAAGTTGAATTTTACCCTGACCTTTTATCGGTATTTGTAACCTGCTGACCTGGCCTGAAATGACTGAGACCTGAAATTTTATGGGAAGGTGCCAAAAGGTTGCCCCAAGTTAGTATGCCAAATCTCATTTATAAACTATTCGCGAAAACCATAAACACCCCTCTGGAAGGGCGAGGGTTAAGATGTTAATTACACTGTAAATTACCGAAGTGTTAATTACCATTCGGGGGCAGGTGGTCGCTAAGCAAGTCAAATCGAGCTCAATTTGAGGTTTGAATTTTCTTGAAACCGCCTTCTTTTCGAATACGTGTCTTTTTATCGCGTCATTTATGTAGTTTCCAGCTGAAGTATCTTTCTAATAGTGCAAGACTTGTATTTTGTTTTATTTTCCAAATAAAAAGCATACACAAACTGTTAGCGAACAATTGTGTTCGCGAACAGGTGACGTCATAGGCCGAATTTTAGTGAACAGACGGTGAACATTTAGTGAACGCTTATGAGCTGTTCGCGAAGACTGTAAAGAGGGAGTGGATAAGACTCCTCCCTAGCCTTTTTGCTCCTGATTTAACTAGAACCTTGCGGAAAAGGGAGCGTGTGCCTCGTTACGAGACACGGCGCCTGGTATCCGATTTTAAGGTCTTAGGCTAACCGGTGACCCTTGAGGTCAGGTCAGGTGTTCCGTAGTAGGGGTTTGGTTTTTGGTAAGTAATTTCGACACAAATGGTTGCAGAGCCGTGATTGTGGCACCAAGGTGCTCGTCGTGGCCAGGCGCGTCGAATGATATGCCCTTTGTTTGCGTTAGGTCACTCTGCTGTTGACCTCAAGGCAAGGTCAGGTCAAAGTCACTCGGGTTACAAGGCTGGGAGGATGTCGTGCTGCAATGCAGCACGACACAGCTCACTGCTGCATATCACTCGTATTTCCGAGACGATGGATGGCTAGACCGACTCGCTAGATCAGTTTTATCGGGAGTTTTTAGCGAAAAACCAAGATTGCACCAAACAACTTTATTGACGTCTTATGTGACGCCATGCAAGGCACAATTTAAGCCTCGGCGTTGCAAGAATCATTATCAATAACGATTCCATGTGCATGACATAAGATTGGCGCCTTTTTCTCCTTGTAACCGTCACTATGAGAATAATAGTGCGAAGGATATCACAAATGACGATTCTTTCATTCTCACTTGAACATTCCCGAACTGTTGTTGAACATATAATTGTTGTGAACATGTGACCTTGAATGGAGGAATTCGTAAACTATCGAATAAACAAACAAACGTTGTTCACGAACTGTTCATGAACAAATACACCAACTAGAGTTGCAAAATCTTACTACCGACATGCCGGTAATTTTTCACTACAGCAGGTTTTTTTCTTGGCGATAGGCATGTCTTGCCGGTAGCATGCTGGTATTTTTTATTTTTCAAAAAAAAAGAAGAATCAGCATATGATTGAAACTTTCTTGTAATAACAATCGTAGCCACTGCAAAATTCATTTTGTGGTAGAAGTTGCATTGCTTAGCAGGGTTTGGTGTTTGTTTAATTTTTCAAATAAACAAAACATAAACAAACTGTTCACGAACAAATGTGTTCGCGAACAAGTGACGTCATCGGTCAAATTTTGGTAAACAAACAACGAACAGTTCGCGAACGTTCATGAACTGTTCGCAAACACGGTAAAGAGGGGGTAACACGGTAGATCAGACCCCCTCCTTAGCCATTTCGCTCCTAATTGAGATAGAACCTTGCGGAAAAAGCCAGCGTGTGCGTCTTTACAAACCAAAGCGATTGGTATCCGATTTCAAGGTCTTGCACCAACCGGTGACCCCTGAGGTCAGGTCAAGTGTCATAAAGTAGGGGTTTGGTTTTTAGTAAATAACTTCGCCACAAATGGGGGTAGAGCCGCGATTGTAGCACCATCGTGCTCAGAGTCAGAGTCAGTCATTTATTAGAATTGTGGGTTTCTCCACATGGTGAGTTTTACGAATTCAGTCATTGTACACGTGTAATTACCGAAGTATTACCAGTGTACACTGGTAAAAGCATGGTTAAAAATGAGACACATTGCAAGACCTAAAACATTCGGTTTAAGACACAGCGCTGGTGATTAACTTGGACCTCTCCGGTGCTATCTAGGCTACCTGCGTGTTAATTGGGCGTTCCAGGCGGATGCAGCCCTATAAGTGAAGCTCCGCTGGGTTCTCACTAGTCGGCATCTGGGAAGATCCAGGGTGCCGGCGGCTGCTGCTCGAGAGTTGCGCAGTGAGACATCGGCTCTCCGAGTGAACATTGCGGTTATGGCAGGCGGACATTTACCGTTCACTGCTCGCGCCACTAGGGCACGGTCGTGCGTGTGTACCATGTCGTCCACTCTGTGCCAGCCTAGTGCCGCAAGTGTGGGCGAGATGTGCTCTGAGCGGCGCACCCCAGACACCATTCTGGCCGCAAGGTTCAGAGACTTTTGAACTCGTTGGAGGTGGCACTGGGCGGCTCCTCCCCAAACGGACAGGCAGTCACATGTTTAGACGCTTGAAACCACGAAAAGACTGCAAACGCGCGGCTAATGCAAGCAAACATACGCCCAATCGCGATTCCGGCCAAACACGGTCTCGAGAAATAGGTCACAGGTCTAAGGTCATTGGGGTCAGGGTCGTGAAATTTAAAGGGTAGGTGTAAAATTGATAAACTCGAGGGTACTGAAAGTTTCGTCGCGATCGGCCGCTTTTTAATGAACTTTTTGCGAAAAACCGAGAGGGGTCCTTTCGACCCCCACCCTCACCCCCTATATGGGCGAGGGTTAAAAATTGCCAAGATTTTTTCATTGGCGACCGTATTTTGCAATATAACAAGTCAGAAATACAGCGGTTAAGCCATCCACGTAACGTTACGGAGCCGCCGCCGCGCCCACCCTGTAGCCGGACCTCCCCGGGCGGGCCAACCCGATACGTTCAAAGCTGAGCCAAAGGCCGGGGGGCAAGTTGGGGCAGGGTTTCTTGAATGGATCATGTCCAGAAAAGTGTGGTAAATCCTCTCATGGTAGATTTTGCGTGGAGTTTTTGGCCATTTTCTTATATCTCTACGTTTTTAAGATGGACAATGTTTTCAGGGATGTCTGAAAAGGTCATTTTCAAATGAGCATAACTCATCGGTTAGTCCAAGGATACCTATAGAATTCGGGTATACTATCAAATATAGGCTCAGTAGTCATATGCCACTCCAATTATTTCCAAACCTCTCCGACAATTACGCCAAAATGTGTTGTAAACGTGACGCGGGTTTTCGACGATTTCAGCACAGCCGGGACCGGCATTGCGTATGTCCACTTAAGCTAGCGTTTTGGACACCGAAAGGAAGACATTGAACCAAAGTATTGTGATATTGACATACTTTGGACAATTTCCTATCGACTGATAGGTATAAAAAGTCAAAATTCCAAAATTCGTTTTTGATTAAATTCGCGCTAATCTGGCGTTTGGCCACACTGTGCGACGGGGGGCGGATATCCGCCCCCCCCCCCCCTGAGGTTTTTCGCGAATAGCGGAAAAACCGCGGCGCGTAGCGCCGCGAAATTTCGTACGACAATTCTCTCATCAATTTTACACATAGTGTGCCAGTTTGAACCTCCTAACTTTTAACCCTCGCACGACCAGGCCATTTCTCATAACACGAACGACCAGGGGGGGGGGGGTTGTTACGACCCCCCCCTGGCGTTTCGAAACGGAAGGTCGTAGAGCTTAGCGGAAAAAACCAACGGATTGCTCTCAACGAGATCTCGCGATTGGTGGTATATTTTTTGGTCCTAGATCAACATTTGACCTACTTATGACCGGTCAAAGGTCAAATTTTCCGAAAAAATCAAACTTTTTCAACTTTCCGCGGCGATTGCGGCAAAACGGTGGGAGATATCGACTTGAAACCTTCACTATCGTGTTCCTTGATCAATTCTCTATCGTTTGGTATGTATTTCGTTTCCCTAGCTCTAAAAATGGCGCGTTGGGAGCGCCGGAAGTCGGCAAGGTCACAGTCGGCGGCAGAAATTCGAAAAATCAAAATTTAAATTTTTGAAATCTGATTGTATTTTTGGATTTGGGAGGTCCATTTGCTCTCTATAGAAGCTAATATTGCTGCATATTCCCATTGAGGTGACAAGAATTAGCAAAATAGTGGTTCGGGCGCTTTTCAAAAATAGTACCGGACGCTGTTCCTCTTGTGACGCCATAGCTCCGTGACCTGACCTGACCCGGTCAATTTTCTTGCACCACACGATAGCCAATGCTTGCCCCAACATGCATGGGAAGTTTCATCATGATCCATCAAACAATGTGGGTATCACCGGCAGAAAACCTAGGGATTCGGCGCACACGTTTGGTAACTGTCGGCCGGAGGCTGTACCTCTTATGACGTCATAACTCCGTGACCTGACATGACCCGATCAATTTTTTTTCGGCAAAAGATGCGCAAAGGTTGCCCCAGAGGGTATTGAAAATTTCAGCCCGCTACGACAAGCCGTTTAGCGTGCACTTCGAAAAAACCTCAGGGGGGGGGGGGGGGTTGATACAACCCCCCCCCCCCTAGGCGTTCTAGGGTTAAGGTCAGGTCACCAGGTCACATTGAATGACCCAACCTCAAGTCACTTTTTTGCAACTTTGTCGCCGTGCCAGAGCTACAGTAGATGTCGGAGGCCTTTGAAAGTCGCAGGATGTCATTAGGTCATTAGTAGCTACACTTTGTATATCTCGGAATTTTGATATCGATGACCTGAGGTCAGGGCAATTTCTCGGCCTCCCCATTATAAGTCAATGGGGGAAAAATGAACTCCCTGTTTTTACCACTAAAGCGGGTCGGAATGGCCCCATATACCATACATGACTTCATATACAATCAACCTTCACTACCTTGAGGTCTGTTTTGCTGTTGGGCAGCTGTAAGGTCATGTGACGTCATCAAAGGTCACCAAAGGTTTTTTGCCAATAACTCCGTACAGCAGGGGTCGGCAAATGGTGGGGCATGCCCCCTTTGGGGGTAATGGCGCCCTTCGGCGGGGGGTAATGAGGGCCTCTGAGAAAGCCTCATCTTTTTTAGAATTAATGGCTCCCTTGATGGGACAGACATCGCAACTGTTGTGCCCCAGGATTCAAAGATTAGTCGAGGGCAAACGAACAAAACATGAACTGATTAGCTGGCGCATGCCAATTTTCATGTATGTACATAGCTGCTCACCATTCCGTACAGTCGCGCAAAAGTAACTGTCATGTATGAACTGGCGCTCGCCTATTGGCGTTTTCACAGTCACTAACGCAAGGGAGACTGGAGAGGAGTTGTCCATTGCACCCTGACCCGAGCATTTCGGCCTCTGAGCTGGAGCTTTGCAGAAAAATTGAGCGTGCTGCCCATGAAGATAGGCAGCCGCTGCTACCCAATTTAAAGGTTCTTGGTCATTTGGTGACCTTCCAGAGGTCAATGACAAGTCCCGAGTAAATCGGCTCTTGCTGTAACTTCTTGAAGTGAGATTTTGTGGCCTGCCATGATCTCAAGACAGATCTCACAAATCAACGGTTATTCGGGTTAAGGTCATGCCATTTTCAGGACAGATAAAGATGATCGGCTCGAGGGTACATTTTTCGTAATCCCACCCTTTTAACGTGATCTATTCTATTCCCGAAAAATACCCGCTACCCCTATGCGTATGGGGGTTAACCCGCGCCCCGATGGGGCTCCTGGGTATCCACACCCTGCTGGAGGTGGAGGTTGAACACCCCTTACTAACTTGGCTCCTGGATCACTAGCGAAACGCCGTAGTCGGCGTTCGAAAGAGAGTAAGAAATGATGAAGGAAAACTATAGTCACTTTTTAGGTCAAGTCAAAGGTCAGCTCACCAGAGGTCATCGAACGTAAAATTTCGCCAATTTCCAGGTCAACCTTTGACAATTTTCGACAAACTGGCCTATAGCTCAGGAAAGGATAGAGTTAGAGCGCTGTGGAAAAACGCATTCGATACTCAATTAGCTCAATTAGCAATTCCGTTCTTTCTGATGACGCCCCCAGATTTAACCTAATGAATAACGATTTAGCCTTCAGGAGACAAAAACTGCTACAATGTACTTTGTTTGCTGATAAAATGTACGTTGTTTGCTGCTAGTTTTTCTTCAATATAGCGTTTCACTCAGAACTTGCAAGAGCGCACTTTTATCAGCATCGTGCTCCTCCCGTCGAGAAGCATCGAAGGTCTTGTTGCACATCAGTGTCGTCGAGCTAAACACATCTAAGGCATTTTCATCGCTCTGGCATGCCTTTATCAAAAGTTATTAGCGAAAAACTATGATACCGTTCACGACCTGAAATGACCTCAGGGACATACATGGCGGGGTTGCGGGTGTAGTTTTCCGGTTCAGTGGTCATGTTTACTTGTGGTTCAGTGCTTCACAGTGTTAGGAATGACACTCGTCCAAAAGAGGCGTCTTTCAATTTTTACCATTGACTTTGCGACCTCTCCCATTGATAACGAGAGAGGGCGTGAAAGTGAGCTGACCTTTGGTCACAGACATTAAATCTCCGAGATACAAATTTTGTACATGCTGTTGCCTTTATCAATTCCTGAAAGTTTGAAAGAGATCTGTCACTCTGTGTAGCTACAACAGGCGTTACAGTCTTTACTGAGGTGAGGTCACTTGACGTGATCTGGTGACCTGACTTTGAGCGACTTTGGTCTGAAATTTTCACAACATGAAATTTTCACAACATGTGCAGAAAAAGATGTATGACAAAATGTGACAAAATGGTGGCGCTCAACGTTTTTGAAATATTTGCAAGAAACCGCAGGGGGGGGGGGGGGGCTATGGTTTCTCGCAGATATGGTACCCAAAGAGTCGCGGAAAAGTATGGAATTTCACTAAACTTGGTTATATCACCAATGGGGCCTGGCAGGTGGGGGTAATGGCGCTGCCTTGCGCCAAAAAAGGGGGGCACGACCCCGGAGGACCTGCCGACCACTGCCGTACAGGAACAAGATACAGCCGCGCGGATGGTCTCATTGTGTTCAGCTCGTCAAGACGCATCGAATGATATACATGACATCGAGGTCACCTGACCTGAGGTCAACCTTTGACCTTGACCTTTCGAGGTCAAAATATATATATCATTTCATGCGGATTGACGAGAGGATCACGATCATGCCCTTAGATTGTTCCTAGCTTGACTAGTTCGAAAGTTATTCGAGAAAAAACTATCCGTATCTAGCGCCTCCATTTTGACTTTTTTGACCCCTGTGACGTCATCTTTGACCTGACCTGAAAATGATCTTCGTAAAAATTGTAGACCTTGTCCGTGCGTATCCCATGCCGTTTACCGCTTGTCGCTATCTTGCTTTGTTCCCGAGATCTCGGGGGGGGGGGGGAGGGGGGGGGCACCCCCCCCCCGTCGGTACGAAGTTGGTTGGTGCGCGGGTTAATCATGCATCATTTAATATCATGTTGTTGGTAATTGCATGTTCGCGACATGACCATGCAACCTGCTTTTGATTTTGACAACTTCAGGCCCATAATTGACTAGTTCTTTCTTTGTCTGTTCTTAGGACCGGCAGCAGCGCAAGCAGAAGAGGAAGGTCATCTTCAAGCGCGCCGAGCAGTACGTCAAGGAGTACCGCGAGCGTGAGCGTGAGGTGATCCGGCTGAAGCGCGAGGCCAAGAAGGAGGGCAACTTCTACGTGCCGGAGGAGGCCAAGCTGGCGTTCGTGGTGCGCATCCGTGGTGTGCTCGGCCTGCACCCCAAGGTGCGCAAGGTGCTGCAGCTGCTGCGCCTGCGCCAGATCAACAACGGCGTCTTCGTCAAACTGAACAAGGTGAGAGAGCACGCAGTGCGTTGGCTGTCGGTGAGTCGAGGCCAGGGTTGTCGAGTAAATTGACGTGTGTAGAAAAGATAAGGAGTGGAGCAATAGGTTAGCGTGTGCCTTGCGTTAAAAAAGTATTTGCGTTGGAGTATTGCAATCATTGTTTCGAAAATCCAGTTCGGGCAGTAATGTATCGGTCTTTATCGGTCAAAAATGTGCGTGCACCTGTTGTGGCTCTCAGTAATGCCCGCCGTACTGACGCCCACCTCCTCACCAGGCCACCATCAACATGCTGCGTATCGCGGAGCCGTACATCGCCTACGGCTACCCGAGCCTGTCGACGGTGCGCCAGCTGCTCTACAAGCGCGGCTTCGTCAAGGTGAACAACCAGCGGCTGCCCATCACCAGCAACGAGCTGATCGAGAGCAAGCTCGGCAACCGCGACATCATCTGCGTCGAGGACATCGTCCACGAGGTGTTCACGGTCGGCCCCAACTTCAGGAAGGTCACCAACTTCCTCTGGCCGTTCAAGGTTAGCGAGCGGTTCTGGGAAATTGGTTATTGTGTCGAACAGTGAGGGATTTGAAGTTTGTGGAGTTTTCTAGGGTCAAAGTTCGTTTATTTAAACACTCAGCGAATTACTGCTGTATTGGACGATTTGTCCAGCCATTTTTTTCATATCTCGTTATGATTCATTCAATGGGTTTAGGTTTCGGATTACTTCGTTTTACTTCGAGACCAGACAAGCTCGTATGGATGTAATGTCGACATCGTTCGAAGTCATAATAGCTGCCAACCGCGATCTTTCGTGACATTTTGTCTGTTGGTGTGTTTGGCAGCTGTCCACGCCCACTGGCGGATGGAACCGCAAGTCGACTCACTTCGTGGAGGGCGGCGACTTCGGCAACCGGGAGGGCATGATCAACGAGCTGCTGAAGCGCATGATTTAAACTGTCCCGACTGCCGAAAATATATGCCTCACTCGTGGGAGACACTCTTGTGTGTTCTATGCTGATACCATTCATATGACCTGATGTTGATGTACAAATGCAATTGTTATACAACGGTTTTGGTCGGTTGGAAGGGCAGGGAACAATGACGAAACGAACGCAAGTGCCACTTGTAATAAGTAAGTAGTACTTTGTATTGTACGGAATGCTGCAGATGTAATGTGGTCTGAATGGCTTTGAACACTTAAGTAAATTTATGAAGCTTTAATAGGTTCCCAGACAACTTTTCCAGAGTTACTTTTTCCCCAGGTCCGGGATTGTCACAGTCAGACGTCGGTGTCGGCACCGGATACGGCTGATATATCTTCAGGTGAGAAACTGAACTATAATCGCCCTGATTTGGCCCTCCTGGTTTATGATGACCGCACGATCCCTCTAAACCTACCTCCGTGAGGATTTCGTATGGCTGAAAAAATGTGAATTACATATCACCTGACTCAATCGGGCGTTTTGGTGTCTGACCTCGGTGCCCCGATTCTACAGTGCCGTCCTCTGATCGGACGACATCCTGCAATAACAGCTGTCCGGCACGGGACTACACAGTACACAGTCGGCTAAAACAGCTGGTGAGTTACCCTTTGGCTGCTCTCCAGTGTTCCATTTTTCAGACTTTTTGGTGGCAAATCACACCTAATGGGGAAAATATTTTCATCCCTAAAATATGAATGACCGACTTCACTTCATCTCTGAAAAGAGTTCCATGTATTCCCAACAGCAAGTTCGCATGTCACTTGACAGTTGATGCACCCACATCCTTTTGTTTCACACCCTGTCAAGATTCTAACATGAAATCCTGGTTTATCAGTTGGCATAAAAATTGGCATTACACCATATTGCAAAAATACTTCGGTTATTTCCTTTCTTTTTTTCTCATCCTAGGATTTTTTTCTCCATCGGCACACCTAACCAATATCCAATTTTAGAACACCGCTGCCCTCCTGCAAGTGGCAGCTGTCCCGTGTTTTTCTGAGGAAGTATACAGTACATTACGCAGACCTGGGCCGTTCAGGTACTTTGTGTATCAAGCTGATATGATGGTCAATACTTTCGTTCTTCCTAATTCTTATTGAAGGAAAGCATACCCAAGCTGATATTTGCTGCGCCACTTATGCGTGCTATATTAGCTCGTCTGCGTTCTAAACCCATGATCTTATTTTTCCAGTCCTGCGGAAGTCGAGGCAGCCAGTCGCAGGAAACGGATTTCTTTGCCGCTCCAAATGATATTTTCGGTGAGATACTCTCTGTGAGCTGTTTACGCCTGATATTATATTGTGGACTCGTGACTATTTTCATGATGTTCAATACTTTCGTTCTTCCTATTGCCAGTGCCGGAAAACTTATCTAACTGATACATTCATCGATGCATTCTTATGTAACCGCTGTTAGAGCTCCTTTAACCTATCAATTTTATCTTTCAGACCTTTATGGCTTCAGGACGGCGCTTCAGCAACATCATGCAGCGTGCAGGTATGTTGACGTCTCTGTGGATTGTCATAGCCTGTGAATTTGTTACTGTTTACCGTGATGAGTTTTGTCTACTGTTCGCGCTCTGACAGTGTGTGGAGACATTTGTAGCCCTGATGGCTTGCCCTCGAGCTGTCGTGTTCGTGATGGTGCACGGTTGTTTGACGAGACTCGTGTCTTTGCAGACGGACGCCGCCGGAGCGCAAACTGGATGGATCTTTGATGGATGGTGGATGAACGATGGCTAATGCTCTTCGCCAGGTGGGTCGCTCGCAAAACTTGCACTTGGAATATCTTTTAATGCGTGAAGTTAATATTACTATAATGCTAACATTGCAATGATGCACACTCGATGGTATTGGCTGACAAATTATGTTGATTCGCCGATAATGCTGCCTTCCTTCTGAAGTTTGAATTTCATCACTGATGTATGTGTCGTCGTGAACTTATGCTAACGGGCCTTCCTTGTTCCACAGGAGCAGCCTATGTGGAGGCCTAAGATCTGGATGTTTTTTTTTTTAGAGGTGAGACCTAATTACTTTACTTGAATATTTGCTTCTGACTAGTGACTGCAAACAATAATGTGATGATTTCATAGAGCCAATCCAATGATTGCTTTGATTACCAAATGATAGGACTGATGTAACACTGCCAATGACCCAATCACCCCTCACTCTGCCAAACACTAATGCAGCCATCGCCTCTATTTCAGAGGGGTATCTTCAGCTCGTATCTGCCGCCGTCTTGCCCGTGCTATATCAATGGTGAGTAAATAATGTATGGTCTAAACATAGCCGTATGTTTTTAATGAATAATGATGAGAACGTCCTGCAATTTTGACACTTTGTACTGGAGATAAAACGACGCGGCTGATGGTTGCTTCCATCGATAATATCCGCCCTTGTTCTCGCTGTTGCTGACCTGGGACTCGTTCTACGTTTCAGAATGGGACCAGGGTCTCTCTGCGCGCCCGACATTTCGGAACTAGCGTATCCGGTCTACCTTCTGGGACATTATGTGGTGAGTAACGCGAATAATGAGTTACGAAACCTTACTAATGCCTCTATATGATGATAACACTCTTGATCAAACGGTTAGAAAATATCGGAACCTAGTGACGATCCTAGGGCGGACTGACTTCTGAATTCGTCTGTGCGGATATATTACCGCTGCCAGTGATTTTAACAGTTTTTGTCCATTTCAGGTGGAATCAGTGCCTGGATTTCCGAGCGAGAACGTATCGTCAACTTCCGTAAGGTGAGTGAATACACTGAATGAATGAGGCTTGTGATGAGGTTAAATGTCCAGGTGATGTTCGTACATGTTAGACTGTTGACTTTTCGGATGACACGAAACCTCACGCTGATGGACATCCGTTTCGTCCAGTGTGTTGTAACGGTTTCCTGTTTCACAAAGAGGCCTCTGCTCCCGCAGGTGCGGTTTGGAGAGTGGTATGGGACCTCCCCGCCTGACGATTAGCCGACAACTTAAGGTGAGCGTTGTC
Source organism: Amphibalanus amphitrite (assembly GCF_019059575.1). Classification (NCBI taxonomy): domain Eukaryota; kingdom Metazoa; phylum Arthropoda; class Thecostraca; order Balanomorpha; family Balanidae; genus Amphibalanus; species Amphibalanus amphitrite. The sequence continues at coordinate 372,100 of NW_024881926.1, forward strand.
AAGCTTGTTCAGGATGACGTATAATGTAAACATGATGTACATGTTAGACTGTTGACCTCGCTGGATGACACTAAATTCTTTGCTGATCATTGTTACGAAGTAATTATCATTTAGATGTATTTCTGTCCGTTAAATGCAAGATTTTTACCACAGATCTGGACGGCGTGTCAAGTGGGCCAGGCTGAAACGCTGTGAACTGCGAATCATCGCAGGTCTTTGGGACAGGTGAGTTGCGACGCGTGCTGTAGCGCCGGGGATGCTCATTTTTCATAGTTTTCAGGTGATGAAAAAATATAAAGTGAACAGCAATGATTCTATCAAAAGGATTCTGAAACAATATCGATCAAAATTCAACGATGCTACCTCTGGCTGGTCTGGTGACTCCTAAACTTTGTTCCGCAGGAGGAGATCGTTTGTTTTACCGAGCTAGAATTTCTGGCTTCGGTCTGCACTGCCTTCATGTCGGAGGAATCTGAAATGTTTGAAGAAGGTAAGCGAACAGTTCGACGTTGTACAAAGCAACTTTTATCACGGCCAGTCGTGAATGATGTTTTTCCAGTCGATCCTTCACTAGCCTGTTACGCAGGTTGTGAGTGATAACTTTTGTACTCTCTGACAGTTTGACACAAGATAAGCGATGCTGTTTTATGCAGGGATGCGGAGCCGGAGCCGGAGTCGGAGCCGGAGCCGCCGGAGCCGGCATATTTTGCCCGGAGCCGGAGCCGGAGCCGGAGCCGTGAAACAATATAGCCCGGAGCCGGAGCCGGAGCCGGAGCCGCCAAAAAAGGGGGCGACTCCGGCTCCTTTTTATTTTTTGAAGAGGAAAAAAATAATTGACCTAGTTCGGTTTGACAGTACAAGGCAGTAAAACGATATGGTACTTACGTCATGGGCCATCAAGTGAATGAAAAAATCCGAATATCCCCAGTATCCCACAGTACGCAAACAACTTCCTGTTTGCTCTTCCCCCCCCCCCCCCCACGTCTACTGCATCCCCAGAACATGAGGACCAGTCATCAGGTGACGGCCATTGTTTTCAAACCAGTGCAGTGGACTGCGACTCCCAGCACCGTCTCATCCCCCCCCACCCCTCACCCCCCAATGCAGCCGAGACGGGTGTCAGCTTACGATGGTTCACTGAACTCCGATCCGATTCGCGGCGACTGCGTTTCCAATGCCATCGCTTCCTAGCCCTTTGTTCTGCCAGTTCTCTCCGAGGTGCGTTTGCGCGGGGACGCGGTGAGCCGGTCATGGCAAAGAGTAACGCGTATAACCAATCCAATTTTTCTTCCACCCGTATTTAATTGATTGCGTAGGGGATGTACTGAGTCGGAGCCGGAGCCGCCGGAGCCGGAGCCGCCGGAGCCGGACCATTTTACTCGGAGCCGGAGCCGGAGCCGGAGCCGCCATACCATTTCACCCGGAGCCGGAGCCGGAGCCGGAGCCGATTTTTTTCTCCGGAGCCGGAGCCGGAGCCGGAGCCGTCTGAAATTTCCACGGCTCCGCATCCCTGGTTTTATGGATAAGTTTAGCTGACCAGTCGTCTCTGTTTCAGTTCGATCTACACTTGCGTCCGGATGCCCAAGTCACCACCGCTGCCAGTTGACAGTGCAAGGTCAGTGCGTCTCTTCATATCCAGTGCACTTAATCTTTATCTTCGCATATGCTTGCCTCTTTTGCGTTAACATTTTTTTTCGCGGTTTTTGCTGATGATTCTTAGCGAACGGGCGGACATAGATGCTCTCGGGCAGTGCTGAGCGTTCGTAAACTGAATTTGATTGGTCCTCTGCTCTTAATCATGGTCATGCGGGCTTCTATTCAGGACTGTTCCGTTTTCATCCACAGGTCGGTGAATGTCGCATGCGGTTCAACGGATGTCAGTCATCACGGCCAAAGGATAACAGGTAACGTTTGTTGCTTTACTCGTGTTTGCGTATTGTAGCTTGCTCTTCTGAGTGATGATCCTTTACTCTCTCGACATGAATGCTGGGAACCTCAAGACGGGACTGACATCACATGAACTAATTTCAGTCTCGTTTTATGTTACGCAAACGCTAACTTCGTCTGCTCGTCTGCGCTTTCTTTGCAGCGTTCGTGGTACCCAAAAGTTGAGGTGATGTCGATCCTCGCAGTCTTCATTCGCTCTGTCTAGGTAAGCCGTTCGTTCTGTGTTGAGTTTTCAATGGCTCTTTCCTGATGACACTGTGATCCATTTTCTGATCGCGCCTCCGGCGCCGGTGGCCGCCACGTGGGCCTCGCAGTGGCGGCGTGCCGGCAGCCGTGCCGTCCGCTCGGGTTCTCTGAGCGGACACGCCGGCCGGGGCCGCCGCCGCCACCGCGCCGAGCGGCGTCCGGATTATAGCCCAGCCGTCTGACAAAACCTTATTCAATTCGTGCATTGCGGAGACCCGAGCTGTTTCTGATGTGATCTGTTCTGTTACAGGTTTCTGGTGGGTGGCTGCACACTGCACAGTTGCTTCATCCTCACGCCTCTGCGAAGTAAACCATGCTGATAAGAGGTAGGTGTCGCTGATTTTTACAGGCATGGTGTACCGTACTTCGCGGCTACTTATTGATTGCATTCTCCGCTCGATCCTGAAGGTTGCATTATTATTTTTACATTATTCTTACTGTATTCTTTCTAGTGATGATCAGTATTTGCTATCTGAGTCAACTGATTACAGAATACTTACCACCAAGATCTCTGAAGTCCTCATTGGAATCTCGACATAGCATGTTTGTTCTCGATGAAGTTCAACCCTGTTCTGTTCTGTTTGCAGGTAACTCCAGAGGCCGGACAGAATTGGACTGTCATACCAAGTCGAATCGGCGCAAAGGTACGAAGTGTGAAGTCTGTATTGCTCGGACGTCTTTGCCTTTGACCACATTTATCTGATGATTGAATTGGTTATGATCTTTTTTGATTGCATCATTTCGCCCCTATCTGACAAAATGTCTCCTTGTTTATAGTTGTAAGCCTTTTTGCTTACACATGCTAACGTCATTCTCTTCCTTTCAGTTCATGTACTGTGAGGGCAGCTAAGGATGACTACGTTTGACTTCCACCGTCCTGAACTCGAGGTGAGGATTCGTGGCATGCTCAATCATGTGTCTTAATAGAATGATAGGATATGAAATGATGAAAGAATCCGACTGATCGAATAGTGATGGTTTCAAAAGGATACTGAAAACTGTCGCGACTTTTGATGTGAGAGACTTATTGGCACTTATGACTAACCGACATGTCTCCGTTTCCCAGGTTTCCCGCTGGCGCGGCATTTCATCAGGAGGCTTCGAAGTTCATATAGCGAAGCTAGTCTGGACTGCCAGAAAAGATTCGGTGAGTTACTGAGTGCTCGTGCTCAAATCGTAACGCTGTTGAATGTCGAAACCATTTTATCTGATGATTGAATGGTCTATGATCCATGTGATTGCATCATTTCGCCCCTATCTGAGTCACTGCAGGGCATCGGCGTGTGCTGTCAGGTGCTCGGCATCAGCTGACTGCTGTGTTATCTACTCCGCAGGTTCTTTTATCGAGAGGGGATGGATCGTTCCTGTGGATCTCAACCATTCTGGAAGCCGTCGGGCACCCGCTGCTTCAGTGCAACAGTTCAGCAAGGTATGTGATGGGCGTCTTCAGTGCAATATTGGTTGGTCACTGCATAAATTAACTCATTCAATGATGAAAACAAAACGTACTCAAACCTGAACCCTGTGACGATTTGGATTCACGCCTGAAACTTCAAATTACCTGCCACTGGGAAATTGTGCGTTGCTTATTCTGAACATCCGTTCCTTCCATTTTCAGGAATCGACGACGCCGGTCTTCGTGCAACCCATTGCCTAGGCTGCAGAGACTTCACGCATTGCAGCTGCTTGACGGCTTCTCCAGCTTAGAATGGTGAGAATTTGACTGCTTCAACTTGGTATCAGCCATGTCGGTGCACTTGATGGTTACCCGAAAGCACCTTCAGTTTTTATAGCTTTTACTTTTTGTGATGATCACATACCCCAACTGTATTACCGTGACAGCATCAAGCTCAACAGGTCTGACGAATTTACGAGCGGACGGGCGGGCTCTGCTAGAGAGACGTTCTTCCTAATGTCCGATTTATTTTGTTGCAGGATCAACCCGAGTTGGCGCCGGGCCGCGATGGAGGACCTGTTCTCCATCCACGCTTCCGACTGCGCAAGTACGTTAGTGACTTATTATGCGCGCCTTTTTTACGTCATTTTAAGATTTGATATTTGCTCGAGTGGAAGAAGTGTCATCTTTGCTAATAAAGGTTTTATTTTTCGAGAAAATAAATACAAGCTGTCGTCATCATTACGCCATGTGTGTGCAATAAATCGATGAAGAGCTGCGGATGTCATATTTATCGGGGGGCTGTCTGGTCAGAATTCGAGGCAGGGATGGACACAATGGAGCCACCACCGGGGGCGAGTCGCGAACGGTTAGTGAACTGTGCTACCGTTCTGGCCGCGCGGTGTGGTGACCGGGGCAGGCGGGGCTGTGCTCGCGACGTGAGCGGTTAGCGTACTGTGCTACCGTTCCGGCCGCACCTAGTGCTGTACTGGGGCTGTTCCGACTCACGGCTGGGTGAAATGCTTGCCCAGCAGTGATCTGTCGAGCCGATATCAGACACAGAATGAGAAGGTTTCCACCATGAAACTACGCGGCTAGAACGGAGGATGACGATGAACGAAGGAGTTTATCGAATGGTTAGTAGTTAGTTATGAACTGATTATTGTGTGAGATGTCCGCTTCCGCCGATGTAACAGGGGCTTTAGGTGAGCTGAGCTGTGTTCTTTCCGCTATCGCTAGTGCTAAAGCTCAATGCTCGAGCATTGCAACACGCTCACATTAGACGTCGATTGCATTTAGGTCCGCAATGATATGAAGCTGGTAACGGCTCAGACTAGCCTTGAGGTTTCAGGTCGACCAATGACTGAAGGGTCGATTAATTTTAAAATTGTTATTAGAATTCTCGGGATGCGGACTACTGTGCAGTGTTACCTTTGCCGAGATCTGCAGCGATGGAAAATTATCTTACCTAAAATTCTAAATAGTATAATTCAAGTAAGTCCGACACATTCTAGATCACAGAAATCATTTGGGCGCGGAGTCTGCAGAGAATAATAGAAATACGATTGGATGAAATTTATTCGAGCGGCGTCATTTCTTACTAATTCAGACACTATTATTTTTAACTCTTGCTCACTGGTTTCGCCCGGTCGCTGAAGTAAATGTCTAGTCCGGCACCAGACACCTGACATATTTTACCGAGGCTTTAGATGCTATAGATAATGCGCGGTAGCAAAATAATGACGAGGAACAGCAATACCATGAGTTCCGTGCCTCGGGCAACGAGATGAAGAGCACTGATGTTCATTGCAACCCAACGAGAACATACAATGGAATTACGTGTGGCAATGCTAGCAATGCATGAGACGGCGCTACCGTTTCAAAACCTCCACAATCTACGTGCCTAGCTTTTCTCAGCATCGGTTATGATCTCTTAGGGAAGCACTGAAGGCGCTGAACAAGGCGAACTCCAGTAAAATGTATAATTCATTATTTGGTGGAAATTGGCTGCATCAGTTATCACGTAGTGTACCTAACGATACCGTGTTGTAGATTACTTGAGTTGCGACTGCCTGCATAGTGGAAGGCAGTTACGAATTTTAATTTTATTTTCTTTTTCAGGACGCGAGATAACGTGTCAGCCTGGCGCTCGGCTCGCATGGGATTTTCTGGTACGTTTTGCTCATCTTCCGTTACGCCGTTGCATATAGCTGTTATTAGCTTGTGCGATTTAGAGCTCAATTCAGCACCTAATAGTTTGTAGGTGGATTAGGTTTATCACTTGCTAAATGGCGTGTAGTAACAATGCAATCCTTTGGTATTCGTGTATCTGGATAGTGCTATTACAAATGATGATACCACTCTTGATCAAACGGTTAGAATTAATCGGAACCTAGTGACGATCCTAGGGCGGACTGATGAAACATTTTCATCGCCCTACCAATGGTGTTTTTATTGGAAGTTGTCTACATATTCCTCCTTTTCTCGTTCAAGGTGGCAGTCGATTCCCTTCGTTCTCTGGAGGAAGGACGTCGAACGCTCGCCGGCTGATATCAAAACAGTAAGTGAGAGAGTTCGCCACATGTTATGGTGCGATGTCCGTGCTGCATATCCTGTCACTCCATTTTACTTTCGCAGACGTATGGAAACTGGCGACGGTCAGTGGTAGGCCGATATATGAGGCACCACTCACCACAGTTTTTTATGTAGGGGAGACCCGGGAGGTATGGGCCGGTTTTGTGAAAAGGCAATTTTCTTCCAGTGGGCAGTGGCTAGACCCGGTTTTTCAACTGTGTATATGAAATTGCCTTTCGCCTGCAACGCGTGCCTGATGTTAGGCATCTGGGATCAACTATTTTGTTTCCAGATAACTTTCCATAAATCATGTGCTTTTTCGATCCATCAAAATACACCGGGAGGTATGGGCCATGGCCCGGGAGGTATGGGCCGGTGCCATGTTTCATATTCTTTTCTCGACAATGAGAATAATACTCGTAGCTGGTATCTACCTTGATCTCTCTTGGAGCCCAGGAACCGTATAAGCGGCCAACAGCTTGCTTCATGGAGGTCACTTTGGCCCATATGCATTTTGGAAAACTCAATCATGCACCATGAAATAAGATCAATAATATTTTTCTGTTCGAATGAAATTTGAAGTTAAATTTTCGACCTTGCGCGACAAAAAAACTTGTTGACGGGGACATTCAATGAAAGCATCTTTTTTATTTATTTAGGATCAACGGGGTGGGTGGCCCGTACCTCCCGGTTAGGACGTCAGAATGTGCATAGCATCTCAGCTCATAATCTTGCAAGAAGGCTTCAAATTGTGTATCCAGTCTAAATTTGCATGCTTTAAACTTAATGTTAGCGATCGTTTGACATCATAAAACGAGCCTGGTTCAAATTTGTTCCGAATTTTCTGTATGTACCGTATTTTACTCGAAGAGGGCAAAAACGCTTTATCACCGCTCATTGCCAAAGAAGACTGAGGAAGATTATGGAAATCACGTGGGTTGTATAACAGAATGGCTGCTACCAGTTTACGCGGTCAAATGTGTAAAAATACGCAACACTTCTTCAAAACTGCGATGGCCCATACCTCCAGGGGGCCCATACCTCCCGGGTCTCCCCTATTCTTCATCAGTAATTAGCTGAATTCAGTAGCCATGACTGTTTTGCGGGCTGGTTTTTGCGCCGGTTGATCCACCATGATTGATCGTGCTTCGCGTCGGCCCAACATTAACCCCTTCGTCTGGTACCGTGACTTGTCGCATGACAGGTCACTCTCCAGGCAAGGGATACATTGTTACGTTGTGCAATTAATTTGGCTTTTTTGAAAACCTTCAATTATCTGACCTTAAGTTAAAAGTATGTTGATTTAAAGTTAATTCTTTTTTCAGATGTATCTGGGACATTTTATCTGATACGGATGACTCCAGAGAAGATCATCTTGAAACATCAGAGTGTACTCCTGGCATTCAACTTCTGGTGCATATGGGTGAGTCAACTACTGACGTCCGTGATCTTAGCTGAAAAGTGATATTAGATGATGATAAGATCAAGGACTCGTACAATTCGTGACGATTTGTTTACATGCACTACCAACTGAGGTGTTCATTCCTTATTGCTATTGATAACACATCCATGATTTATTACTTACGCTCTTTCTTTCCCACAGCGGGGGAGCGGCAAGTGAAGAAGTCAGATCGTTCCGCACGCGTCACAAATGCGACAATCATTGAGGTACGATGTGTGATCTGTTGCCACACAATTTACGTCTGGTTTAATGATGTTCATGCTTGCCGAGGTTTCTATGACGACCTAGCTCATCACCCACTTTTGTCTGATGTTCACATTATTCCAAATTTACTTTCGGAATAGTTGCTTTTTTTTAACCCATGAATTTGTTGCAGCTTCGGTGTGGATGATAGAATATGTAGGCGCTCATCTGGATTTCTCTCATTTACGATGGTAAGTGGTCGTTGATATCCTTCCCAAATAACCGTAGCGAGGAACAGAACTAATTACTCGCTCAACTTAGTTTTTGAATACGTGCCGATTGTCGTTTCAAATTACTTTGCATGGTAGTTTTTATGCCGTATAGAGTGATGATTCTTAGCGAACGGGCGGACATAGATGCCTTACAGCAGTGCTGAATGTTCCTCAACTGACCGTAGGCAGCGTTTATTTTGTATGCATAGAAAGGAAGCGGCGTATTACAAAAATAAACTCCACCCCACAGGCGGATGAGCAGCTGAGCATGGATTGGGGAGCACTTGGAACAGTGCAGCTTCCGCTACACGGACTAAGAACAAACTGGTAAGTTGAGTCTGTAGACGTCCTCGCCTTTCTGCATTGTTTGGCACACATGATGACACTGTGATCCATTTTCTGATCGCGCCTCCGGCGCCGGTGGCCGCCACGTGGGCCTCGCAGTGGCGGCGTGCCGGCAGCCGTGCCGTCCGCTCGGGTTCTCTGAGCGGACACGCCGGCCGGGGCCGCCGCCGCCACCGCGCCGAGCGGCGTCCGGATTATAGCCCAGCCGTCTGATAATCAAAATGTCGCGCTTTGCTGCTGCTACAGATACACGTGAAGTCGTGACTGAGGATGGTTGCTTGTTCTTTCAGATGCGCTCTCCAGACTTCCAGTTTGCTGTCTCGCCACGTTGAAGTCCTTATACTTGATGACAGAATGTTCGATCCGAGGGATGCGACTGCAGCTGCTTGCTTTAAGGTACCTAACCATTCATTTGGAAACCACTTTCGGTGCAAATCGTTTTTTGTGATGATCAGTATTTGCTATCTGAGTCAACTGATTACAGAATACTTACCACCAAGATCTCTGAATATGTTCAATGCTAACATGGTAGTAGCGTGATGTTCATGGCATCTGACGCACATCCCTACCTTTTCAGCTGTTTGGATCTATCGTCATGGCTGATACTTCCCAGACATGAGGTAAGGTTCCTGTAATACCTTTGAATCGAACTGATTCATTTATTGATGTTTACAATGCTTCTGATGATTGAATATTTTTATGAATTCATTGATCACATAATTTCGCCCCTATCTGAGATACAGTTTAACTTAACGAGCGAGTATCCTCTGGGTATTCTGCTCACGGCCCTCTCTTTTGCAGCAGAATAGAGTTGCGGTGAACCGTCCTTTTGAGACGGGCGTGACATCGAGACGCTTTGGACTTGCACTGTTTCGGTACGCTCCAAGATTGGTGGGGATCTAAGTTGGCTCTGCAGTCTGCGATGACAATGCTTATACATATTGCCGAACTTTTGTTTGTCTGCTTGGTTTGTTAACACCAGATTTACATCAGTAGTCATGTGTGATATGCGAGCGATTATGATGAAACTTCCCGTCTGCCTCCTGATGAAGGAATTTCCTCGTTTCTGATGTTGGTCTTCGAATTTTGAGTAATGGCTGATCTTGAAACGACTTTAAACACGTTTGCTTTGTTTCCTGTGTGCAGGGACTGGCAACGCGCTCTGCTGAATGATTTCGTGCAGAGATCAGCTGTGCTCACTGGTGACCAAAGAGTATCCTCGTGCCGTTGTTTACCGGTGAAGTTGAAGCGACATGCCAACTTCTGTGTGGATGGATCATTGATTGGAGAAGTCATTGGGATACTCACGCGGCTGTCAACCGTCAACGAAAGGTGGGTATTTTGGTTATTTGTCCGACAAATGTCCCAATATCGTAAGTGTATTTTTTTTTTAATTACTGAACTGGCACTGCTTATGATGAGACATCATGCACCACTCTGAGTTTCCTGACGAGTATTTTTATGTTCTGACTGCTCATTGTTCACGCTGCTGTAATTTAGGACAATCAGGCTGTTGTTTGTGACTAAATGTTTGTTTTCAGGGCTTTTTGAAAACTATATTGTATGGAGTGGCAAGCAGTAGCGCATTTGATTCAAGGTAAATATGACGTGATCTTTCATTTATCTAGTTAAATGGCTTATTTGGTCTTCTTTTTGCCTTTTGTTCGGTTGAGCACCAATTTAATTTAATCTCGCGCCGTTGCATTCCAGCAGATGCTAATTTCTTACCGCTGAATTGACGTGGCCATAAGACATGATGAGAACGAACTGAGCTGTGAGTGTTCGATGAAGCACTTTTACATGCACTACCAACTGAGGATTTATTTGAAACAGGACTGTTTTCGCTATCACTGCACGCTGTCTGATTGACTTTTGTGTTTCAGGTGGCCCTGCTTCACTCCGTAGTGATCATTTCCGTCAGGTAAGCGGGACGTGTTGATAATGGTTGAATTGCTGACTGTTGTTTAATCAGAATGATGAGTTACATGCACCACTCTGCGCTATCTGATGACGATTAATGTGGACTGAAGAAGAAACAGCCGTCATAATTGTTAACGAAGAACCTAGGATGCTAACGAGTGCTGTCTTTTTTTTCAGATTCTGCTGATCAAGGGCGAGCCACGACTGAGATGTGCATCTAGTCTGGCATTTCTTAACGTTATTTTTCATAAGGTGAGGGAAACCTAAGAACCGAGCACGTCATTTCCGTCGTTTTGAACTTGCTCGTTCTAGTGAAATATGCTAACAGTAAACAGGGTGCTGATAAGTTTCAAACATTTTGTGATCAATGGTATACATTAGTGGTGCTGGTGTTAATTCCGGGCTGTATTTAAGCATTCTGAGTCCTGACCACTGGGGCAGAGTGTCAAGCAGCAGTCCGACATCATATCTGGCTCCAATAGCGGCGTCTGATCACCTCTGTCAGGCGCGGCAGCAATGCACTGGTACAATCGATAAAATCGGGCTTGAAAATAGTTTGGGTTTGATACAAGCACTGAAGTTTTGGTCTAGTTTTGTTTTCTGCTTAGATTGACGACCTTTCCCCTCATTTCAGGTGTTTCTTACAGCTGACTTGAGGTACTGCTGGGCTATCACTGAGACACCGATGTGACTACGAACATCTACGCACAGCTAGGCTACACAACACATGGTAAGTCAGGCCCCGTGGAATAGACCCTGAATCTGCCTGGTACATGATGTCCATGCTTGCTGAGGTTTCTGTGACGACTTAGCTCATCACCCACTTTTGTCTGAAAACTGACTCATTTCATGTCCCCAGTCCATGCTGCTTTGACGGCGCTAACGCGGTCTTTATTTTGCAGCTTCCTCTTGAGCCGGTGGCTTCTTTCGACTGGCTTCTAAAGAACACCCGAGCGATGCGTTTGAGATCGGTGTACCATAATTGTAAAATGATTGGATGCCTGAGCCTCAATGATCGGCGCTTTTCGACTAATGAAGGTGAGTTGAGAATGGACTGCGTAGTGCGTAGAATTATTTTTTTCCGTTTGGGGCATTAATCGATACCGTTCTCTCGTGCGTCATCTCCCGCCATTCAAAGCGTTTCATGCAGGGCGCTGCCGATTGTTTTGGTCTGGCCTGTGGACCAGAATGTGTAGCAGCAGCCCGAGAGTATGTCTAGTACTAATAGCAGCGTCTGGTCAGCGTGCCAGATGCTGCCGCTATGCTCAGATACATTTGGTACGTTGGCTTCCATAATTCATGTAATGGACACTCTGCTGCTCAAATTATAATCGTATTCACAACTAAACCTCGTCCGTTGCAGGCAGGTGCGGACCGAAGAGTGGGTATCAGCTGACGGGGCTCACCGACAAGCTCGGTGTTCTGTGGTGGCTGATAAATGAATCAAGTCGCGAACACCATCCTGGGTAGGTGTCTCATGGGTCTTTTTGGCTGGATAAGTATATGTTCTTACGGCAGTGCCTTTGTGAATGATGTTCATGCTTGCTGAGGTATCTATGACGACCTAGCTCATCACCCACTTTTGTCTGATGACGTTACTGAGAGTGAGAAAAGGCACGGTTCTTATCATATTTTTAACCAGGATGTTCTTACTCTTTCAGGAACGCTGGTTCTCGGGTCAAATGCAAGATTCGGGCAGTATAAACCAGACCAAATAACAACCGTGTGAAGTCGCACGCAAGGGGACAGCCTGCTAAACCAGTGTGTGCAGGTTAGTGACAACGGAGAGTGCACTGCAGTGTCGTTATGTTTGGGCTGTTATAAAGCGCACAGCATTCCTCCCATTGGATTGTCGTGCTTCGCGTCGGCCCGACAGTATTTCACACCGTCGATATTTCGGACTGTCCGATGGCAAGCCGATTTCAAAGTGGGGACAGATATTGTGAACATGTATCGGCAGATGGCATATGATGCCTGAGTAACTCGACGATTTTTATGTGGCTCGCCGTGGAGAATCGCATTTGTCAAAGCCTTTTCCTGGGCTAATTGTGCTCAATGTTTAAATTGAAGAAGTTGTGACAGTTGTTAAAATACGAACGGCCGGTAGCACTTGCTACTGACAAGCACTTCCTCGGTTTCGCTGGGCCTGATGATTTTATCTCAATATAGACTTTCATTCAAATGATGTTCTTTTTTCAGGTTTCGGGGACCTGTTGTGTAACAAGATCCATCCATCTCTGATGTTTGGTAAGAAACATTTCTACCTGTTCGTGTCGCTGATTGTTCGTTTGTATATTATGATGTTTGATACTTTCGTTCTTCCTATTGCTAGTGCTGGAAAAATTAATCCTCTGATTCGGCTTTTGCCGGCCGGCGATCGGCGTGCTTCCCCCGGTGTGCTCAATTTATGTAAACTGTTCCAGGTTCGGGCTAGCTATGGATGGACCCATCGCAGCTGTGGAAGTCGTAGCACGCTGAACTGATGCGACGGATATTGCTGATTCAATATCAGCATTTGCTGGCTGCACTGGTAACTGCGGAAATACCAGCGGTAAGCAAACTATCTGAAATTTTCTCGTGTGATGCCTTTTATGGTGAGATTGTGATGAGTTTTGTCTACTGTTCGCGCTCTGACAGTGTGTGGAGACATTTGTAGCCCTGATCGGTATGTTCCATTGCACATCTCATCAACGTAACTGGTTTTTAAATATTCCAATTCCCTTACAGGTATACAAATTTGGTGGGAACGCAGCTCCGAAGGCCAGCTTCGATAGTACTCAGTGCGGAGGCTGCGGACGTGCAACATAGTCATTAGTCATGTAAGTTCCAGTCGAGCACAACTTCAGCTGACGTTCATATCATATTTTACGACTGCGTTTTCATGATGCACACTCGATGGTATTGGCTGACAAATCCTGTTGATTCGCCGATAATGCTGCCTTCCTTCTGAAGTTTGTCCTAGGGCAGTAGCCGTTCTTGCTGTGACGCCCACGGTCTAAAACGTTAACTTTTGTTGGCAGATGAAAGTCGGATCCTGCTGTCGTTCGTGCCGATGTTACGGCCGAACAACGCTGGGCCAATCCATGGTGCGTGAGTAATGGGTTGTTTTGTTTTGCCTTATCGATGTTAAATTTATCGCACTTGAGGCTCGTGTTCTGTAGATTACGGGATGACAGAGCTCTTGGCTCTGATTATCAGTCTCAAAGTGCTTAGCTCTGAGACTCGTGATTAGTTGTTTTCTCTTTTCAAAATAATTGCAATATCTTACAACTTCAAAGTGATGTAGAATCAATGGTGTTGGCTGAAAACTCTTGTTGATTCGCCGATAATGCTGCCTTCCTTCTGATGTTAATCTTTTTGACAAGAGCCTTACTTTGTCAGTATGGTTCGGCTGAAGTTATTTTATCTATTTACAGGTGCGAACAAACCGATAAGCAGCATGCGGCATTCTGATCCGCGATAAGGCGGCCCTTCACTCTCCAGTGTCCACCGCCAGCGGAACATGTTCGGTAAGCATTTTGGTCCGAATGTTTTCTGTGTCTTTTAATTACTATGATGAGAACGTCCTGCAATTTTGACGCATTGCTCTGGAGATAAAACGACGCGGCTGATCGCTCATTTACTGTCGTATTTCCCAGTACAAGTCGCTGCCACCCAGCTGATTACCCCGATCTGTTTCCACAGTCTGGCGTCATATTGCCGTAGTTATCATAGGAGGAGCCGTTAATGCCGACTGGTAAGTATCACGACCCTTCCTTCTTTTGTCGGGAAAATATCTGTTCACATGATGATACCACTCTTGATCAAACGGTTAGAAAATATCGGAACCTAGTGACGATCCTAGGGCGGACTGAGCTATCGTACAATTCAATCTTGTTATGTTGAATGTGCAATTTTTCTTACGCTTTCATTGTTTCGTTTTCAGACTGGTCAGCATTCATCAGTGGTGAACGGTTGGACGTCAACGAGCGTTCAGTAGCAACCTGACTTGAGGTAATAAATACTGCTATATTGAACTTGAAGTCGATATCTACATTTTTACTGATGAGCCTTCCCAACTGCTCACTGATGATTCAATGAACATTCCTCGTTTCTGAACATATAAAATATTTACTTATACATCCTATATGGACCCTTCAGCCGTGTCTGACATATACTTTCGTCTTTCAGGCTGCCAACGGAGTGAATCTCTGTGTAGAATAAATGAGCAGTGCCGAATATTCGTGTGGAGCAAGGTATATCGGTAACTTGGCAAATAGCACTGCTTAGCGGCGCACCCGGGCCCATAACTACTCATTCATCCATTCGGATGCAATTAAAAAAAAAAACGTCCACTCTCACTGAAGCTGCCAGGGAGCTACTTGCCACTCGTCCGGCGCCGCAGGTCGTCAGAAGCTACAGGCGTCGCCGCGGCTGCCGAGTTTTATAAAGGTAAATATAGCATGCGCCCGGCTTTCTTGGGTTGGGTGACTTATGATACATTCATTCGTTTTTTCATGATGAATATTCCCATCTGCTCCCTGATGAGTTTGATTATTCCTCGTTTCTGACGATTATACTGTTCACAAGTGCAGCCGCCCTGTAATTGCTATGCCTCACGGCCCGATTTTCCTCGACAGGGCGGTGAGCAGATGTCGGACCATGCCCCGGACTTCGACAGGTCGACTCAGCTGGGTGCAATGCCGAAGATATTGTGCTTCCGCCAATGAAATATTGATTCATGTGAAGTAAGTGATGAAACATTTTTACGCGAAGTGGAAGTAGTTAGGGAGGGACAGTACCGATATGATAAAGTTCCTCCCGATGAATGCGCGTAAGAGCGCCGCGCTTTTGAACATAAGCATCTGCGGCTGTTGGCCATTTTTATGTGACTTCGTTCATGATGAATATTCCCATCTGCCCTCTGATGAGTTCTATCATTCCTCGTTTCTGACGACTTACTGTCAGCTATCGTATAACCCTGTCGAACCACATATGCCTCACAATCTGATTTCTTTCTGACAGGGTCATGGCTGATGATGTGCCGGGCCCGTGAAGCGCAGTTCGCTCGGCTCAGTGGAATCCAGCTCTGCCGTTTTTCGACTGGACTTTATCGCTTAAAGGTTAGTATAAAGTATTTCAATGGGTCTAAAGTAAACTGCACTTCATGAAATGGTCCACTGTCGACACTGCGTAACATCTGCCAATGATGAGACATCATGCACCACTCTTAGAATCTAATGCCGAGCTTTTTATGATCTGAGGATTCGAGCGCAATATGCAATGTGTTGTTGGTTTTGCTAGTCCTTGATACGATGTGTGTTCTTTCCTCAGGTGTGCTGAGAGACTCGTTCAAAAGATGTTTGCGGCCTGGCCAGGTAAAAGTCCTTGCAACATTTGCGTGTTGTTTTTGCACAACATGTCATTGCTTTTCGAGACGTCTTCTCTTCCAAATGGCTGAGATGGTTCAATGTTTTGTTATATTTGAGTTGCTTGTCGAATTGCACTTTGAGTGGCATGATGTGGATCGCTGGAGACATTCTGTAACCAGTACCATTGGTGCAGGATGCATTGAAGCGGTCCTACATTATACCTGACTCACTAGCTGCATTTGATCAGTAGCTTTCAAATGCAGAACATCAACCAGGTACACGACTCTTAGTGTTAAGATATCGTGGATCAAACAATATTTTAGCTGCACCATGACAGGTCTTAATTGTTGAAAGCTCGAATGATTTTTTTTTCAGATTGATAAATCTTATCATGAGCGTGGAAGTCCCCGCGTTCTGAGGGAGCCCTTTAGCTCGCCATACTGAGGTCCGGATAAGGCATTGCTCGGAGAGCCGCCCTGAGGATCACCGGCTGAATTGACCAGGACAATATTGTGAGGTGAGAGGCGTGACTGGCTGGTACTGATTGATGGCTGTTGTGAACGTTAGCTGATTATTTTGTTTGTTTGCTCTCGAGATCTCTTCGCGGGCTGTATTTAAGCATTCTGAGTCCTGACCATTGGGGCAGAGTGTCAAGCAGCAGTCCAACATCATATCTGGCTCCAATAGCGGTGTCTGATCATCTCTGTCAGGCGCGGCAGCAATGCACTGGTACACTTGATAAAATACTTGGATGGACCCTACCATCTTATTGTTACATTTCGCCCTGCGTAGTGTCATGACATGAGAAACAGTTGGGGCATTCCACGATAGATCGTACCACTTTTTTCCAATTTGACACCCTCATCTCTCGGATTTTAACGATAATTGGTCTAAGGGGTAATCAGGGGCTCTGAATCCTCCTGTAACAATTTCAGGCTTACCAGATGAGTGGTTTTTGAGTTATAGTGTATAACATGTTTTGGATCTTGCGTTGCAGCCCTAAGTTTGGCGGGCTGTAACTCTAAGACGGATAATCCAAATGCCAAATGCTATACGGCATTGAACTTGCATTGAAACAAAGAATAATATGCATTTTTAATATTTTGAAATATATACTATTTTTGATATATAACACCTCGAGTTTCCTTTCATTTGCATTTTTATGTCTTTGGGACCAAATTTTTTTGAATTTTTATTTGCTTAAAAACATTTTTGGATCATTTTTAAGTAGTATGCAAAAAATTAGGAAGGTGTTCTTTCTATAAATGTACTTATTTTGCGTCACCGTAATGGTCTCGAATTGTAATTTCGGAAGAGAGCCTACAAATGGTGTGGTAAAGCTGCCTAGTGACATCACTGGCTACTGGAAGTTCAATTGAAGTCATTTTTGCCTCACTTTTGCATTGTTGCGTCACTTTTGCGTGACGTCATTCGTACGTCACTAGGGTCATAAGAGTTTTTCGTCAATAACTCTCGATCAATTTGAGCTAGAGAGACGGGAAAGCTACCAATGGATTCGGGAAGACCTTGCGAATCGAATGATGTGCAATATCATCTCATTCACCCAGCTTCGTGGCCTGACCTGACTGTTAACCATCTCTGTAGCGGCGCTGTTTGTCCAGCGCCGCGCTGCTGGTTGGCTTTGCCGCGGACTCGGGACGGTCACGTGATGCCCGAGGGCTGGCTGCCGGCTGGGCCGCCTGGTCGGAGCGCGGAGCCAAATACACGGCAGTGTGCTGACCCGAGGTCAGCGACTTAAGCTGACTTCACCAGAACAAACAGTATACCATTCGACGCGCCGGAGCTAGGCAAACACAAAAATGCTAAAATCGCGGCTCTGTGACCATTTGTTGCGAAGTTATCTATCAAAAACCGGACCCGTAACTTGGGTCACTTGAAATGACCTCAGGGGTCACCAGTGAACACGAGACCTTAAAATGTGGTATCATTCGATGCATCTTGTGACGGCGCACACGCTCGTTTTTTCCGCAAGGTTCTAGCTCCATTAGAGGCGAAACGGCGAGCTGGGGTCGTACCGACCCCCCGGAAACCCATTTTGTATACATTTAAATGAGGAACTTATAGAAAGAACACCTTTCTAATTTTTTGTATGTCGATTTTAAAGGACCTGAGGTTTATTTTGAAGAAATAAAAATGGCAAAAATTTTGGTCCCAAGGGCCATTATAGACAATTCAAAAAAATACTACGACTTTTTTCAATATGTAAAGCTTTTCTTTCCAATTTTAAAAATACTGTATTAATCTTTGATTCATCGTTAGTTCAAAGCTGTTTACCGTTTGTTGCTTGCTTAGCTCGTTTTTGAGTTATAGCTCATCAAACTCACCCTTACAATCTGAAGTTTAGAAAATATTATGCAATGTAACTCAAAAAGTTTTCATCTGAGAAGTCTGATATTTTGGCAAGTGTTTTTGGAGCCTATGATTACCCCTTGTACCAATTTTCATTCAAATCTGAGAGATGAGGGTGACGGGCCTGGTACGATCTATCGTGGAATGCCCCAGTTGTCCTAAATATGGACTGTTTCTTTTTGTGTGCGTTCTGAGCGCGGTTCATGTTCAAAGTGCCAGCAACAGTCCGATATTATATCTTGCTTAATAGCTGTGTTTGACGGTATTTTGCCAAACACAGAACTCAGCCTTGAAACATGTCGATGTCGGCCAATCTAGCTCATAATAGGCATTTGTGTTTTGTGTAAGCAACGACTCACATATTCAGTGCTTGCTGTTTCAGGTGTTTCCACCAAGTGATGCTTCATTTTCTAACCGAAAGCGGTCACGGCCGGGGATCAACGTCCCGCGCATTTGAAAGGTACGTCTTACGTCGTATGCTATTTTGGTAGTCCGAAATAGTTTTGGGTTTTCCTTTGGTGAATGATGAGAATCACAAATTGCCGGAATGTAAGTGACGATTTCTTTACATGCACTACCAACTGAGAGGTCGCCCGGTCGACGCGTGTCGGCTGCCGCAAGGCCACTCCTGACATGCTGTCTGTTTGCAGGTTCAATGCTGCTGATGGAATTGTGTCGAATCTTGGACCCTCGACCAATGCCCGAGGTGAGAATATAAATTAGTTTGAAGTCCTTCTGCATTATAGCACTAACTAGGATGTTCATGCTTGCTGAGGTTTCTGTGACGACCTATAGCTCATCACCCACTTTTGTCTGATGTTCATATCATTTTGGTTTAAGTGGCATATCAATGACCTGTAATGATCAGAACGTTTTTTCTTCTTCAGAGGTCAAAGAAAAAATGGGAACGGTTGACCAATGAGATCATCGGTCAAGATTACGCCGCTGCTCAATGCGACCGGCTAAGTGAGCGGCAGGAGCAGCTGTTTCGGACCCTGTAAGTCAGTTGTGCTAAAAGGGCGTTTCCTTGCAGTCTTGTACTGCAGATTCATCTTGGGCTGGTTTTTGCGCCGATAAATTATGTTGATTTTTCGAGCTTCGCGTCGGCCCGACAGTGACTCCCGTGCTTCGTACCGCTGCGTGGCTCAGTTGGGCTCGTGGCTGTCGAAGCTGGGAAACATTGGATTAACCCGCTGTTGCTACGTTTAAGTCTCGTATTCCGTCTTACTTGTAATATTATTAAGCTGCTTTAAATAGTTCATATCAAATTTGACTGCGAACTTGAATTGCTATAACTGGTCGAGCATATGGCCCTGTTAGAATACTTTTATTCTGTCTGTCTTCAGATAGCCAACTGCTGATTATGTCGCCGAATGGAATATGGCCGGGCATTGCTCTCGCAGTTGCATTGTCAAGGTGAGTTTCCCATCTGTTATTTCACTAGCCATCGAACAGTAGCTTGCTGATGAAACAATTACCTGCCATTTTGACAGTATACCGTGGAGACATTTATCGTTGCTGATGTTTATTTCTTTTCCATTTTTTGTCGTGTTTGATGTGGTGCACTCATGTTGATTCCCCGTTTTCAGCTCCAATCTGGATGGCACTACACATCTGCATCTCGTAACACATCTTTGCTGGTTGCGGAAGGTAAGTAGTGCATGGACGTGACTTGGGGTTTTTACGAGGGTTCCTTTGCTCTGATGATACCACTCTTGATCAAACGGTTAGAAAATATCTGAACCTAGTGACGATCCTAGGGCGGACTGAGAACGATTGGTTGGCCAATTGTTTCGCGTTCTCCCTACGTCTTGCTCTAACTTTTCCATTTTCCTTTACAGTCGCTGATGGGGCTAAAAAGGACTGCGGAAGTCTCCCGATACGGCTCACATTTTGCGGTAAGCACTGAAGTCATGGAAGATTTTTCTTACATTCGACATCAACTGTGTTTTAGCGTGATGTTCGTACATGTTAGACTGTTGACTTCTTGGATGACACTAAATCTGCAGCTGATCTTGTGCTGTATAGAGCTGATTTGTGCGCCCTGTGGAATGTGGTTTCTGATGGCACGCTTCATTGCAGAGGACGTGCTCTCGAGAAGATGTGTGTGGTCTCCGCAGCATGACTCAAAAACATCAGCTGCACTGCAGACCTGGAGGTGAGTAGCTGAAACGTTCGGTAAAGGGCTAAGCTGTTGCGGATGCTGGCTCTCGTTGGCTGTTCAGGTTCACTCCAGCTTTGTTCGTTGGGCATTACATAAATTTGTTACAGTCAGCAATGATGAAAAAACTTAACGTGATCAGAGATGATCTATCAAATCAAAAGGATACTGATAAAATGTGCTGTTAAATACGACGTATTGCTTCTTCAAGTTAAGTGTTAACCTCTCTCGTCCTCTTTCAGCCACAGCAAAACAATTTATCGATGCCGAGCGAAACGTGTCATTCGGGGCAAGTGTGGAACTCGTCCAACTCACGAGATACTTGCGGATTATACGACCTGAACATCGGTTTAGGTGCGTTTGCAGTTTGTAATTTTTTGTTCAATTGTTAAAAAGCTCATTACCTAAATGATGTCTTTCCAGTCGATCCTTCACTAGCCTGCATCTCGCTGGCGCTGAATGATACTTCTTTGTACTCTCTGATGTAAAGCAAGAATTAGTTTTGTTTCTCAATGGTGTTGAATGTTTGGCTGACTCTTTTCGTCCATCTGATCCACAGGTGTTGGTGACGCGATTTGCCGACAACCAATCCTGTGAACCAAGTCCTAATTGGAGCTCTCCGTCCTGTTGCGGGGCTATAGCCTCGGTGTGTGGCGAGCCGCCTGTGCGCTGTCGGATAACAGGCACGTCGTCGACACGACTGGAGTGCTGGAGGCCACGCCCGTCGAAATGTAACGCTCCACTGAGCCCAGGACCCGCGGGCGTGGCCAGTCGGCTACGGTGTCTCGCACTGACCATCGCGCTTCAGTTTCCATCGACCAGAAACGGCTACATACACGGCATAATGCGAAGGTTAGTATTCCTTTTTTGTATTAACTGGCTGGCTAATTTCACTGTTAATTGAGCTTGATGAATTATGTTCTTTTTCGACACCGATATTGGGGACCTCAAGACGGGACTGACCCGTCCCTACCAACCTACGTGGTTGGTGGGTCTTCGCGGTACTGACTCCTCTTGTTGTCCACAGGGTTACGGTGAGACGAGCTGATGGCAACCAAAAGCTCCTACCGATTGCGGCGCATATCTTCACTAGGTGGGTATAGTGTGGGCTTATTCGTATATTCTCTGATGACATGATGACACTGTGATCCATTTTCTGAGCGCGCTGCCGGCGCCGGTGGCCGCCACGTGGGCCTCGCAGTGGCGGCGTGCCGACAGCCGTGCCGTCCGCTCGGGTTCTCTGAGCGGACACACCGGCCCGGGCCGCCGCCGCCACCGCGCCGAGCGGCGTCCGGATTATAGCCCAGCCGTCTGACAACTGTTTAAATCAGATTTAATGTCTCCGTGCGATGTGTTCGGTGTTGTAACTCGTACCCGTTTTGTTCCGCAGACTTGTATCGTGAGACTCGTCTGACGCACTACCATCTGGATTGAAATTCTTCCCAGCCAGCAGGTTAGTAAGATGCGCTGTCATTTCTCTAATTAATAGTAACGTCACCCGTGCTGCTCCATATTACTGCTTTCAGTTAATTTCTGTGATATTCACCTTACTCTGATAATTTAATCGATCCATCATTGACTATGATGATCACATACCCCATCTGTACAACCGTGACAGTATTCAAGCTCAACAGGTCTGACGTTTAGAGGGCCATCCCTTACCGTAAAGTGATGGTGTGCAGATAGCTGAACTGGCGTTTTTATCCGACAGGGCTCCTATGGGGAACTTCTGCTGGAGCAGTGAGCACCAGCCAGCGCTCCGTGACCTAGCTAATTGAACGTTCAGAAAGATCTTCGATCTGTTCCTGGCGTCGGCGTGAAGTCCGATCGCTTTCTTTAATCGGTTAAATAGTTATTCATGGTAAGTATATGTAAAGTTTATGTATATGTAAAGTAAAGTATATGTAAATATGTTAAGTTCAATAAATCGGAAATATTACATTATAACACATTTCTCATTATCAGGACTTACTGAATGAAAATGCAGTTGTTTACAGTAAACTGAATGAAAATGCAGTTGTTTACAGTAAAAATGAGTTTTATTTAATCTTTCGTTGGATGAGCTGCAATTGTTATGCGGCTCATTTTCTCGGCTCAGGCTTTCGCGCAAAGTGAACAATGAACATGCTTTGTGGTGTGGTCTGCCAATAAATGCTGATACCTTACTCGGGTGTTTTGTATCGAGAGGAGTATGAAATACACGATACACTGGTGATTTTTGGATGGTAGATTACTTCCCTTCGTAGAACGCGGCCGAGCGGCAGTGGACACTAACACTGATGTAAACGACACCGTCCAGCTAATGGCGAAGTGATCTTATCTCCGCCACTTGGCACATCACCCGCGCACGTTACACTGGGAGACCCCAATGCTCTTTATTACCATGCGTTGTTCCCTCACTCCCGCCTGTTCCGGGCGAAGAGCAGCAGAGTGGGAAAGATGCATATCGATATCACAATTATTCCCAGCAGGTTATAACCCTAGCATTGAGGGCGAACATTGACAAAAGCGTTCAATGAAATTGAACAATTGTACTAGGCGTCATCTGCGGAATATCTAGTTGCGTGCGAACGAAAATAATATGTAGTCTATGGAAAATAACATTTGTGTATCCGTGCCACACTTGTGTACCTTTCCCTGCTGCCGCCAATAGACTTGAACGATCAGAATGGGCTACCGGAAGAGCAGATAATGGGGAATTTTTTTGCCGTATTTTCGGTTTTCACGACGGCCATCTGGTACACATTTGGTGCAGATAAGTGCATATTTGGTCATTAGGTTCAGTGGATTTCTTAAAAGCTATTAGTTTAGGCTGCACGGACGCTTAGATGCCTCATTTTCAAATTTTCTGGCATTATTTTTAATTAAAACAAACATGATACGAAAATATTTATTGTAAAAGTGATATGGTGCAGATTTGGTCAAATAAGTGCATTCGCCAGATAGCCCGTCGTGAAGACGGGCTATAATTCGGCTCTCAGGAATTAATCGCTGGTGAAATGCAGAAACGGCATCACAGCAACTGACCTCGATTTTGGAAGCTGGATCGAAGGTTCTCAGCGTTTCGGTTGAAACTAAACAGCACGAGCTAGGACGACGTCAAAAAGGTAGAGCTAATAAAAATAGGGTCACACCATGGCAAGGCAGATAATGCTGCTGATCAGCCATTCTTTCATCCTTGGGTGAACGACAGGCGTGTGGTCTCTTTAGTGGCGTGTGGCAGCGAACCACGTTAATTGTCCGCTCGTAATGCATTGCGCATACGGATGTTGACTTAGTCACTGAGGGCTACCACAAACGATCATCGAGAGACTTAACCCGCGCCCCACTGGGGGGGGGGCTATTTATAGCCCCCCCCCCCCTCCCGTTTTTCTGCAATAACTTCCAAACCGCTTTACGAATCGACGCCAGACTTTCAGTACCTTCGGCTGCATCAATTTGACACCTTGTGTCAAAATTTGAACTTCGTAGCTACTATAGGTCGGCCGGAAATGACGTCAGAGTGACGTCATGTTCGTCCGATTTCGACGCAAAACATTGAAACACGGCAATCGCTCCCAAGAGCTCAGTTTTTAAGCTAGATCCAATTTCTTTGCATGAAAGAACTCAGAATTGACCGCGCTATCAAACTGCTATCTCGGATTTTCAAAATTTTGAAAATTTCGAAAATTTTATAAAATGATATTCAAAATTTATATTTTTATATTTTTTTCAAAAAGTTTTTGACTTTTCGAAAAAACCGGAATATATGTGACAGAACGCATGGTTATGACTAACTGTAGCAAGTTTTAGCTAAATATCTTCAAAAATGGCCAAGTTATACGCATTATTGCAAAAAATTCACAATTATTAATTTTTCAAATCAATTTATCAGTACGTATTTGGCATCGTACACCAATATAAATGGCACCATCGTGTTCCTGAGCTCAAACTGCATCCAATAGACACCTTTTTTGTTGAAAAATTTCAACTTCAAAATTTGACCTTTTTTGACCTGAAAGTGACCTGACCTAAGCTAATTTCGACTCAAAATGACCTTGAATGACACAGACGACATCAAATTCGAAATCTATGGCCTAAATGGACCATAAAACATGTGTCACGTGACCGACGCATGATATAATATTTTCGTGACCTGTGATGACCTGACCCTGACCTGAAAATCAAAGTACAAGTTTGGTACCCTCAAGGTATCTAGAGCATCTGTTCACAAGTGTGGAAACCAAAAATGAGCCTGATCTGACTTGTAAGACGGCGGCCAGCGCCCAAAATGTGAACAAGCCAAAGTGCTAATAATTTTTACTTTGACCTGACCTGTGACGTCATCGGTGACCTCGAGGTCAATGAAATTAGGTTTCGCTCGACAGTTTTTCCGGGGCTATCAGACGCCGTTTGAATTTTGACGATCGGCCCAGTAGTTTCGGAGTTAGGAGGGGGGGGGGGCTATGAATAGCCCCCCCCCCCCCAGTAGGGCGTGTTATACACAGACCCCAGTGGGGCGCGGGTTAATAAGTCAAACTGCAAGATTTCAAAAGTAGCTAAAGTTCCTACACCCGCCCGCCCAGTCATATCCACGACCACGTCAATTGTAGCCGGGTCTCAATTCCGAGGCACAAACAACGCCAAACAGCTTGTGCTATATTTCATCGCATCACATCCTTAACGAAACATCTGAGTACAGTCATGGTTACCACAGGAACACATTGACGCGAGTCGAAGATATCGTCCTCGTGCGCTCGCGCGCGCGCGCCGGCGCACGTGGCTAAAATAAAGGCTTTGGTTTGTGGCGCTGGATGAGCGGCTCGGCTCGCAGTTCGATGTCCGGTCTCCCGTCCCGCGCGGCCCCTCGTAACACAGACAGGTGGAGAGCGCAAAATTAACAAACACTACCGAGCTGAACACTGCCGACGCTACATGATAGTCGTGTTGTGAAAACAGGACATTTTCAGAAAATACACACCGTTTGCTAGACATCGGTAAAATTGTCTGTACCTGCTGTCGTTTAAAACAGAACGTGGAATTTCTAGCCTACCGGACGCCGCCGCGCGTTCCCACCTCCTTTGGAGCTACTGAGAAGTGTGTTGCGAGGGGCCGGGGCTGGGCGCGGAGCCCGTGAGCCCCGTCTGACCGGCGCTCACAGTCCGCACATAGTTGACGTAGTGATGGAAGAGATCGCTGAAATCGCCCCATTGCCGCACCACGAACACAATGATCACAATCAGCAGCACCGTCGACAGCGTCCGCACCCTGTGAGCGGACAGCAGAGGGACAGTCAGTGGGCGCGGCGAGATGGGAGGCAGACATGTTTTTTCCTGGCAATCTCTGATCTTTCAATAAACGTGACTGTATCCTGACGACTCCGGGCCACCGTGAAGAAGACGGTGGTGGCGACGGTGGCCAGCAGGAGATCGTGAACTGATGACTCACTAGAACGGAGAGAATACTAAGCAGAACTTAAAACAAATCCCTGTTTTCGCCCAACTCCTACCTCATTCAGCTCAAGACTGAGATCAAGATAGATATAATTTTGCCGTCCGACTTCACCTGTCATGGGTGCAGGTCCATTGTTGATTACTTAATAAATAAATAAATAAACAAATCACCCCCCCCCCCCTCCACAGACACAAACGTTATACTCCACACGTCGTCTCACCTGGTGCGCAGGAAGGGCATGGTGATGTTGGCCAGCGTGGCCACGATGAGCAGCACCACCTGCAGCACCGTCAGCACGATGTTGACCAGCTTGACGACCAGCGCGCGCGCCTGCGAGTTGCCGATCACCTCGATGTTGACTAGCTGCTGGTGCTCCACCTGCTGGTGCTCCATACGGGAGATCTGCCGAGAGGAGAGATTGGCAGTTAGAGGAGCGACGGGGCCTGTCGATGTCGATGCTGATCGCCGATGTGTAGCTATGGTGCAATGTTATGCAATACAGACCATCATACAGACGTCATCTCGCTTGAATTCCACTGCATTTATGGCAATTAAGTGAATTCCACCTGTACAACACCTGACGGCACGGAGATATTGCATTATATGGCAAGCCACCGGCCGGCTATGGCTGTGGCGTATCTGATCAGCGCTGAAATGTCAACGGTACACAAACTAACACCCACATTCACTCCTTCCTCACAGGCAAAGATCTGCCTCCTCCCCGCTGTGTGGTAAAGCCGTGTCACTCACCCGAGTATTACACTTGTCCATCATTTCGTGAATGTCTCTGACGCGTTCCTCGCTCTGGTACTGCACCTTCTCCTCCATGTCATGCATGTGCTGCCGCAGGTTCTCCACCTGAAGCGGCGCGAAACGGGACGGTCACGGTGGCTGCCACGGGGGTCATGTCACCGAGGGACGCGCTAAAACATGCCCTGGCATGAAAGATCCTTGACCACTCTTCGTAGCGGTCACGCAACATTGAAACATGTGTAAGCTCGGCAACGTATTATCCCTTGGTATGACATGGTAATATTTCGCACGCTATTTTAAAGGGACTATCCCACCTTCAAAAAAGTACCATTTAGGATTCGGAAATGTTACTCATGATATTGTGACGAATTCTGCAAGTTTTTACGCGTTTTCATTGTATACTTTTTGAGATATTGCGACTTTTATATTTCATCGTGACGTCATTTAGATCGGATCTGTGACGTAATGAAGGATTTACTTCATGTCAATGTGGGGGAGATTTGGCAGCAAATATAGGTATTTGCTCTCAAATATGACGCGGCTCATACAATAACAAGTGTCTCTGATTAGCTTATTCGTAAATCAAGTGAAACTTCACATGCTGGCGTTCAAAATGCAAATGACGTCATCAAATGGCCGTTAATAGTTAAGAGATAGGGCCTTAGCTAACGCCCACTTTTCAAATGAAGGGAACGAATTTCTTTAACACCACGAAACTGAGGATATTGCGACCAGGATATATGTATAGTGGTTTCTGAACCTGGCCGCCAACTTGGCTATCTCAACTCAGAACTAATGCAAAGGTGGGACAGTCCCTTTAAAGGGACTATCCCACCTTTACCATGGGGTTTGAGTTGAGATAGCCAAGTTTGCGGCGAGGTTCAGAAACCACTATCTATCTAGGTTGCAACCCCCGCGGCCTCTTGGTGTTGAAGAAATTCGTTCCCTTCATTTGAAAATGGGCCTTGTACAAGGCCCTATCTTCAACATGGAGCGACCGTTAGTGTGACGTCACCTCGTTTAGTCATTCTGATTTAAGTGGGTTTGTTCGTTGAAAAATCGCTTAAAACTTGGTCTGAACTTTGTTGTGGTGCCTACAGAGTAAAAAGAATCAGCTTTATGACAGTAATGTGGCCTGGGGAAGGAGGTAATTTTGGGCTGTGACGTCACATATTTGAAAGTTTGTGTTTGGAATATGGGAAGCCTAAGATGTTTAATGAAAAATAAATGCCAGAACCGTGTTCCTGGTCATCCAATCTATAAAGTCGGGCACAATTTAACTGGTTTTAACAACATTTTAGAAGGTGGGATAGTCCCTTTAACTGAGCGCATTGATGACTTTCAAATCGTCAGTCAGACACAGGCCCATCGCCGACCAGGCACCCACCTCGTTCTGATGGAGCTCGATGAAGTCATTCATCTGCTGCTCGAGCCGGTCGTAGCGGAACCTCTCCTCCTGCAGGGCCTGTGAGAGCAGCGTGATCTCCTGCTGCAGGGTGGCCTTGATGGTATCCACGTCCTCGCGCAGCCTGTCGCACTCCTCCTTCCGCTCCCAGAGCTCGGAGATGAGTCCGGCGCCGTCCGGGGGCCCGCCGCCGCCGCCGCCGCCCCCGCCGGCTGACGAGACGCTGGCCTGGTGGCGCGGGGAGGCGGCGCCGCCCAGCGCGCCGGCGTCGCTGGCCGCGCTGCTGATATCGCTACCCTCCTCGGACCGTAGCTGACCTGGGATGGGAGACGCGAGCAGTCGGTACGGGTGTGTGTGTGTGGGGGGGGGGGAGAGGGACTGCCCTCTGAGGGGAAGTCCCTGTCTCCCTGGGAGGGAGACGCGAGCAGTCGGTACGGGGGATGGACAGGGGCTGACATCATCTGACCGCAGCTGGCTTGGGAGGATAGAGAAAAGCACGCAACGTCGGTATGGGTAGACGGAAGACGGGTAGGAGTGCGAGAAAGGGCGAGATTCTTCGGAAAAGTGAGATGTTCTCTGAACAAATCACGGTAATATACCGGTCTTTATTTTCGTCCACCTATACAAAATAAGTACGGACAAAAAAAAAAAACTACTTTATGGTAAGGACTAAACTGAATGCGTATTTGAAGACGCATCGATGGACGCGCGTCACTCACCGACGCTCGTGTTGCCGCTGACCACCGAGGAGGGGATGCCGGGAGGTAGTGTCGAGCTGCCGTGGTGACTCCGCGTCGGAGTCCCCTCCGACGAGTCGTCTGCAAAACGACGGAGGGGAGACGGGTCAGTCACCGAGTAAATATGCAACAAAAAGCAGCACTCGATACACAGATTCGAAAGGAATATGATGATTGTTGTAGAAAACCGAGCCACCTCTCACACGCTGTATTCCTTACGTCATCGTGTCGCAGCGCCAACTGCCGCCGCGCGCCCGAGCCCGGCCGGAGGTCCACAGTGCACACACAGCTGTGCGCCATAAAACTAGCGCCGCAGGCGCAGGAAATGCGGCCGCCGGTCCCACGGCCTCGACGCGCCCACACAAACACGGTCCTAAGCACACACGCACAATACACACACGAGGCACGCTACATTCTACTAATTCATAACACAATTCTATTACACTCCCCCCTGATTTATAAATCACCATACTGCGTCAGTGTAGCGGGACGCCGCTCCCGCGTGCTCCTGCGAGCAGCTGCCGACTCCTCGCCATCGTGCGAGGCCCCCTCCGACTCGCCTCGAGCCGCAGCGTCGGGAGTGACACGCTGCTCATAAAAGATAATTGGGGCGCCCTCGTCGTCACTCTCACTGATCGGCGGACTTCTGCCCTCGGCCGGCTGTGGGAGAACGGCCAGCCTCAGGTCCCGCACATGGCGCGGCACTCCATCCACCTCAACACACTGTACAGACACAATACGGCTCACCGTCCCAAGTGAACTGGCCACGTCACAGCGGCGGCTCGGGTCCCTGACCCAAACCTTGTCCCCGACCGTAAAGCGGCTGATATCGGCATCAGCTGGCGTGTCTACATCTGGGACTTTCACTCGGTAATTAAACAGCGTTTCCATGGGGCTGGAGCTCTGATCCTCCGCGCGTGGCATCACGTTATAGCGATACACCGCCTCCACCACCGAACACTTTTTCCTGGCCGCTAACGTTTTGATGGAGCGGTGGTTGCGCTCCGAGATGCCATTACCGGACGGGACATGAGCTGCTCGATATCGAACGGAGACTCCCCACCGACTGACGAACTCATTGAACACGGCACTTCGAAACGATGGATAGTTATCCGTCAGCAGCTCAGTGGGAGCGCCTCGCTCCAGGAAGATTGACTCGAGCTGCGCAATGACACTCTCAGCGTCCTGTCGCTTTAGGCGCCTCCAGATCGCGTAGCGAGACGGCCCACAGTCCACTAGGGTCGGGTAGAGTTGGTTGTCGGCGTGACAGACGTCCATGCTCACTCTTTCCCAGCACTCGTTCACCCCTAGCGTGCCGCGTACCCAGCGCTGCGGCGCAGGGTCGACCGATTGGCACGCCTGACACTGGCGGATCACGGCACGCACCTGAGCCCTGGTGACGTCAGAGCTCTGCCTCCTGCATAGTCTCAGGGTTCGTGTGATGCCAGGATGGCCGCTGGTGTGGTGAATCCGTGCGATGTCGGGTTCTGTGACGACGGCACCGCACACCATCGACGCGCCCTGCGGGGTCAGCCACTTTTTCGGCACTCTCGTGAGCGCGTCGGCCCGGTTCTCAGCCGATGGGACAAATTTCACGCAGAGTTGCATGGCATATTCTTCACCCAGCTTCTTCACTGTCTCAAGACGCCTCCGAATTAGCATCTCGCTCGCTGCCTTGGTTTTTACACGGGCTCTGCCAGACAGGACGTCGGACAGCCAGTGATAGACGGTTCGCGAGTCGGTCATGATCGTCACATTCTTCAAATTCCAGGACAGTGCCAGATTGAGCCCTCGTATCACAGCATCTAGCTCTGCGAGATTGATGTGGGTGTCCGAGCTCTTCCGCAGCCAGCAGGCGTCTTCAACGACGCAGTCGTT
Source organism: Amphibalanus amphitrite (assembly GCF_019059575.1). Classification (NCBI taxonomy): domain Eukaryota; kingdom Metazoa; phylum Arthropoda; class Thecostraca; order Balanomorpha; family Balanidae; genus Amphibalanus; species Amphibalanus amphitrite. Next base: position 402,533 of record NW_024881926.1, read on the forward strand.
GATCTCCAGCACGGCCCCGATGGCGAGGGAGCTGGCATCGACCCACACCACACCTGCACCGTCTCCAGAGACATCCCACCGGCCCCGCGCGGGGTCAGATGTGTTCACACGCTCCACCATCTCAATGACCATTGCACAGAGCTCCGGGTCAGTGACCTCGTCATCCCATCCACTGGACACAGCGGTGACACGCCTCTTCAGATATGACGCGGCCACGCGGAGCCAGCCGGCCACAGGAACAAGACTGGTGAGTCGTCCGCACAGAGAGAAGACTGCCCGTCTCGTCAGTTTAGGGGGCGGGCTGATGTCGGTTCTGTCGCGCCTCCAGAACAGCCCGTCTCGCTCCCCCCAGACCCTTAGGCCAAGCACACGGGCACCATCGATCACACTTTCTGGCGCTTTGCAGTCCAAGCCATGGTTCTCGAGATGGGCCTTCACCTCTGCTGCGGTGGCGACCTCCTCATTCACAAATATGTCATCGACGTAGGAGGATGTCGCGCTGTCTATTCTCTGGTCCAGCCCGAGAGCCATGCTGAGCACTTTTTTCATCACCAGCGGCGCACAGCCGATTCCAAACCCTAGTCTCGTCAGACACCACCTTTTGCCCTGAAACACAACAGTCTGGTAGGGCCACAGAGACTCGCTCACATGCACCTGCAGGTAGGCGTCTTTGAGATCCAGAAGCGACACGTTCCGTCCGAACCGGCGCCACTCGCGAATTTTCTCGCTACACACGTCTGCGGCAGCCGTATGCGAGTCCAGATACTCATTCAGCTCTCTGAAGTCCATGACCGGGCGCACTTTGTCTTTGTTCGGCTGAATCACCGCCATCAGCGGTATTGTGCCCTTTGCCTGTCCGTGGACACGCTCGTCATAGGGAACAAGCCATCCGTTTGTCACCCACTTTGTCAGCTGTCGCTCATACTCCTGCCTGGCCTCTGATGGTATTGAGTACTCCTCCGCTTTGTTGAACAACTGTCCTGGCTCATCCCCACACCATTTCAATTGCATAGACCACTTTTTCTGGCTCTCATCGTAGCTCACAATAAAGTCCTTCTCCTCCTCGCGCCATATACCCGCCGCCGCCTCCGGCGCCGCCATTGCCCGCGTCTCGGTCACTGTCAGGGCCCCAATTGCCGCTGACCCAGATTCCGCCGCCTCGGTGGGTGCAGTCGACTCGGCCAGTGCCGCCGTCTCAGCTGCCACAGGCGCCGCCTCAGGCACCCGTCTCTCAGCCGCCGCCGCCGTCCCAGCTGCCGCCGGCGCCGTCTCGGGCGCCCGTCTCTCGGCCACCGCCGCCGGCGCCGTCTCGGGCGCCCGTCTCTCGGCCACCGCCGCCGTCCCTGCTGCCGCCGGCGCCGTCTCGGGCGCCCGTCTCTCGGCCACCGCCGCCACCCCGGTCGTTTCAGCTCCGAACCTCACATGGTTCTCAGCACTCACCGTCACGCCACCCAGTGCACTCACGCCGTTCATCCCCAGGATAAACTCAAAGCCCAGCGGCTTCCGTGACACCACAAGCACGCGCACTGATATCGAGTCGCCAGATTGCGATCGCACCTCCACGACACCCGTTCCCTCGCACCAGTATCGGTCACCGCTCACCGTCATCACGCTCACTGCGTCTCGACTCCAATTTCGACACACCGACACGTGCGCTACACACAAGCTGCATCCCGTGTCCAGCAGGGCGTCACAGGTGGCGCCGTCCACCGATAATCGCACAACGGGCAGCGCCCCGCTCACTGGAGACCGGGAGAGGAGGCTGGCGCCGAGCCCTCCTCTCCACCGTCGTTTTCCGGACAGGACGAGGCGATATGACCGGGCCGGTTGCAGCGGAAGCAGCGCACACTGCGCCGACCGCCGCGGGCCCCGCCGCGCTCCCGCTGACCGCGAGCAGCGAGACAATCCCGCGACAGGTGGTTGGGCTGTCCGCATGAGTGACAGGTCACGAGGGGTGGCGCCGCCGACGTCCGCGCTGCTGCTCCCGTCGCTGCTGCCATGGCAGTCTCTTCTTCATCGGCGAGCACAGCTCGGGCCCGGCTGATTAGCTCGCTCAGCGTCATGCTTTCGACGCGGCTTCCTGCACGAAGCACACGGCGGGTGGTCTCCGGCAGTTTTGCCACGAACGCGCAGGCTAGGCCGCCGTCTGACATACCGCCAAACAGGCTGGACAGGCGACGCAGCTCTGCGACGAAACCATCAACCGGCTCGCCTCGACGGAGCTTCATCTTCTCAAACCGGTCATAGGCGTCAAACTTATCCTCTGCGAAAGCCGAAATCAGGCCATTTTTGATGGTCTCGTAGCCAGCCTTGTCCTGCTCGTCCAGCTGCTGATAGACAGCGAACGCCCCGCCAGTTAAGCGGAGGGGAACGACGACGTGCAGCGCGTCGATGCCACGTAGACGGCACACCAGCTCCACCTTCTCCAGCCACTCTGTGACAGGCTGAGTCGCTCCGTCGAACTCAGGTATGAGTCGGAGATCGGCTGCAGCGTCCGCCGCACTCGCCGGCTTCACTCCACTCTCAGGCGCACTTTTCTCGTCCTTCATGGCTCTTACTCTCTGTCTCTCACACAAAGCCGAAATAGCTTGTGGAAAACCGAGCCACCTCTCACACGCTGTATTCCTTACGTCATCGTGTCGCGGCGCCAACTGCCGCCGCGCGCCCGAGCCCGGCCGGAGGTCCACAGTGCACACACAGCTGTGCGCCATAAAACTAGCGCCGCAGGCGCAGGAAATGCGGCCGCCGGTCCCACGGCCTCGACGCGCCCACACAAACACGGTCCTAAGCACACACGCACAATACACACACGAGGCACGCTACATTCTACTAATTCATAACACAATTCTATTACAATTGTCATTTGATTCAGCATTTAGAAGCGACAGTTCACCTGATTTACTCGATTATGGTTGGTTACATATTAGGTAGTGATGTGAGGTATCTATCAAATGCAATTCTCTCCTTAGTGAATTCAAATCTTTACGTGTGACCAGCAAACGACACCCTAGCTACGGGTAGCACAGCTGGCAGGTGCAGAGCCCAACAGTCGCCCAACACATACACGTCGAGTCTTTCGCACAATGTCAACAGACTGTGTGGCAGCACACATCCGGCCCTCTTTCTCCCAAACCGAGCGTGAGAGAACACGGTGCCATGCACAGTGGCCCTTATCTTGTGTGTGCAACAACAAACAGCAGCGATTACTCACTGGTGAGGGCGGTAATATTGTCTGCGCTGCCGAATTTGTTCTTCAACAGGTGTGCAATCTCACGAGGTTTGGACATGACTGACCTGGAACAGCAGAGAATCACGTCAGTTCATCGCAGCAGTGACTATTGTGTGTCTGTGTAGCTAGAGATGAACCGATATCAGCACTCTAACGTCAGATGAGAGATACACAAACGAATTCCATAGTATCACTGAACCCCGCCGTCCTCTCCCTCACGAGTCCAGCGTCCATGTCAGCACGGCCTGCTCCACATACAGACAGGCGGGCAGACGCACTATCGCATACAGACAGACCGACGAGCAACAGGCAGCCGTCGGTGCTGACACGACACCTAGGCGGGTCCCCCGCGGAGTCTGCCGGCTGACACGGCGTGCTGCCAGCGCTGACCAGCACACTCCCGCTCCCATCGACCAGACTGAACAGTCAACACTACATACCAGCCGCCACGACTGAACGCCACAGCACTAATGGCACTGGACGGTCCGTGTCGGCTGCGGTAATGCACTAACCGTTCACCGCACCGAAAGGAACACAATGGTATGATAATGAAAACGTAGTACGAGGCAGCGGGCGTTCACGGTTCGACAATCACCGGGGTACAGCAGTTAGTTTCTGCGGCACCAAAATGTTCCTCACAGTCACAGACCACGCTAGCATGGCACCGATCACCACCGTGATGCATTTAGCTCACGCTGCTACAGCTAACGCTACCCCCTGTCCCTCGTCTGGCCCTATACACGACCACGCGTCAATTGTTCACAGCTGAACTTGCTGCTAATGACTGTATGTAGATTGCTGACCAACACAACCGCTGCAGTCCATCCTCCACTTTGCACTGAACGGATTCCACAGTCAACCGCCAAACTACTGCCCCGGCCCACCGTCTTTAACTGTCCAGTGTCCACAGAAGTACACCGTTCACATGACTCTAATGTCCACTTTCCACCATCCACTTCCCACCGACCAAGAGTCCACAATCAACCACCAGCACACTTCAACCCACCATGCACGACGCCCCCACCGCCACTGCCGCCACCAGCAGTACCTCACCTCTCTACCCTCACTGTAACCTCCACTCCAAGACTGAGCTGCCATCCGGTATGCCAGCGACACTGCTGTCCCCCCCCCCCCCCCCTCCACCGGTCACAATGCACACACAATGGAACAAACGTGACTGAACACACACACGGGTCGACCGGTGGAGGCCGGTACACTGCCACCAATGTAACAGCCGCTGCCACCCCGCGCCCCGAGCCAGCGTTCAGTGACGAATGAGAGGTGATAGCCGCAGCGACATAGGACCGGCGGGTGCAGGCCACTGAATTCCGAGCGCCGTGTGAGGTCGGGGGGCGGCTGGCGGCGGCGAACGGGTGAAATGATGATTGGAGGGTAAAACGAGTGATGAATGGAGCAGGATGTTTTGTGTTTGGCTGTGCACCCGGTAGCAGTGGAATGGTATGCAAACTGTACAGAGCGTAGGACAAAGGGGTACCGCGGCTCACCGGGTCACGAATGGAGGACATTGCAACAAAACCATTTGTACAACCTGCACGAGCTACTGTCAAACAAACAGCTTGCACAGCAGCCATGCATCGATGTAACTATGGAGTTGTCTCATTCACAACACTGTACAATGTTCACATGGTGCCATGGCACTGGCGTCTGATTTCTCTTACGCAAACACACTTTTATCAAGACACAGTTTTAAACACGCCCTCCTGCCATGTATCACAAGACGACTACCAACTTCACACTAAATTGGCCATATCAATCTATTCTAACATCGCGTCTTTGAGCGTGGGCCAGCGTTGGATACTTACTCAGCGGCTCCCTGGATCCCGCCCTTCATGTTTCCAACCACGGCCCTGGAAACGGGAAAGGAATGAACGTTAGAAGAGAGTCTGGAGAACGAAATCAATGCAATCGTAGGTACTCAACGCGGTGATGGTGCAATGATAAATATTATAAATCACTAGTTTGGACCGACCAAGGAGGCTGACGGCTGTATTAATCTATCCATGAAGACGGCATAAAAATCACCCATTCACTGGGAAGACGGTAGAGTCCGAAGCAACATAAGACATTTAGTGAAACTATTTATACAAAACACCCCACCCAGCCCCGCGGCCATGCTTCAGCGGCAGTTCTTACCCGGACAGTCCTGTGATGCCGTGCCGAATGTTGCCACCCACGTTCCTGCGGCAAACAATGGCTCCGTTACTGCCTGTCGGGCCTCTCCAAAGGTCACGGGCACTCACCCCGTACAATATGGTCAGAGCGGGGCAACATTCAGTGGTCCCACGGAACAGGGAACGATTTATAGAAAGATCGATATGTAAGAGAGGCACAATGAACTCACGTACCGGTCACACTGTAGTTTGTTAAAATGCTTCTCAGTCTGCATGCATCCGACATTTCCGCGCCGTATTGGCGTATTTTGTAGTTAACCCATTATTACAGCAATAGTCCGACACAGCTACTTAATGCAACATCACAACTACCTAATACGCCAACAGGCCAATATTCTGTCACCACCGAAGCAACTCCTCTCAGCAAACTTCCCTAGCTAATCCCTGGTCAGCACCACTTACACCGCACCTTCCCTTCACGTTGCCGTTATTGTCTTCCCCTCCCATCTAGCTTCCTCGTCCCCAAGTCTTGACTGCCCTCCGCGTCCCCACCCACTATCTGCCAGCATTTCTCTCGCCCTCCCTAAACTCCAACCTAGCGACACCCACCTAAGTCCCTGCCCGACATCCTTCAGCATCTCCTTGGGCGGCCGGTACGGCAGGCCCGACGTCTCCAGGTCCTTGGCGCGCCGCGTGTACGCCTCCAGCTTGCGCTGCTGGTGCGCCATCTGCTGCGCCGCCTTCTGGTTCTTCTTCTCGAAGAGCGCCTTTAGCTTCTGCAGCTGCGCCCGGTCCTGTACCGTCGCAGTCTGAATCAGGTACTCGTTGACGTTCTCTGAAAGAGACGACGGGTAAAGTTAATGTGAATCTCCCTAGAGGCTTGGAATGCTCCCAGCAGAGCACAGCTAGGTGTTCAATAATTTATTGTGTATCAAGTGCAGTGATTTTGAGCTGATCACACGGCGCAGCTAACGAGAAGAGAGAAGAGAAATGTCGCAAAAGTCCGGAAGACAGCGAGGTCTATGGTTTAGGTGGCGCCGCTCGACAGCGATTGAGCCATTACTTGTGTAAGAACAGCTCGATAGATGGCGGTACCATACGCCGCGTACGGTCAGCGCGAGCCGACAGACAGCACAGTCGCCACAAATAGTCTCGCATCCTGAGATGGCGACGGTCCGCTGCCAAGTGACACAGCTCATCGCCTGTTAGCGAGAAAATGAAAGGCATTCCGACAAAAATACCAACAGAAGACATCCGCTTAACATAGCTGACATCTGGCTAAAACAGTGCGCGCTCCGGCTAAAACGGTGACTTTTAGCGCATCCGCGGCATTCCTACACAGTAAATACAACGCCAAGCCTTCAGCCCCACGTTCCCACAGCAGTTCACTTCCCATACAGCTCCCATGACCGGCCCAGGAAGCGCTCCACGCCGCATCTCTCCCACCCCACCGGGCGGAACCGCACATGATCCGCTCGATCCCACCGTCCGCCGACCAAGGTCGGGGTCTTATCAAGGTCGCTGTTCCGAGAGCGGCGCAGGTCTGACCCGCGGTATCAGTGCGCTATCTGCCGCCCTCTGTGACCTACCTGTCCTCCACTCTCAGAGATCAGCGAGCAGGTGCTCAATGAACCTCTCCTTACACCAGGATAGGGAGACCCGCAGTGGAAATCCACCTAGGTGGTGTGAACACTGAGTAGCCCTTTTACTGTACTTATTTTAGTCGTTAGCATTGAGTAGCCCTTACTGTACGTTTTAGATAACAACTGATACTCGTGCGTCTATCCGTGTATGATATCTGTACATCAACAGCTGTTTCAGCTCTATACAAGTGGAACAGCTGATCTAAGCAAGCCTTGTTGGGCTGTCGAGCTTTGTGTTTGCGCTGCGTAGTAGGCTGCTCGCGGTCATCCGATCACATTCCGGCACGACACCCAGCACGCGTGTCACGGCAACTGTGCACGGTGAAACGTCACGTTTATATAAAGTCCCAATGCCATCACTGGATTGTAGCTCCCGACTCCAGCTGATGACCATTTATTACAACAGCTTTCGCTTCTTCTACCAAGGAACCAAAGCTTGAACGCTTGAATGAGACGTCCTAAAACTTTCCTAACGAAATCGAACCTAAACTGCCTAACACTTAAATGCTAATTGCACCGGCGTTCAACCACGACCTTGTCGGTGTCAGGCCCCTTCGACTCACTCAGCTCCCCATCCCCTTCCCTCCTATCCCATCCTCACGTACCATCGCGCACTCTCTGCTGTTGTTTGATGGCCTCCTTGCAGCGGGCGATTTTGGTCTGGACCGTCTCGGCGGCCTCCCTGACGCGGGCCGCCTCGGCCGGCTCTAGGTGGTCGACCTCGTCGACATCGGCCCCGGCGCCCACCAGAGGCGTGGTCTGAGGAGACGGGCAGAGGTCAGGTCACAGGTCAGTCAGGGTCACCGCGTCTACCAGAGGTGTGGTCTTAGGGGAGATCAGAGGTGAGGTCACCAGATAGCCAGACAGGGCATCAGCGCTTACCAGAGGCGTGGTCTCAGGAGAGGGGGCAGAGGACAGCGGTCAGGTCAGAGGTAAGGTCAGGGTACAACGCCCGTCAGTAGCGTTGTCTGATGGAAAGGGCCGGGTCAGGTTAAAAAAAATTGTCAGCATGTCAGGGGAGCTGCAGGCCAAACCAAATACTTGAATGTCTCAACATAAAAGGTTTGGCGTTGGCCACTCATCACACTGAAACCACTACAATTCGTGCAGCGGATGTCGTATCGAATTATAGTTAGATAGATATGTCCGGTTGCATCAGTGATTGCAACATGAGTGATACGGCATGTCAACATGTTTGACAGGCGTCGTATCGAAAGTCACGAAACTATCACGAAATGACCAGTCTCACATCCGAACCATTCGTCATCTCTCACGGCCACAAATTTAATCAAACTTGGAAACACGCGAGAAGGTTAATTTGAGTGAAGTGCCGAATTCGCTGAAAGGTTAGAACAAAGGTCGGGACAGGGCGATAAAGGCAATTAACGTCTGGGGCGTGGCCCCGGTGTAATATAATCCATAGGTTCGATTACAGATGTGCCCATAGATCATATGAGCTGCTAACGGTGCAACCCACAGGGTTACCCCAGGTGTCAGGTTCACCCCCTCAGGGGTCAGCGTCAGGTCACGTCAATACCCGCCCTCATCCAGTCAGCAGAGAACACCTGATGAAGCACGTCTCCGGGCAAGTGCGGTGCAGATTGGTCTCTGTTCAGACCAGGTAACAAGGCACGAGCAGGAAAGGCGAGCATCGCCGGGTCAAAGTCCGCGCCCTGACTCACAGAGCACAACCGCAGCGCGTGCTCCCAGTTGAGTTGAGGTCTCGAGACGGGATAACACCTGATCGACTCCGTATACAAGCGTTATCAATCGCAGTTTGATGCCGCAAAAAGTATTCATATTTATTTATATCGCCCCATGTGGCGTCATATCAAGTGCTCTCTTATGGTGATCGCAAAATCCATCTAACTAAGTCATTACACTACACAACCGATAAGCTCACGAATCCACTGCGGTCATTGACTACACAACAGATAGGCGACGACAGCCGTGTAATCCTGATAGCAGCGACGATCGTCGACCGACCCTCGTCCGATCGAGGCGCGCAGTGGAAAGTGCTGTCATCCACAGAGCAGCCAGGCAGGATCGAGGGTCAGTTACGATAACCGGGCAGATAGGGAGAATACAATCCACTAGCGACTAGCGACGATAGCGGGAAATGGTTACAGTCACCGCGGCGACCGCAGACGGAAATAGACTGACACGGAGGGGCAAATGTACAGTACACGGGATCAGAGTCGGAAGTACGTCTGCTGATGGCCTAGGGGTGTTGTGAGGTAACGAATTCAAAGTCCTCAGCTCTCACCCACGCACAAGCATTGCCCAGTTCTTTTTTGCCTTTACCAGAGTACGTCGCAGACCCACGCGTATTGGAAACCAATGGCCGGCGCTCCATAATTAGGATACATTACCCCACAATCAATCTCAATGCAGCCTACTCCATCCTTTCCGTTCCCGCCCCCTCGCCGTCGCTCCACCTACTCAACGCTTACTTGGACTCGGACTCGAATTCGGAGGGACAGACTCAGATTCAGACTCAGCAGACTCCGGCACACACTTATACTCAGACTCATACTCGGGCTCGACACACGTTTATACTCGGAGACTCGGATTTAGACTCAGACTCCGAGATTTTGACTCAGATAAAGAATCATTAAAAAACACCCTCTGACTCACCGACTCATCGTCATCGGCGGCCGAGTAGGGCTCGTCTCCCGAGTCGCGCCTCTGCCGCAGGGTGGCCGCCGCGTCCAGGTCGGAGCGGTGACGCCAGGCGGCCGGCGCGCCGCCGCCGCCGCCGCGCGGGGACCGCCGCCGCCGCGGCCGAGACGGCGTGCTGGCGGCCGCCACGCCACCGCCGCCCGTGGAGGAGGGTGCCGTTGACTCGGAGCCCCATTTGCTGCCGGCGGTGGGAGACGGTCAGTGGGCTGGAGACGATCAACATACGTAACTTGGACAAATGGCGCTACCCAGAGAGCAGCCGGTAATGATGGGCCACCGGCAACCCGGCAGCGCACGGCGCAAGTCAAGTGCATCAGCAAAGTGCAGTGGCAAAAACAGTGACAAAGCAAAAACGGTAGCGTGACGCTCGCGCCAGACCCACTTAGGATTAACGGCCCAGCAAGTAGATTCGACAGTAGATGTGACAGTTACAGCACGAGTGACGGACGGATGTCAATCAGTGACCCATACGCCGCACACGTGTCAAACACTACAAAGAGAGAAAGACCCCCCCCCCCCCCCTCAGAGAACAAACTCACTACAGAAGATACCATGTTAGTGAAAGTTCGGCCCGGCCCGCATACACGGGCACGGATAGGTGTTAGAAAACCCCACCGCTACCACTATCTAAAAACCCATCCTCAGCGCATCGTGCAAACTGCACGGCTACGAGAATAACTAGGTCGCTCGATGGATAAGTGGGACGAGGCGACATCTGTGCCGTCTGCAAAGCCTCTGCACGGATCCTCGCTAGTTCTCAGAACGTGTGGGAGACGACCGAGGTTGAGGGCGGAGGGTACATCTATCCGACAAAACTGCAACGGTACAGGTGTGCGAATCGCCGCTGCAGCCGCTGAACATTCTGTATCCAGCTGGGAGGAACACGGAATGCATACCGATGACTCGTAAAAAGCAGCGGAAAGGACTCTTCGTGCGTGACAGTGACTTGGGAGCGTGACACTTTGTATCATATCGGTTCAGCCTCGTTTATGTGAGAAGCATGTTTAAATGTTGTGTCAGCAACGTTCTCATGGTTATTTGTGTGCCAATATGTTGCAATGCTAAGCAAGGAGAGGAAAAGCGCCGCTATATGCACGGGAGGTAGCTCATGATGTACTACGTGCACATTCGATGTGTGGCCTTTCATCACATGGCAAATAGAATGAATAGCGGATCGCTGCATAGACAGACCTGACAACTGTGAATGTAGAATGAATGAACGCCAGCGGGTCATGTGGTACAACAATGAATGTTATCGGGATCCAATGAAGGGAGGACACTGAAGACACCACAATGGTGAAAATGGCAACTGATAACAGGGAAACAAACCGCCAGGAAAACAGAATGCATCGAAATGGAAAGCGGTCAGATAGACGTAACAGTATAACACAAAGAAAATATTGTATAATGGGCAGATGAAGCATGAATATGAAACAGGAAAGTGAGGTTGAAAGTAAGGTCGCAGGCGTAAAAACGCCTGGTAAACAGTCGGCAAACAATGGGGAACAATGGGGAGTGGTAAAGGTCGAGAAACGGGACACGGGCGAGGGCGCAAGACCATGGAGGGAGAGGGAGAGAGAGAGAGAGAGAGAGAGAGAGAGAGAGAGAGAGAGAGAGAGAGAGAGAGAGAGAGAGAGAGAGAGAGAGAGAGAGAAAGAGAGAGAGAGAGAGAGAGAGAGAGAGAGAGAGAGAGAGAGAGAGAGAGAGAGAGAGAGAGAGAGAGAGAGAGAGAGAGAGAGAGAGATCCGCCGCCCACGATCCGGGCCGCGTATCCCCCTCCCACCAACATTCCTAATCCTCACAGCGCACCTAACATGTCACCCAACACCATCACTCGTGGGCGAAATACGCGTCCCTCTGTAGACGGATCTGCGTGCCTCCCACGTGCCATACATACAGGGTGTCCCAGAATTACCCGGACATTTATTTTCTGGCTAAAAGTACGACTGCGCTCGCTTCTAATGATATACAAGCATCATACTTTTATAGGATATCCCTTAGCTATCGAGATTTAGGACTGCGTGCTTTTGGTGGCCGGTAACGACTCGAATCAATTGTTATCCAGAGTCAAGTAAGAGTAGTCCTTTTCCGTTTTCAGCTTAAGCCACTAATTAAAACCATGGTGAATCAACTCCCGTTCTCAACTTTGTAAACGGACTTTCGGTATGGTTTTTGCTGGAGAGCTTCAGCAGCTCATCTGCAAGCAGTTAGGATTGAGCAAAGCGCAATTATATCAGCTAACGAAGCCAGAGAGAGCAAGAGATAAACCTGATTGACAAGCTTGGGCTCGGCCAAAAAGGGCCATGCACTAGTTGTCAAACAAGTGGTTGCTTGTCATAGACAACAAACGTCACCGATCTAGCTAAAAACTAGCTAAACAATAGATCAGGATTATCTACAAAACATTAGTCTACTTTGCACCACTATCTTCGACAAAATTTTGGAATTTGGGGTCCTTCGCCAGAAAAATATGCGAAAACTACGGGAAAAGCAGCGCAAATCACTACAATTCATCCCAAAAACATAACATATACAACAAAACAGTATATTGAAGCACACTTTGTGGTCTAACGAAGGTATTATGTCATTTGAACCGCCCAAAAAAGGCGTGTGTGAACGTCCGATGGCTACAACACCCCAACAGCAGAGACGGCCAGGCACCCGTCGAAAATCAAATTGTGAGACATTTTGAGCCACCGTGCACTCATTGGGCTTGATATGATGGCCCAAAGACAACCGTTGGCACAGAGTACTACTGCGGTAATATTCTACCAGTGCGAAAACTGGATGCCGTGAACCAAATGGCCATGAATGGGTTTGTTTTGTAAACCAAATCTGTTGGAAGCCAAAGGTTGCGCAATGTTCAGACATGGAGCTTCTCCACTCCAGATGTAAAAAACGCAGCAAAAGTGGCGTAGGCAGAAATTTTTGTTTTGTGGGATAATACCTTATGGCCTGGGAACACTCTGATGTCAAGTTTATCTTATATGATCGTATTATCCTCCGGCAAGAGGTCAAAGAAAACAGGCCTACACCCAGTTTCGGGAGACCCGTAAAACAACTGAGACCAGCAATGGCTGGCATTTTCCATCATTGTCGGCTGATCTTGTAACAAGCGTATCTATTGCATGTGCTATTTCACAGCCACCCTAGTTGACTATATAGGACGGTAGAAAGAAAAAAGCGCAATCATGTTTGCCTTATTTTATACGCTAATTAACAATGTCCGGGTAATTATGGGACACCCTGTACGCCCCAGCGTTGCCGCCTGCCAGCGCGTGTAGATCTGCGCTCGGCACCCAACAAAAACTCCAAATCACTGGCAGCAGCTGTGGCGGCGGCTGCAGCAAGACAGAGATGCATACCGCCGCTGCCTGCCCCTTACAGCAGCGACTGCCGAGCAACTGTGTGTAGCCGGGTGTCTGACTCACACACAGCGCACTGTGAGCCCGCACAAAGGCGCACACAGAGCGGCGGAAAAACGCGCACCAACCGACTGATGGATAGACAAGGAAGGGCGGACTGACGAGATGAAGGACGGAAGTGCGGGCGGACGGGACGCGTGGACTGACGGACGGACGGATGGACAGGATTCCGTAGAACTTTCACGCTATTCTGCAGAGAGGCACAAGAAGTGGACAAAGAAACAGACAGGGGGCAAAGTAACAGGACAAGGTGCATAGGAAAGCCAGGCAGGGCGGACCGGCCGGCCGGCGGAGGCGGACCAGTAAGCTGGGGAGAGTGGCCGGAGCAGGACAGAGCAGACGGGGTCGGGTCACCAGGGTCACGGGGGCAGACGGCTGGGCAGTCAGCCAGACAGACACGTCTCGCCAAGATCCGGCACCGTCCGCGAATCCAGATAGGCGTCCGCCGGTGCGCGGAAGGGGCGATAATTTGAGTCAGCGAGGGGCGGTGACACAGCGGTCCATTATCCATGGCCGGTGACGGGGCGGACCGGCCGGCTGCCAGAAAATGACGTCACAGGGGCCATAGTGACGTCACAGGAGGGTCACCATAATATCCAGGGAAGGCGTATCTGCCATAGGGAATAATCAGTTCGTCTTCACATGCACGGGTTTGTATTTGGGCGTGGAGTTGAATGCAGCACACATCAAGACCACAGTGGTAGCAGTGGTAGAAAACAGTCGCTAAATTGTCGACAGATGAGAGTGGTATCGGTGCCAGGCCGCCAGGCTGCTGGGCGCGTGCAGGGCAAACGAAACACAGCGGGCGGCTACCGAGGTAGCAAAACTAAACCGTTAGCGAGAGACCAAACGAGCTGAAAACAGACATAACTCCACTACTACGAGCTAACAAAGGGTCGCCAACGGGCGGAGAGCGCCATTCCAACACAGGGCCGGCACGCCGACAAAGAAACCAGCAAGCGCGTGAGAGAGTAGAGTGTGCTGACTACACCAAGCCTGACAGAGAGACAGAGACTGAGGGAAAGAGGGCGCATACCTTTTGAACAAGGGTAAGCTATGCTGCCTGTTCATGGCCGACGGCCGGGTGGCATAGCAGCCGGTGGCTCGGGCTGCAAGAGGGTGAGGTTCGGTCACAGGGCGGCCGGGCCGCGGCAGCGGCAGGACGGCGCCACCGGGCCTTACACGAACCAATGCACAGTTACAGCCACGGACAGCGGCCCGAGAGAGCCTGAGCTCAATACCCGCAGGAAATACACAGAACTGACAGCAACCGCCTGCAAACTCTCAGAAACTTCCAGAGTACTGCTGTGGCTGGGGAAGCGACGGAATTTCATTAGGCACAGGAACTTTCGTACAAGTTTCGTTAAAATTAATTCTGACTGCTTGCTGAGACAGTGATGAAATGGGTGCAAAGAATGCAGTCGATTACTGTCACCTACCTTCGTATCTACCTTTTCTTAACTCCGCAATTATTCCACGGGTCCTTCACACGAGAAGGAGAAGTTAAACACAGAGTTATTAACTGAGAGAGAAGAACACAGCCAACCAAAACATTAGCCGAGCGGCTACACAGAACAACACACAGAAAGCGGGTTCCGCGCGGCATGTTACGCCACACAAACACACACAGAAGTAACGGAGGGTCGACGGCCCATGCAGAGACTAGACAATTAGTCACGACTGACAGGGCCGATAACAGCGGTGGGCTAACGCGCCGCTGACACGCGGGCCGCTGGCTGAAGCCGTCAGTGACAGGCGGTACGCCGGCACGGGACCCATTGACAGACACAAAATGAGTCCATTTGGACCAGCGGGAAAATGAAAGAGACGGCGAGAAGCGAAGCGGGAAGGTGGTGGGGACGAAGGAATGCAGTCCCGACTTGTAATTTAGAGAATGTGTCTGCATATACTACGAAATATTCCCTGGAGATTAGGCATTGCTCTGTAACAGAGATGCATCTCAAACTGACCAGACGTGCTCTGTCAGGGAGATGTCGGAGTGATGAGTCACAGGGCTGGTATGGACCAAGACAGTGCACGTAAGGACCGGATAGGAATGATGTTTATTGCGTAATCTATGTCAGACGTCAATCCGAACAGACTGAGTGAACCGGAACAGACAGGTCCGGTCAAGACGGAACAGGATCCAGCCTGGACCGGACCAGAACATGTCGCGCCACAGGTAGCGAAAGTGATTATTGCGTGGGTATATGGCAATAGGAGTACTACCTTATCCGGTATGACAGCAAACCGTCCTGCCTTCGGCATGTGGGAATGTGAATCACACACTACCACAGTCGCTGACCACGGCCCACAGATGTTCCCGTACGGCACGGCACACCTGTGCCGTGGTGTGGTGAAAAATGGGACACACAGCACCCGGGTACGGTTTGCTCAGGTGTGGCACACTCATGACGGACATCAGGTGGTATGGAACTGAAGCAGGGCGCAGGGTAGATAGGGACGGATAGTGGGACACTCAGCGGTTCAGACTGATGCCGACGGGTTTGGTTTCGCCACTACCACTCAACTAGAGTCGGTCTCGGAAAGGGCACACATTAGTGGTCACGCTAGGGTCTGTCTCGTTTAGGTTGGACCGGTACTGTCACCAGTGGTTTGTGTCAGGCTGTGGCGATGGCGGGGTTCACAGAAGGCACGCCACTCAGCCGCGGCTCGGCTCACGTATCGAGCGGACTCCACATGGCGAAAACCGACGGTGAAAGGGTGAAAACGGTACCAGCCGGTCCGATGAAAGCCATGATGCTGGTAGCGGTTGGATTTGGGCAAAAAAGCGTACAAATAAACCGCATACCTGGATGATTGTGGTCGGCACCAAAATCTTACAAAGCAGCTGCCGTGTGATAGGCTGAAGAGAAGACCTACCTAGAACATCCTCCCTTCAATCGATTCTGCACGCCACTAAGCCACCCGTAAACACTGCACCTATTAGCTGTAACTACCCTCACCCTATTCAATAACCCTGCTCCCATCTGCGCCTCTCTTCACCCTCCACCGGCCGTGCACGGGACGTACCTGGGCGTGGCGGGCGTGGCGGGCGTGCTGCGCGACACGGGCGCTGGCGATGTGCTTCGGGAGCGCGACGGCCGTCCGCTGCCGCTCAGCGGCTCCATACCGGGCGTTCCCGAGCTGGCTCTCCGCGGACACCAGCGCGGCACGTCGAGGAACACATCGCCTGCGGAGAGAGAGCAGATGGGGTTAGAGAGGCAGACGGGGAGAGAGAGAGAGAGAGAGAGAGAGAGAGAGAGAGAGAGAGAGAGAGAGAGAGGGAGGGAGGGAGGGAGGGAGGGAGGGAGGGAGGGAGGTAGATCGCCTGAGGAAGGGGTGGGTGGCTAGAGCGAGAAATACAGCGGCGGAGGGAAATGGAACGGTCAGGGCGAGATATATACCTAACATCCTAAGGGAGAAATGGGAGAACCAGGGCGATAACATACCACCAGACACCCAAAATGGTGAGCCAGAAATATCGAATCTCAGGAGAAAGAGGAATAATCAAGGCAAAAAATTGCGTGACGGGAAGGAATGAAGAAGCTAAACGATTAGCAGCGTAACGGAAGAGATAAGTGGGTTGTCATGCAATGACCATGGTGGCATGTTTAGGAAATGCTGAATGGATGGTTGCCGCAAAGAATGATATTGAGAGACTGTCAACTGTCAGCGTGAACAAGACCACCATTACTGGCATCCGTGCCGGATAAATCATGGAAAGGAGGGGCTTCGAGAAAGCCACTGAATGCCACCGGCAATGAGGTCAGATCAACCGGTCGATCACGATATATCACGAATGAACCACGAATAACTCCTTCCAATCACGACCAACCACAACCATCGGGACGCACCCATGCACCGCACTCACACACAAAGGCGCACGCGGAATGAATCACAGCACAGCTGCCGCCGTCACCGCTTGCAATCTCGACCGGTCAGCGGGCGGCACAGAGAGCCCCCTGGCGGTGGGTCTCGAGCGTGGGCCGCACGCGCTTAGTGCGCCCGCACTGACCCGGGCGGGGGAGGGGGGGATACGTCACCGGTGTCGACAGGACCCGTGGCGACCGTCAGAGGCTCCGACCGTGTCACGACGTCTCCGTCAACACTTCATCAGCTCCTCAAAGGGTCTCACCGCGTCTGGTCGACCGACACCGTCCACAGCACAGTCACACGTCTTTCCGCCGGCCGGCGCCCGGCGCCCGGTGGGCGGTGAGCGGTGAGCAATGGGCGGTGGCCGGCAGGCGGTGAGCGGCGGCCGGCGTTCGGTGACTCCTAAGCAGCACCGGCTGATGTCTGGGGGTGACGCCGCTGCCGCCGCCGCCCGCACCACCGCCCGTTGGCCCCGCTGCAATGAATGGGAGCGGCCACTGGACGGTAGCTCTGGCCTGGCGATCGATGGCAGGCGGCCGGCCGGCCACCCGAGGCACCGGGCAGAGGGGAGAGCGACAGAGCGAGAGAGAGAGAGAGAGCGGGGAGGCGGAAACGGCTCAGCCGGCTAGATAAGTTGCAGTTAGGTTAAGTCGATTATCGAGCTCCTGGTGCTAGCTCAGAATCCTATTTCCGTGGACCATAATTAGATAACTCATTCCCTTCAGCAGCCACCTCTCATCCTGCACCTACAATTATCAGAAAATCGAATTCCTCTGATACATAGCAGGCCCATCACCAAGGCAAATTACATTTCTCCGCATGAGGCTGCGACCGGAGCGGACATTTACATAACATCAGCACCGGATCCTCCGGCGGGTGAGCGCCAGACACGGGGATGACGCACGCCGCACTCGGTCACCTCGCCCCACTGATCGGAGCACATCAGACGGAGGGATCCAGACGAGACGGAACAGACATGCGGGTCGACACAGCGTCGCCCAGCAACAGCGACCGCTGCAGGCCACCGACTGAGGCTGAGGGTTTGTGCAGTTTGCAGCGATGCAAGGCCAGAACAGAGCAGGGCCCTCTGCTTCGCCGCCGTAACTCCCCCGGCTGAAAGTTCGTCGAAGGACTTACTGTGAGTGACACAAGTGCGCACGATGGCATATCATAAACGAGGGGCCGTCCCGCGCCGACAACAAAGGCATAATGAGATGCCAGCTGTTTTGTTTAGCGCAGCGCTGATGAGTCTTCCCGAGAGCGACCTTGAGGCACATAATGGCTGCAACGTTGACTCTTTCAGCCAGATGCGTTGTTGTTTGTGAAAAAGACCGACGTCTGTGGTATACACCCTGCGGAGTGTGGCAGCCGTTATCTCATCATATTGTTGTTATGACGGCACCCTATGCGAAGAGCCGTGATAAAATCTGGCACGAGCGCCACGTCTAGAGCAGCATTCAACAACAAATTGCCGCTGTTGACTGCGAGACCGCTGACACAGCAAAACGCAGCGCTCAGTCCCGTCCAACCAACAACACCGTTATCGAAGGCACCCACCGACGCGGCCTTTCGGGGCGGAACGGCGCCCGTTTTCACCGGGCCCCTTCCACGGGTTCCACCTCCCGTGTCCAATCACACACCACCGTCACCGTCTTCGCGTTCCATGCAGCGATTCACCCAAATTTGTCGACATCGTGCATTCCTCGATGACTCAGCCATCCTGCGAGACACAGTCATGACGGACAGAACCGGTTCTGGCGGCCGCGGCCCCACTCGGCGCCTTCGCTAGGCCGCCGAGGTGCGGGCACGTAGGACAGAGGGACTCTGTGGCAGCCACAGCTCCGGAGAAACCATCGGCCCACTCAACACAGAGCGAGCTGAGTGAATAAATGTTAGCACCCACCGCAGCAGGTCGTTCGCTCCAGCCAAGGGGAGATCCAGCGCGACGGACGGATAGAACAGACAACTCACCGCTGGTAGCCTGGAGATGAAAACTTAGAAAGCGGAAGGATTGTTCGCCAGGAAAACGGCTGCACTATTGCGGTTTAATGCCGGCATTGCATATGATCTGTGTGCACAAAGGACTGGAATGTCATGGTGCATGGATTGACAGAGGAAATGCTCCGCACAGCTGCACTATGCATTCAGCAGCTAGCGGCGGTGAGGTCATTTCCTCAGCGCGTGCAGTGGAATACGCCCATCGAAAATTGCGGATTGCATGCTCCGTTTCCCTTGAGAGCATCTACACGCTTCAGGTAACAAACCAGCCCGCTTGAGGAAAATCCGACTGAGAAAAGGAATAGGAAAGCAACAGAGAAAAACGACTTTACGAGCCATTTACGAACTGAAATGAAAAACTAAACCTGCTGGCATACCAACTTTCAAGGCAACAAATATGCCCGTGAGCATGTAAACTAAGTGCTATCATCAGAAGCAAGACAGAAATAGCCACAGCTAGCCGTCAGCAGCACGCTATGCCTGAGATCGGGAAGATTACCGCTATGACGTCAGAGCCCAAAAATACCTAACCAAACGACGGCATTACACCAAAAGCTCCTCTTCTTCAGGCTTGCGCCGCATCCTGAAACCGATGATTGCCCGAATCTAACGCGTTATGCCTTCCGAGGCGCTGCAAATGACCTGCCGCCCGTCTGAGCGACACGCCAATTTCTGGTCTATAAATAATAAATCCGCACCGTCCCCAGCCACCACCGCGTTGCACCGATCCAGCCTTCGCGTAGAGGCGGGATCAGATCCGCTTCCGACGCGTGTGATCCGGATCCCAACCGCACCGCGACCGTCCCAGCCGCGTCAGTCTCGCCGCGGCGCGTCGGGATCGTCATCGATCCGCCGCGGCCGTACCGGCGACCCCGTGCTGCGTCTGTGCTCTCCGACAAAGGCAGCGGGCGCGCACAGCTGTTCCGCCGGCGCTGCCGTACACGTGCCGCGCTGCCAGCCGGTGATAGGCTGCGTGCGGACCGAGAGCTGGCACCCGGGCGGCGAGGCGGCCCGCTCCGTCTCCTGCTCTCCCCGGGACGCCAATATACCCAGTCGTGGAACGTGCCCGGGCTGCACCGCACAGTGCATAACCACGGCGCAGACGACAGAGCAAAACTGACAGCGCGGCAGACGGTGTGCACACAAATAACACAGCGTGTGTATGTACGCACAGATGACGCGGAGTTCGCATACAAACAGCAATCTGCCGCTCATGGACATCGAACATAGCGAGGAAAACATACATCATCAAAGTTATGGAGCTCCCAGTGCAAGCACTCAGGTTAGTGCCGAGTCAGCAGGCACGCGTTAGCAGAACTCGACACGGCCTGTAAAAGCCCACTCTGAATCTGGCCCAGCAGCGAAAACGACCACTCCAGCTCGGCCCAGCCTGGGAAAGCGGCAGTTGGGCCGCAGCGCCGGTCACGTTAAAGGGGTCAGTCCAAAGCGGTCGGCACCGGGACGGCCCGGGAACGGTCCGACAGCACGAGACACTGCTAGCGCTGACCAGCTGACCCAGAGAGCCTCCCGGCTACCAGTTCCCAGCGCGGCGGTCACAAAGGCTGAGCTGACGTACCCAGCGAGTGCCCAGGCTCAACTGCCGCGCCCAGCAAACACAGGGTTGGCGCACCAAGCATAGGCAGCCAGTAACGTATCAAAACGCCCGCCGATCGTCCGACCAGCGAACAAGATGAAAGATCAGGGGCCTAACAGCTCAACAGCCACGTGAAATATCAAACCATCAGACCAACATCACCCCGGAAGAGGCGTCCGTACGCTGCTCACCACTGCGCCAAGGTTGGGAACGCGACGCAGCCGGCCAAGGTTACCTACCGCCCTGCTCGTCGTACTCACCGCAGAGTTCACCAGGCCCGCCGCCGGCGCCAGAGCCGGCGTCTGACTCGGGCGTCCCTGGAGAGGACCCTGGCAGCCACATCCTCTCGGAAACACAGTTCAACTGTCCGCGGACCGCGCTGAAAGTACCGCAGCGCACCGCGTCTCGTGACAGGACAGAGGTCGTCGTCTGGTGCAATGTCTGGGCGGATGCAAAGTTCAAAAGGCATTCACGTGTGCACCGGAGTAGTTCGTCGGAGTAGAGGCTCACAGTACCCACTGCAGGACCTCCCAGTGCTCACTGTCGCGACTCTCAGTGCCCACTGTGACGTTCGCAGCTCGCCAGCAGCCTCCGCGCTGCGCTGATCGAACCAGCGGCCCCGCCTGCAGCGGCGCTCACTCCCAGCGCACCAGCACGGCGGTGACATCAGCACCGGCGCCGGAGCCGCCGCCGGCACGGCGCTCCATCACCGTGTGCCCGCCGTGCCCTGCCGTGCCCCGGGCGGCCGTCGATTTCAGCCGGAAGGAGGCCGTTACGGCCCACACGGCTGCCGCCGTAAAAACGCCACCAAGAAAAGCCGTAACGGAAGGGTGTGCTTCGGCCGTGCCTGTGCCACTTCCGCGGCTGTTAAACGTTACGCCTCGTCACAAACTGGGTTGGTTCGGTCACGCGTCGCATCGTCACGTGCGTTACGCGCGTCACGTGCTTGGCGTTTGGCATTGGAGCGTCACACTGTCAAACTGTGACCGGAGGAGCACTTTGGCTGTCAGCGTGCGTGCACAGTCAGAAACGCGCACAAAGTCGCACAGTAGCACCGTTGGCAGATGCTGTCATCGGTCACAGGTGCCTGCCGACTGCTGATGGGGAGAGACTGATGAAGTCGAAGAAACGCTAAAGTATCGGACATCTGCGTTGGACACATTCCTGGCGTCAATCACCCGACATTTCAGAACCAACTGCGCTCTTAAGGGTTAGAATATTCAGAGCTACGCTCCGCGAAATGCAAAACCACTCTGTGATTATGGCCTGACAGTCCCATGATACGAATATGCGGCGGCTGGACCAACTATTGAATAACAGGTGGGCTCTAAACTCGCCAACTCACTCCACATGACGGTGGAATACATGAGAGGGTTGTTATTTGCAGACATCCCAGTTTTATGGACCGCCGTATGGGGAGAAGCGGTGAACGATACGAGGCGGGCCAAACAAAAGGTAAATCCGAGCTATGGTCCCCTCTATCCACTCCCTCCTTTCCCTCTCAGTTCTCACTCATCGTCCAGTTCTCTTCCTTGCCACTCCCTGATGACCGTGGTAAACCTCTGCTCTGCCCTGCTCTCCTCTGCTCTCCTGCCCCGCCCCTCCCTCTTTCTTCCCCGCCCATCTCCGCCCCCACGCGCGGCGGTGCCGGTCGGCTGCACCGGGCGGTGCCGACCGCCCCGGGCTATTGAGGTCAGTCAATCGCGCGGTGCCGCTGGCCCCTCTGTGCGGCGCACGGCCACGGGAACACAATAAGGCCGCCACGGCTGCCGCGGCCAATGACCGATCGGGAGAGGCCACACAGCGTCAGAAGCATTCAGACGGGGCACGGTGAGGAATACAGGAGGCATGATATCGGAAAGAGAGGAGGGGATGTATAGCATGAACAGAATGGTATTCCGACGCTCCACTCTCCAGTGCTTTCCCGTCTAATGATTGTCATAAATACGAAAACATAACATACCAGCCTCGAAACAAAAGATGTTGGCGATACTTAATGACCATGGAACGCCAAAGAAAACACAATTGAAATTCCCCGAAGTGGTGCCTCGTAAACATGGGAAGTAGCTAATACACTCGTCATTATTTACGGTTTTGCCAATCTGGCACACGAGTCAGGCACAGGTGGTTGTATTTGTTACCTACACCTAAATTGGTCAATTATCACGGAACTGGTCGACCAATTCAGGGCTTGCGGTTTAAAATTATACTTGGATTGGGTGAGATGTCTAGGAGGAAACGACAATACACGCAATCAGGAAGTGCGCAAAACACCTACGAAACAAAGACGCAAATTGTCTGTAATAGTAAAACATGAAACACAGCAAATATCCGGAATGTAGGTAAAGGGGAAAAAATTAATTCAAACTATAGTTCAAGGACCATCGCAAGGAAAAAACCAACCAACAACAGTTACGTAAAACACCGCCCAAGCAGCACAGTTCAGAATCGCCTCTCCCGTCTTATATTGGACTCCAGCACCCTCCAATATCGAGGCTGAGGGCCCTCCAATCCCGAGTGACACGCCTCCGGCGAGTGGAAGAAGAGCGGGAGAGGAGGGAGAGAGTCTGGGGGCGGCGCTGCACGCTCCGCCGACAGGTCACCGACTCAGTCAGTGCCGGCGGCTGCCTCACCGTGACAGCCACAGACGGACTGACACTAATAGGACACGGCTGGACGGAGAGCCCCGGGGACACGGGGGAACACCGCACCGGCGCGGTGACCGGAGGGAGTGTTATAGAAACGCATCCAGCCCCCCCCCCCCCTCCCCCTTCGAGGTAGCTAGTGCGAGATATAATCGACAGAGCATTGTAGTTGATGATGACTGAGGTTCGAGGACAGTTGCTATGCGTTCCCCGGCCCGAGCGCGAGGTCTGCGACTCTGGATTGAAGGGCAACAAGCTACAAGCGTCCAAAACACTGCTGGTACAAACAGCTCTGGGATGTAATTAGGAGCCTCAAATTAAGCTCCTTTCACTGAGGATCAAACAGAATCTCCGAGCGGATGTTGGGAGGAACACTCCAAAATAGCTTTAGCGAGGTAAGAAATAAAAATAAAGCATCGTCGTCAAAATGCCGGAACGAAGGTGAATGCGCCCTTTACCTTTAATGCCAAAATTAGCGACTATAGTTCGTTTTTCTTAAGTTTGCCCCTCACTGTAAACGTCTTTTTGAACACAGCACGAGAATTGCTAGCTGAATTACTGAGAAAACTGGTTGGCGCACATTGTATTGTAGATATGAATAATATTTTCAAAATAAGCTTTGAACACCGACGATTTAACGTTATGTTAAGCGCCGTGCAATTTATTTATTAGTTCAGACATAATTCCTGAGAAGTCGTCTATCCCTGTGGGGCTGTACGTATTGGCAAATACGAGCTACGAGTCTGTGAAATAGTAAATAAATTTGATCAAATTGATCGTCTGTCAAATCTGGTCAAATCAATGTGCGCCAACCAGTTTTCTAAGTAATTCAGCTAGCAATTCTCGTGCTGTGTTCAAAAATACTTTTACAGTGAGGGGCAAACTTAAGAAAAACGAACTATAGTGAAAATCATTAGAACCTTTATGATCTCAATGATTCTCACTTCAGTTCCTGACCGATAAGAATAAAAAGTAAACTTGCAGGAAATAGAACCCGAATGGCTAAAACCCGAGGCATATGTCCACTCTCCAGTGTCCAGTGCCCACAGCACTTTCAACAATGCAATAATGGGACACCTGAACCAAGTGGTGGGACACCTAAACCAAGTGACGGGACACCTGAACCCAGTACCGGGACACCTGAACCCAGTACCGGGACACCTGAACCCGTGTCGCGCACCGTATCGCTGCCGCCGGGTACGCCCGCACCGCGTCACAAGTGCCGCAGCGCTGTGATACAGCCACCATTCGGTGCGGCTGCACCGAGGGACGATACGCCGCAGCCCGGTGATCAGCCGCCACAGACAGGCCGCGCGCCGCTCCGCTCGAGCGCATCGCTGGCGACGCGACGGCGGCGACGACCGCTGCGGCCGACAGCGGGCGACCGCCCTTTTCAGGAGACGCCCGGGACCCGTCCGTGTGCCGTGCTGCTGATCGCGCGCTGGTCACTCGCTCGGAAGGAGACACACGGGGGCCGTAGAAGTCCGGATCGGATCACCATCCTCGGATGGGGCAGCTCGACCGGAGTCATAGCTACTGCTACTCACTCGGAAAGCGATCCACCAGGGTCGCAAACTTCTGCGCTCCGGCCGAGACGACGAGAGCCAGCTCCCGTCGGGATTGGCCGACATTCTTACTGATCGGAAAGATTCATAATTCAGACCAGGACCGAAACGGATGGAGCTCATACAATTTCACGCTTCAACGCTGGCCCTTTGATTTTAAAACGCCAACCAGTGACGTCAATTCTCGGATACCGTATCTAGAGAACCATCCAGCAGCTATACGAGGTGCTATCAAAAAGTTCCGGGACTCAGCTGTTTCCGTGCGGACGGGGTGACGGGTGGCTACCTGCACATAGAGATATGGACTAGCATTCATTGGGACGTGTCGGTGCAACTTTCGAGGCGCTACGATTATTCAGTCCTGTGCAACGCGTGTTTGAGTGACACCCTCCGGACGCCGTCCTGCGATGGAGACGATTGACCGGAAAATCGAGCAGAGATCGAACATCAAATTTTGTGTGAAGCTTGGAAAAACCACGGCTGAGACAAAAATCCAACTTTCGTCAACTGTGATTAGCCTTGACATCATGTGGATCTTCCTGAACACGTTGAAGCAGATCTTCACAAACCTCAACACGTTCCTGCCTCTGATCCGCAGTCAAAAGCCTTCGGACGAATTTGGCGGCGATGCGTAGCATGTTCAGATAAGAGGTCAAGATGATCTGGGCGGATCCAAATGAGATTCTGGCGATGTCAGCCACCTCTTCGAAAGTTATCGCGGACGATTCTGACGCACAATTCGTCCGATTTCTTAAACATTTTCAGACGTTACAGATGTTGAGGGTCGTCCTTGTCTGTCATCGTCCTCCAGTGAGGTTCTTTCATTTCTAAACCTTGCATGCCACTCATAACACCTTGTTTTGCTTAGGGCATCGTCACGGTACATCTGTCTTTACAAAATAAGTGTCTCAGCTGCTGTTTTTCCAATTTTCACACAACATTCGATGTTCGATCTCTGCTCGATTTTCCGGTCCATCGTCTACATCGCAGGACGGCGTCCGGAGGGTGTCACTCAAACACGCGTTGCACAGGACTGAATAATCGTAGCGCTTCGAAAGTTGCACCGACACGTCCCAATGAATGCTAGTCCATATCCCTATGTGCAGGTAGCCACCCGTCACCCCGTTCGAACGAAAACAGCAGAGTCCCGGAACTTTTTGATAGCACCTCGTATTCGTCCGTCGTTGACGTCACATCAAGCCAAACGCATTCCGCGTCTCCCATCACGACCGGCGGCGGTCTCTGCATCCTGCGAAGTCGCTAGGATACGCTCTGCTCCCCTGGATCGATGGTCGTCGACCGGCATACCGCCACGCGCGCCGCGCTCGTCGCACCCGATCGAGTTTGCCGCAGTTCGCGTCCCAGAGGCGCAAACAATCCCAAACGCGCAGCATCACTCGCCGTGTAAGTCCGGAGAGTGGAGTCGGGGATCGATACTGATTGCCGTGGCGCCGAGATACACTGCCCGAGTCAGAGCAGTGATTAGCGACGGCCACCCACGCAGCCTCTATTGAGTGGTGCTTCTGACGTGATTGCCGTGCAACGAGGTACCAAGACAAAGGAGCCCACGCTCACAGGCCGTCATTCATGATTGAAGAGGTGATATTGGAGTTATTCACAGCTCAAAGTAGGACATGTTGACATTGCCGGCTACCCCGCTGACGCGAAATGTCAGTTCGTATGTATAATGCATATAATCATACAGCATGCAGAGTGAAGGCTTTCAGCCATGTGATCTAAGCGTTTCCCATGTGGCGACCTCGCCTGATAGCAGTTTTATATTTTAGCAATACCCGGGCCAACTTGAGTCAAGGACAAGAACTTCGAGCAGCGGGGTTGTAAAGGCTTCATTTTTCCTTTAACCCGCGCCGGGCCGGGGGGGGGGGTGTTTGAACACCCCCCTGCGGTTTTTCGCAGATATCTCAAAAACGGCGGCGCGGAGCGCCGCCGTTTTTGGCACACCTGTTCGTGCATCTTTTCCGCACATGTTGTGAAAATTTCAGACCCAGGTCACCTTAGGTCAGGTCACCAGGTCACGCCAAGTGACCTCACCTCAGAAAAAATAAGAATGCTCGTCATAGCTACACCGATTGATCGATTGCCTTGTAACTTTCAGCGATTGATTAGAGCAGCAATATCTATAAAATGTATATCTCGGAATTTTGATATCGGTGACCTAAGGTCAGGACAATTTTGCGACCTCTCCATTATAAGTCAATGGGAGAAAATTGAAAAGCGTCTGTTTTGCACGAGCGTTATTCTAGACACTCTCAAACATCGAGATGTAGGTAAAATGGACACACTGAACCGGAAAATGGCAACTCTGACCCCTCGTTATGTCCCCGAGGTCATCTCAGGTCACGAACAGAATCTAACAGTTTTTCGCTAATAACTTCTGATAGAGACGTGCTAGAGCGCTGAAAACGCCTTAGATGTGTTCGGCTCGACGTTGCGGATCGACTGATATGCAACATGACCTTTTCCGGTCAGGTCATGACCTTGACCTGAGGTCAAATTTTCAAGTTGACCTTTCAAGGTCAAATTATAGTTCATTCGACGCGTCTCGACGAGAGGAACACGATGGTGGTAAAAGTAATGTCATGACTCTTTTGAGTCAAAAGTTATTGCCGAAAAAACGTTTTTCGTAAAAACGGCTATTTTTGGAGTTTTTGCCCCCTGGAGGCTAAACCGTTGACCTGAGGTCAAATCTGAGAGCATTACTCAGAAAGGTCTGTAAAAGGGCTATCGAATGCGCTTTTCCGCGGCGCTGTAGCTCTATCGGTTCCCGAGATAGCCGTTGGCAGTTTCCAAAATGTTGAAATAGCGGACATTTGACCTTTGGTGACCTCTGGTGACCTGACCTTTGACCTGACCCAAAAGATGACCGAAGTGTTTTCGTCCTTATTTTTGACGTTCTTTCGATTGCCGCTTACCGCGTGTCGCTACGTGGCCCAGGAGCCGAGTTAGAAGGGGGGGGGGGTGTTCAGACACCCCCCCCCCCCCCGGCCCGGCGCGGAATCTCAGAGCACCGGCCCGGCGCGGGTTAAGCTAAGAACGCATGGAATAGAATTCGGGTTGGCTTTAACGACACGATGACGAACTTTAGCAGAGAAAGACAAAACATTGCCTGAGCACTATTCACGAGTCTTTAGGAGAGCGCTGGAGCCCACTCTAGCATGAAGGAGGGCGGCGACATCCAAAGCACCATTTTACTCTTCAAAACGATCCCATTCCTGAACAAGCGGTGATGCGCCGGGGGCAATTTTTCAGCTTCTCGTGAATTTATGAGTCGGCAGTCTGTTTCTGCCACATGTCGCGCATCTTCGTTGGTTCTTGAGCGCTCATCATTCCTCGTACCAATACATTCGCCGGGTTATTGAGCGCTGTCCTTTGCAGAACTCCTTGGTTTTGTATAACCCAAACTCGGTCGTTTGTTTTTGCAGTGGTTTTGTCGGGTATTTTACTTCAAATGAAGGCTTGTCTAAACGAAGTTCCCTTTACGGCTTATTGATGTTCCCATTCAACAGTTATGCGCTATTTTTTAAACTTTGACTTTGGAAATACGCATTATGATGAATTTCGGATGAAAGGTTGTCTTTGTTTTCATATGCCCTGCCATCTAAAGAACTAAAGAACAAGCCATCTGCCATTGCGAATAACATTTGTTGCCGGTTTCCGAACGTCACGATCGGAATTTTCAGCTGCTCTTCGGCGTACGAGCCTGACGGCGCACAGATGTAGTCCGAAATGCCTTCCGTCTGTCTTGACTCATGGTTTCGTCATTCGGAAATTTGCTTCAATATTTCGCTGTTTGCCGCGTTTCACCCATCTACTCCAGGCGCCACTGCAAGCCTCATGTTTTCTCCGACTCGACCGCCCTAAAAGTTCGGGAACGAAAAGTTGCCCTTCATCGACCCTACCTTGCGACCTCACGGATGGCCGATGGTCAAAGGCAGGTCATCCCGTAACCTGATACTGACCTGCTGCACGGACAAATATTGTTGACCATGAGTGAGGTCGGCTGGAGCTAGAACATTCGGCAAACAAAAGTTTCGGAGTTGTTGCTGGGCTGGAACCAAAATTCCACACGGAATTTCCGGCAGAACGGGAAATATTGACCAAAAGCACAGCTACATAGTAACTGTCAGCCAATCATCGCGACACGGTGCTAGGCTGGGAGATGGATCGAATGCGCATTGCGCATTATTCCTAAGCATCAGTTTCACAGGATCTTATTCACCAGCCAATACACAGTTCTCATTATTTTACAGACACTTGCACTGATCAGAATTGTCGATGAAATACTCTATTCCATAATTTTACCATTTGACTTTAAGCTGAGAAGATGTCGGAAACCCACTATCATGGTCAATCATGGTCGATCATGATCATTGATCATGTTCAATGGACAAGAACCGACTATTTCCTGTGAGAGAGAGTTCAATTCACAGAGCACATCTATTAATTAAATTAATATAAGTCCCAACGCAGATCGAGAAAGCAGGCACTGCAGCTGCCGTGAGCAAGCCGACCTGGATGAAAAGAATATCCCATATCCGTCGCCATTTTCGTCATGTTACGGAGCGCCTCATTGCAGAAGTCAGGGACAATATCGGACCGGACCATCGCTTACCCCTCATAACCTCCGTTCCAGTAAAAACCGACCGATCCCATTGTCCAGCACTGCTCTGTGCTTACCTGACGATCCCACCATGGTTTCCGTCCTCGCTGCCGCTGCCGCCGCCGCTGCCGCCGCGCCGCGACACCACCTTCACCGCTCGACCGTCCGCCCCGTACTGACGCGAGAGGCGGCGAGCGGCAGACCTGGGCGGACCCGGCGGCGGCGGCGGCGGCGGCGGCGGCGGAGGGCGCCCACACACCGGCCAGATCAGAGGGCCGCCCGACGGCGTCCCGCACCGCCTGGGCAGACGCCCACCACCCGCCAGCCTTTGACGGCATGGAACGGCACAGACACGAGACGGGCCAAAGCAGAGCAGGCACGGCAGACAAGGTCCAAAGCGGCACAGGCGACAGCAGAGCGACATCAGACGTTCGCCCCTCGCCAGCCATGGGCTTGGAACGACACAGGCGCGATGGCCCACTGGAGTCCAAACAGCACGGGCCCGGCAGGTGACAGCAGAGCGACGTTAGAGAGGCTGGCCAGAGCACGCCGGTCTAGCCTGGCGTGAAGTGACGGCCATGGGATGTGAAGCAGAGAACTTTAGATGCCCCCTATGTCATAGGTAGTGGCTACAAAATTAGGACTGACTTGTGTCCTAATTCTGCAAAACAGCAATTACGGGAAAAAACATTACGAATGGAGCAGCAAAAAAAAAATCGATGGGTTGCTTGACATTGACAACAACATGCAAAGAAATAAGTAACCCATTATTGTCAATGGCCACACAATCAGACAATAAAATAAGCTGAAATTCAGATTAGAAATGCTTAACATTGACACATTTGTACCTATAGTCTTAAATGTAACTACCATACCTACCATTGCCTTTTAACTCATTCTAACAGCCTAGATTTGAAGAGTACCAAAATATCAATGGGAAACAATGGCACACCATATCAATGTCGACTCAATACCCATTACCCATGACTCAATTTCCACATTAACTTTCATTAAAGGAAAAGGGCCACCTTTAACATGGGGATTGAAACTGAGATAGCCATCTTGTAGCCCGTGTCCGAAAACCTATCTGCCTACCTCCTTACGGCCGATTTCGGCCTCCATTCGTAGTTTTTGGCAATTTTAAAAGAAAATACGCCAGGAATGCGTCCTTATCCCAGGAATGCGTTCTTATCCGACAATACAGCCACCCGCGGCGAGGCTTTGGTTTTTTACCAATCAGCTCCAACCAGCTCAGCTTTAACCAATCAGCTTATCTGACACAATCCGACGAGTCTGTCTTCTGAACGCTGATTGGCTTGAGTGTGACGTCATCGCTATGCCATCATACAGTAGGTGCCGTAGAGAGTATCAACATAGTACCAATATGTTATATAGTTTTAAATACTTTTTCGCGAATTGTGCACTTCTGGCACCAGTTTTAAAAAGAAAATGAAAAATAATAATGTCAAAACACGGACGTATAAATAAACTGGACTGACGATCCCAATGGACCTCCTATGGAAGATAGTGAAGCCGACAAGGCGCCATTTTACGTTGCCAAAAACCCGTGCTCTGAAAGGTCTACGAACCATTACAATTGGAATTGCGTCTAAACGGATGATCGGATCGAGATGCTGGTGGTACCGTTCGATGGGTAATGCTTTGAGGCAGGTGATGATGCATGACACAGGTCATTCGGTGTCACGTGGCGCGTGCCACGTGCCGACAAAGTCGGGAAGGGCAAAAACTTTTAAGCGACGCTCCAAATTAAACGGTGGACGGCACAGTTGCCAAATTCACAGGTCACATGTCCCGGTGTTTGACCATTACCATATGGTATGCTCGGCAGCAGGGGGTGCAGAATGCACGCGCCAGGGGCGAAAAACATGTTTTGAGGATGCATCCTCCGATTCCGGAAAACCTTGACCTAGGCACACCAAATTTGGCACACTGACACTACTGGACGAGCGCTTTAAGGCGCTGTGCAAATAGATGTGCTGGGGTACACGGTGCACGTGCTGTGCACGTGCAAACCTTTTGATGTTGCACTCTGTGTCACATATACGGGCAGAGCGGGTAGCGCTAGCAAGCTCAAAGTGCCAAATTTACACAGGCCACCCAGAATGCATTCCAGCATAGTTATTGAGCATATCTATCTCCTGGTGGACCCCAAAGGTGCGCTCTGCACGTGCAAAAAATTATCCGTGCCGGGCGGTGGGGATGCTTGGACACCCCATGTAGGTTTATGTAAATATCTCGAAAACGGCGTTGTGGAGCGCCGCCGTTTTTAGCACACCCTTTCATGAATCTTTTTCACACATGCTGCATAACTTTCAGACCCAGGTCACTCAAGGTTAGGTCACCAGGTTACGTCCAAGTGGCCTTACCTTAGGAAAAGTTATAATGCCCGTCATAGCTACACAGACTGAACTATCGGTCTAAAACGTTGGCCTATAGTCGATGGTCGATAGTCGATGGTCGATGGCCACCTATGGTCAATGATGACGACAACAACAACGTTCGTCGGTCCCCCTGGTCGGCTCACCATTTAGGTGCTGATCCATTTGAAAATGGGAGATGATATCACTTTTGCCTACTCCAGTAGGTACCTATCACCCTCACGTGAGGCAAAGGACACAAAACATAGACGAGCGGTGTCGCCTGAAGAAGTTCGTTATGTGCTGGCAATAGCTAGTACCACAGTTTGATAAACAAATCACCAATTATCTCAAAGCAAGAATTGAGAGTAACCGCAGATTGTTTGATACGGTCTTTAAAACGGCAAACCATTTCTTTTGTCAAATTCGGGCTCCAAAACTTTTAGCTACCCAGCAACGCAAATTTACGCTACCATCGCCCGATAGCAAAGAATAGGCATCTTTGTTTCCAGGTTGTTTGCGCCTGTAGTGATACTGTACCGCAATAACCATTATCTTCATCTTTCACCCATAGATGGCAGTAGCAGAGCGCCTGCATCTATGCTGTGCCGCAGTGCTTTTACAATACGAACTGAGCATTGAGCAAGCGCGGTGTAATACGATTATGTGGTGGCCTGGACCGGTGACCGCGGCCAAGAAGAAAGGGCTCCAACTTGACTGAGGAGCGGTAAATCAGCATCTGATATTAAGTTATTATTACGAGACCACGTTTGGCCGGAATCGTGATTCGGCGTACGTCGGCGCGCACTAGCAGCGCGTTTGCTGTCTTTTCGTGGTTTCAAGCGTTCAAACATGTGATGTGATGTTGGTCACATGCAATATGGTGATTGGTGGGTGTCAAGGTCACGCGAAAATTAGGTCAAGGTCACTGACCTTTAATGACCTTGGTTCACCTTTTCGAGTTTTACATGTTTCTAGGACAGTTTTTGGAGCTGATTTGATTTCGAATTTAGCATTCAGTTCAACATTTAAGAAGTTATAGTTTTAGTGCATTCGTAACATGTTACGACGCCATCAGTGGTGGTGGACACCTACTATGGATAAGCTACTTTACTATGGATAAGATACTTTACTATGGATAAGATACTTTACGTATACCTATATAGTATATGGTGCTCGTAATAATCGTCGCCAACGTTTTAGACCGATTGTTCAGTCTGTGTAGCTATGACGGGCATTATAACTTTTCCTAAGGTAAGGCCACTTGGACGTAACCTGGTGACCTAACCTTGAGTGACCTGGGTCTGAAAGTTATGCAGCATGCGTAAAAAAGATGCATGAAAGGGTGTGCTAAAAACGGCGGCGCTCCACAACGCCGTTTTCGAGATATATTTACATAAACCTACATGGGGTGTCCAAGCATCCCCACCGTCCGGCGCGGATAATTTTTTGCACGTGCAGAGCGCACCTTTGGGGTCCACCAGGAGATAGATATGCTCAATAACTATGCTGGAATGCATTCTGGGTGGCCTGTGTAAATTTGGCACTTTGAGCTTGTTAGCGCTACCCGCTCTGCCCGTATATGTGACACAGAGTGCAACATCAAAAGGTTTGCACGTGCACAGCACGTGCACCGTGTACCCCAGCACATCTATTTGCACAGCGCCTTAAAGCGCTCGTCCAGTAGTGTCAGTGTGCCAAATTTGGTGTGCCTAGGTCAAGGTTTTCCGGAATCGGAGGATGCATCCTCAAAACATGTTTTTCGCCCCTGGCGCGTGCATTCTGCACCCCCTGCTGCCGAGCATACCATATGGTAATGGTCAAACACCGGGACATGTGACCTGTGAATTTGGCAACTGTGCCGTCCACCGTTTAATTTGGAGCGTCGCTTAAAAGTTTTTGCCCTTCCCGACTTTGTCGGCACGTGGCACGCGCCACGTGACACCGAATGACCTGTGTCATGCATCATCACCTGCCTCAAAGCATTACCCATCGAACGGTACCACCAGCATCTCGATCCGATCATCCGTTTAGACGCAATTCCAAGAGATGGGCGCTGACCGCCGTCCCGAGCGGTCGACCTTGACCCGCAGCCGGCGCGAGGGGAGGAATGCGTGGCTGAGGGGTAGCTCGTGTGGCCGGTGACCGGGGCCATCTGTGATGAAAAGGCGAGTGTGAGCAGTTGAGCACTGATCAGTTTGGCGTTGTTGGTGGACAAGTTGATTTTGGTGTCGGGATGACAAAGCGAAAGAAGATGTCGAGTCCAGGAAGCCCAGCCGATAAGCAGGTGAGTGGGCTTAGTGAAGAAATCGGTGGCCTGAAAGAGTATATTAAATCAGAGCTGAGTAGCTTGAGGGAAGAATTTAAAGGATGGTCAGAAGCAAGACTCGCTGCTGTTGAGCATGCCGTAGAGTTCGCATTGGATTCGGTGGCAGCAGCAAGCGCCAAGGCCGGCGCAGCAGAGTCTGAGGCCAGGAGAGCGGTTGCGGGGCTGGAGTCAATTTCTGAGCACCTGAGGCGTCTAGAGGACCGCTGCGATAACGCAGAGCAGCACTCTAGGCTAGACCTGCTTGTTTTCAGTGGGAAAACTATCCCCAAAAGCCGGTCGGACGAAAATTGTGCTCTGATTGTGCGTAAGCTCCTGGAGCATCATATGGGCTACCGTTTAAATGACGAGCAAATCAATCGTGCACATCGGATTCAAAGCGGTAAAATTGTTGTGAAATTTAACCGCACAGGGCCAGGATCCGACAAGGAACAGGTGTGGAAACTCAAAAGCAGGCTGAGGGGAAAGGATTTATATGTGCAAGAATCGCTGACCGAAAGGCGCCAGGAGATATTCCAAGCCCTCCTGCGAGCTAGGAGGGACGGCAAGATATTTTCCGTTCACACTCAGGGCGGAAAAGTATTTTACAAGCTGTCGTTCCAGGATTTTCCACGCAGGGCTTCATCATTGGAGGCGGTGGCGGACCTCGTTCGGGACGCGCAGTCCGGCGATCCTGCTGCGGGCACGCAGGGGCGAGGCCAGGGGCGCGCCCGGGACGGCCGGCGGACAGAGGTGGGGAGCAGCGGACAAGAGAGGCCGCCGGGACAGACTCCTCGGGCGGGCCGGGCGCGACCGGCGGGGACAGAGTGGGAGCAGCGCCGGCCAGTGCCGCCGGACGCCGAGGTGCTGGACTCGCCCCTGCCGGCGGCTGGTGGCGCGCCCCATGGCCATGTCCGACCTGTGGAGCCCCGGGCGGGGTCGTCTGGTGTCGGGCTGACAGCTTGGTTGTCCGGGCCCCTCGGATCGCCACGGACCGATGACGTCATCTCTCTCGGTGGCGGTACAGCTGCTGCTGACTCGGGAGGAGACGGTGGGGGTGACGGCGGGTCCGGGAGGCGGGCTGATGACGTCACCTCTGAAGACTCGACCCCTAATGGATCTCCAGCTGAGGCGATCGACTCTGCTGGGCCGGGTGCGGACAATGACACCTCAACCGCGTGTAACCCGACCGCAGGGGAGCGCCCACCGGCGGGGAAAAGTAAGACAGGTGGCAGTGTTTCGGCGCCCGGGTGGGGCGGCGTGGATGCGGCCGCGCGGGTGGCGGCTCGGGCGGACCTGGCCGGCGCTGGTGGATCGACTTCGACGGGGGCCGCTCCTCGGGGCGGCGGCGCAGATCGGCCGGCTAGTGCGTCGGGCGAGACGGATGCCGCTGCCCCGGGCCGGCCGGGTGGGACGACCTCGGGCAGAACTGTGGCGGACTGAGTGAATGGAAGCTGGGTACTCCAGCCTTGAGGTGGGATTTTGATTACTGGGTATATTGAAGATTTGTAATATTTGAGGGGGTTAAACATAAGGATGGTGTGGATTACGACGAGATTTCTTACACTGTTAGCTCGCGACTTGTGTTTTCTACATTGGGGGTTCTGGTACAAGATGTTTGGGCCTTTCGGGTAACCGGCCCACGGGCACGGTCTCGCGATGTCGGGATTTTTTCTGCGGTTAGTGAAAGTGTTTGCATTTTTGTTTTGTGTTATTTCAATCGGATCATGTATGTCACGCATAAGGCCTACGGATATAACGGCACAACGTGCGCGTAGTACCAGGGAGACTTTTTGTTTGACGAATTGCTCTCAGGCCGGCAACGACGGTGGTATAGCGCTATATCATTGCCCTTGCCTGACTTCGGAGGGCATCGAGATGATAATACGACAACTTACGGGCGGCGATAGGAGGTCTGGAAGGTTAAGGGAAAAATAAATTAAACTCAAAATGCTTAAAGTAGTATCGTTAAATGTGAATGGATTGAGGACACATGAAAGAGGACCAAAAAGGCGAAAGATGTTTACCTGGCTCAAAAAGAAAAATGCAGACATATACATGCTACAAGAAACTCATTCAGAGGAGAGAGATTCTGCAAGGTGGTTAAACGAATGGGGGGAGATGGATATTTTGCACACGGCGACATAAGGAGCAGGGGTGTGTGCATTTTACTGAGACCGGGGGCAGCCATGCAGATGAAACTTGTAGAAGCAGATCCCAACGGAAGGTATCTCATAGTAGACATAGAGACTCAAGGTGTATCTATGACTTTAGTGACCCTATATGGACCAAACATCGATGATCCGAAGTTTTATGAGAATTTGCACGCAAAACTGAACGAACATCAAATCGATGAATTAGTAATAGGGGGTGACTTTAATTTTGGATTTGACAGGAACTTAGATAGAAAAACCTCCGGTAGGGATGTTTCTAATAATGATCGTTGCAAAAGAGCTGTCGAGCAAATTATGAATGAATATAATGTTATAGACATATGGAGGGAGCAAAATCCATTCAAACGTGATTACACATACATTCGTCAAAATGGTAGAAGCAGGTCTCGGATAGATTTTTTCCTTGTGAGTGAATCAGTGTTGTATGGGGATGGTAAAACGGAAGCGAGAATAGTTGACGGTTTTTTGGCAGATCATAGAATGGTTGTGTTGGAGATGCAGGTTACGGGAAGCGAGATAGGAAAATCTTACTGGAAGTGTAAAAGAGACCTCATTAAAGACAGACAATTTCAAGATATGGTTAAAGCACGAGTACCGATGATAATTGCGGACAATGACACGATAGGCACTCCCAGAACTTTGTTACTGGAGACAACTTTATGCGTTTTACGAGGTGATATTATTAAGTATGCAGCCACCCAAAAAAAGCAGAGAGAGCAAGAGTTTAAGCAGCTCG
This sequence comes from Amphibalanus amphitrite, assembly GCF_019059575.1. Classification (NCBI taxonomy): domain Eukaryota; kingdom Metazoa; phylum Arthropoda; class Thecostraca; order Balanomorpha; family Balanidae; genus Amphibalanus; species Amphibalanus amphitrite. The sequence goes on from NW_024881926.1 coordinate 439,536, forward strand.
ATGAAGAGATAAACTACATGAGCAATTTAGATACTTTAGATGAGGATGATAAGGATAGGTTAGAACTGAAAAGAGCTCAGCTGGAAAGTCTGGTAAGTAAAATGACTGATAAAAACATGTGGAACGCGAAAATTCGGTGGCGTATGCACGCAGAGCGAGGTACGAAATACTTTCATGGTTTGCCTGTGAGAAGTGCTGCACATAACGTTTGTAAAGCTATGGTCATGTCAAATTATGGCACAAAGAGAGGAGAAGTCACCGTAGACCGGGATGAAATATTGCAGGAATGCCGGACATTTTTTGCAAAGCTTTATGATTCGGAGCACGTTGAGCAGTGCTACACCAATTTTTTGAACGACACTGCCTCACTGTCAGAGAGACAACGGGACGGGTGTGAAAGTCGTTTTGATTCGAGTGAGTTAGAGCAAGCACTGTTTTCAATGAAGAATGGTAGCTCTCCGGGACCATGCGGGTATACTGCTGAATTTTTTAAAACGTTCTGGTCAGAATTCAGGGTTTTGATTACACAAGCCGTAAACGAGATCTTAGATACAGGTAAAATGCCCGGAGAGATGAAAAAAAGTATAACTATACTGATCCCGAAGAGAGGTAAAGATAGGAGGCACGTTGAAAATCTAAGACCGATCAGTCTATTAAATGTTCTTTACAAATTAATAACGAAAGCGATTGCTTTAAGGATGAGGAATGTGATTAAGGACTTGATTCATGAAGACCAAACTGGGTTTATACAAGGGAGATACATTGGTGAAAATGTCAGATTAATTCTGGATACTATACAACAGTGTAAAGAGAATAAGATTTCTGCTTTACTCTTGGCATGTGATATGCAAAAAGCGTACGATAGCGTGAGCTGGTCTTATCTCAAAGAGGTAGTTCGAAGGAACGGGTTTGGACCAAATTTCCAAAAGTGGATAGATATACTGTATACCGATCTGCCTGAACATTACCCTACGGCTAGAGTCCAAGTAAACGGCTTTTTGTCTGAGCCGTATGTGATTAAAAGGGGACTACGGCAAGGCTGCCCACTGAGTTGTTACCTGTTTTTGTTGTGTATAGAGCCCCTCATTCGCACATTACGAAATAACGATGAGGTCAAGGGGGTGGACCTGTCGGGCTCCATCACTGTGAAGGTTACAGCTTACGCTGATGATCTTACGGTATTTTTGGACGGAACAACGAACTCACTCAGACAGTGTATAGCGACCTTCGATAGTTTTGAAGCAGTGTCGGGATTGAAGTTAAATAAACATAAAACCCACTGCACGTGGATTGGCAATGAATCACAGACAAAAGACTTCATTTGCGAAGAAATTGGCTTGAAATGGACGAGGGAGCCGATCGAGATTTTAGGCTTGCTAATTGATACCGAACTCCAGGAGGATATCTTGCAGAAAAATTATACAAATAACATGGTGTGTCAAAAGTGGAAATAGCCGGTGCGCCGTCTGGCAACCCGGCAGCCCGCCGCCATAGGGAAATTCATGCTTTTTGTCGCTTTTTCGCTCCTTATGAGTCACTTGATCTAATTAGAGCTTAACTAGGAACGAGGCGGGTCACTTGGACGTATTCCGGAGCCGAATACGGTGTTTTGGAGCCAATACCTGGGAAACCCTACCCGCCCAATGCGAGTTTTTAAGAGTCTGCATGCCCAAATTAACGTTGAGCGCGGCCGTTTTCGGTCGGTTTTCCGCGACCTTGTGGCGAAATCGCCTTATTTATTCAACAAGGGTGGGCTAATTCGCTTAACTAGGAATGAGGCGTTGAAGAGAATTATTCAAGGAATAGAGCTGTGCAAAAATATTCTTTGTATTGTTAAAACTGTATCCGCCCTCGAACGATAAATATTGTTGACCCATCAGAAATACAGCCCCTGGTATGCGTTTGGACTTGGCTGGATCTAATATTAGCGAGTATCTGCTAATGCAGTTTCTTGGCTTACACAGTACGCACACAAGCATACATACTTCCTGCCCTTGGTTATTCCTCACTTGAATGAAAATTTTGCTATAATAACTATTCCAAGCAGTTAACAGGTTTTAGTGCAGTGCCAAGTCGGAACCGTTCAGCGCCGCCAGTCTCCCAGGCGGCGCGTAGCGGCCGCCGCCGGCCGCCGTGCCGCCGCTCTGGCAGGATGTTTGACTTCATATCTCTGTTGCTAGAAAAGTTGTGGACCGATTTACTTGATTCTTGCATGAAAAGATCCGCCATTCAATTCTTAGCAGATAACGAAAATTTGACGTCAATTGCACGATCCGCTGCCCATATTGTGGTACTGCCATCTATTGACAAGGCTGGCGAACTAAAGCCGGGCGGCTATTTCCACTTTTGACACACCATGGATTGATAAATTGCAACAACGTCTTAACCCGTGGCTGCAAAGAGGATTGACGCCATATGGCAAGATCCATTTGGTCAAATCTGTCGCATTGTCGCAATTAATTTACGTAATGTCTGTACTCCCACAACCAAGAGCCGATATGATCAAACGTATAGATGATATTATTTTCCAGTTCATTTGGAGCAAGAAAAGAGCTAGGGTTAAGAAAGAAGTTCTCAAAATGGAATACAAAAAAGGAGGCCTAAAGGTGCCAGATGTTTTGACGGTAGTAAAAAGTCTGAAGATTGGATGGGTCAAACGATATCTCGACAAAGATAATGTTTCTTGTTGGAAAAAGGTTATAAGCCCAGTTTTGACGGTTAACGGCGATGTCAGTATATTCCAATGCAACCCTGACCTAAGACAGGTACAGGGGCGCGTGAGTAATAGTTTTTGGAGAGAAACCGTATTAGCCTGGCGAGAAGTAGCTACAAAAGAATCCCTAACAGCTGGCGATGTGCTTAATGAAGTGATATGGTTCAATAGAAATATACGAATAGAGAAAATTCAGGGGATAAGGAGAAGTGTATACATTGCTAAGGGAATGGTCAAAGTGAGCGATTTGTACGATTACGATAGACATCGAATGTTGTCTGCAAATGAGTTGGCATTAAAGTACGACTTACACCCATTACCATGTCAATCGTTGATTAGGACAATCCCCGAGAATTGGCGTGAACTGCTGAACGTAGAGGAGCCTATCACAAGGGTCAGAAATAAGGTCACGCAAGAACTATTAGAAACAAAGAAAGTAGTAAGATGGGCGTATCTGAAAATTATCAGAGAAAATCAGGCGAAGCCGATTGCATGCATTAAGTGGCAGGAAGAACTGGGGTTACCAGCAACTTATGATTGGGATAGAGCATTTAACTTTGTGTACGCAATTAGTGAAGATCGAAAGTTAAGATGGTTGCAATATCAGTGTTTACATCGTTTCTTACCCACGAATAAGCGTCTGTATATGTATGGCCTAATTGAAACAAACAAGTGTCGGAGTTGTCCAATGTATCAAGAATCTATTGGACATCTTTTTTGGCATTGTCAGGTAGTGGCGAGTTTCTGGCGTCAGTTGAAGGACAGATTCAGGGTAAGAGAGGAGCTGTCTCTACAACAGATAATATGCGGGGTCGAAGGCGAAGCTCACTTTGTTGATCGCTTAAATCTACTGATTTTGGTAGCCAAACAGTATATTTGGAATTGTAGAGTTAGTAACCGACCGGTAACCTTCCAGACCTTTATCAGCACGCTGCAACAGTACAGTCTTATGGAAAAGCATGTGGCGCAAATAAATGACAAAATGGATAGATATGATGCCCTGTGGAGGGTCACGAATGCCGTTATTAGTTGATCCGAACTGCTTACGTATGTCGTCACTTTTATTTGGGTTCGTTTGCTTATTTTTTTTCTTTTCTTTTTTGCTTTGTTTGGTTTTGTGTTTTGTGTTTTTTGTTAAAAGGTCTGTTAGTAAAGCTGTTAAAGGAAAAGGGCCACCTTCGTGAAATATGAAGATATCGTTGTTTTTCATTTTGACATTATTATTTTTCATTTTTTTTGTAAAACTGGTGCCAGAAGTGCACAATTCGCGAAAAAGTATTTAAAACTATTTAACATATTGGTACTATGTTGATACTCTCTACGGCACCTACTGTATGATGGCATAGCGATGACGTCACACTCAAGCCAATCAGCGCTCAGAAGACAGACTCGTCGGATTGTGTCAGATAAGCTGATTGGTTAAAGCTGAGCTGGTTGGAGCTGATTGGTAAAAAACCAAAGCCTCGCCGCGGGTGGCTGTATTGTCGGATAAGAACGCATTCCTGGGATAAGAACGCATTCCTGGCGTATTTTCTTTTAAAATTGCCGATAACTACGAATGGAGGCCGAAATCGGCCGTAAGGAGGTTGACAGATAGGTTTTCGGACACGGGCTACAAGATGGCTATCTCAGTTTCAATCCCCATGTTAAAGGTGGCCCTTTTCCTTTAAGCTATGTGTGTCATATTATGTTGTAATTTTGTATGTAATGTTTGTGTGTGTTTGTTTTGCGTGGTTAATGGTGGTCAAATGATCAAATAAATGGCTAGAAGTTGAAAAAAAAAATAGACGCAATTCCAATTGTAATGGTTCGTAGACCTTCCAGAGCACGGGTTTTTGGCAACGTAAAATGGCGCCTTGTCGGCTTCACCTGAATGGAGGTGGTTGCGGGTCCAGTTTTAAGGAAAAGGGCCACCTTCGTGAAATATGAAGATATCGTTGTTTTTCATTTTGACATTATTATTTTTCATTTTCTTTTTAAAACTGGTGCCAGAAGTGCACAATTCGCGAAAAAGTATTTAAAACTATTTAACATATTGGTACTATGTTGATACTCTCTACGGCACCTACTGTATGATGGCATAGCGATGACGTCACACTCAAGCCAGTCAGCGTTCAGAAGACAGACTCGTCGGATTGTGTCAGATAAGCTGATTGGTTAAAGCTGAGCTGGTTGGAGCTGATTGGTAAAAAACCAAAGCCTCGCCGCGGGTGGCTGTATTGTCGGATAAGAACGCATTCCTTGGATAAGAACGCATTCCTGGCGTATTTTCTTTTAAAATTGCCGATATCTACGAATGGAGGCCGAAATCGGCCGTAAGGAGGTAAACAAGTAGGTTTTCGGACACGGGCTACAAGATGGCTATCTCAGTTTCAATTCCCATGTTAAAGGTGGCCCTTTTCCTTTAATTATACGTCCGTGTGTCAAAATGAAAAACAACGATATCTTCATATTTCACGAAGGTGGCCCTTTTCCTTTAAAATCAATGCTTAAACATAGCAAAAATGAAAGGAAAGGGCATGTGTTTTTATCAGTTTTAACCTCTATGAATATTTAAGATAATGCACAAGAGCACAACAAATTTTGTGGGAATTTGTCACCTTGTATTTCATGGTTTGATTAGTACCTGTACCAAAAGCTCACCAAAATGTCCTCATTCCTCAATACCTGTATTGTATCTATTTTATGCTTCTTCATATCTATCAGGAAAAATATTTTTTGTTTCAATTTTATTTTACAATGTTCCATGCAACAGCACTAAAGAACCTAACCAAAGTTTTGCTTCAAAGGAAACTAACCACTTTTAGCATGGGGTTTTGAAGTGGAATACCTAGCAGTTTTGTACCTTGAGCTGAGACTAGCACAATTCTAAAGCTTTTACACTCCATCAATCACCCTAGCCAAGGATATAATGATTTTAGATCCCAAACCATTTCCTTACAGAGGAATGTGGTACCTTATGGAAGAGTGTAGTCACCTCTGGCATAGGCTAATTGACAGCCAATCAGCATACTGATACAGTTGGTTCCGTTTTGAACTATGCAATATGATTGGTCAACTAGTAATAAGCTTCTGCTGCCAGCTGCAAATCCTATTTAGCCTCTACTAGTGGTGTCAATCGGAACTTGAATCTTCGGAATTCCGATTTTGTCCAATGTCCAATTCGGAATTCGGTTGGACAGTGGCAGCAGGCTTTGGACAACTTTGGACAATCGCTTGCTACACCTCAACATTTTTAAAAAGTAATCGTGTTTAACATTGATTGGCTATTAGAAAGCTCAGCTTTCCATATGATTAGCACTTTTGAGCTGGTAACAGTGCATGAAAAGCAAATTAAATAACAGTGTTGAGTGTTAACTATTGCGTAGGTGTCGGAGACTCGGACATCTTTGGACAAATGGCTGGCTTGGACATTTTTGGACGGATATTCGACGTAAGCATTGGACATCGGACGGACTTTGGACAAAGGTTTTCTTAAATTGACACCACTAGCCTCTACCAAAGATGGAAAATAGTTCTTCCTATATAAAAATATCTTTAAAATTCATGTTCTTAGCATTTAACATTTTCTTTTCTGATCTGGATCATCTTAACCCTATTCCTGGCGGGCTCCGCCGGGACAAGAAACTGGCGGGGGGGCCGATTCGGCCCCCCCCCCCTGAGATCTCGAGAACGAAGCAAGATAGCGACAAGCGGTAAACGGCATCGGATACGCACGGCCAAGATCTACAATTTTTACTAAGGTCATTTTCAGGTCAGGTCAAAGATGACGTCACAGGGGTCAAAAAAGTCAAAATGGCGGCACTAGATATGGAGAGAGTTTTTCTCGAATAACTTTCGAATTAGTCAAGATAGGAACAAACTAAGGGCATCATCGTGATCCTCTCGTCAATCCGCATCGAATGATATATATGTTGACCTCGAAAGGTCAAGGTCAAAGGTTGACCTCAGGTCACGTGACCTCGAGGTCATCATGTATATCATTCGATGCGTCTTGACGAGCTGAACACAATGAGACCATCCACGCGTCTGTATCTTGTTCCTGTACGGAGTTATTGGCCAAAAACCTTTGGTGACCTTTGATGACGTCACATGACCTCACAGCTGCCCAACAGCAAAACAGACCTCAAGGTAGTGAAGGTTGATCGTATATGAAGTCATGTATGGTATATGGGGCCATTCCGACCCGTTTTAGTGGTAAAAACAGGGAGTTGATTTTTCCCCCATTGACTTATAATGGGGAGGTCGCGAAATTGACCTGACCTTAGGTCACCGATATCAAAATTCCGAGATATACAAATTGCACATACTGGTACCCTTACTAAACCCTGAAGAGAAGAAATTGATCGGTCAAAAACTCTAGCTCTGGCGTGATTGCAAACTTTTCTGAGGTAGCGTCACCAAACCGCCTCTGGTGACCTGACCTGAGGTCAGATCAACTCAAAATTTTCAGACATGTTGCATAGAAGCCTTTTAGGAAAAGTCAGAAAATTTGAGCTTCCTAGCTCAACGCGTTTGGGAGATATAACCAAAAAACCTCAGGGGGGGGCTCCTGAGGCCCCCCCCCCCCCGCCAGGAATAGGGTTAAGCATGAAATATCAAGCTGTAGCAAAGAGCTTATTTGGGGTAAGTCAAAGTTGTATATCTATTTTAATTGAAACAGCACAAATAAACCAACATGTGTCAGAATAAGTGAGAATATAAGAAAAATACTGTGGGAAGCCAATCGATCAATCGTGTCTACATGTTAAGGCTAATTTCAGATGGCTGCTGAGTACCAATATCAGCTACAGGATTGGGATAACCATGGTCCCTGATCAGACCGTCCCTAGCTGGACAATGTCCTAGTAGGGACTAAAATGATCGCCTTACAATAAAACCCACTAACCCACCTACTTTAATTTAGTTTTGACTGGGAGACAACCCAAACACATCTTTTTTGGCATTTTTTATCTGAAAAAGTTTGAATCAATAATGCTGGCAAGGCTTCAAGGAAAAAACTTTGAATCAATGGACACACAACCCATGGAAATTGATTATAGGGCACAAACAAATGATCTTTGCATGGATCCTTACATGGAATTTAAAATTACCTTCATTCACAAAGGATCACTGCAATACTGATCCTTCAACATCCTTACCTTTTCTGATCCCTTTTGTAATGAGCTTCTGCTGAAAACCATGAAAAAAGAATTTATCTCAGCCTTTTAAGCATCCAAAGCCAAAATCTTGATCGCAACCAGTGTTTACAGTTGAATTGAATTAGAATTCCATTTAAATTTCCTTCCACTCACACAACAAACAACGGACGACGGTGAAAACAGGGCGCCTGGGGCGATTTGATCAAGGTTCGTGAAATTTACACGTGACGTTTGGGATGTAGAAGGCCCACGGAGGGGGAGCAGTTCCAAATACCACGTGACTAATATGCCCTGCGGCGCCCTGTTTTCACCGGCGTCCCAAACAACAACTCAAACTCTCCACAAACAACAAATTTGGCGAATGCATCAAGGTTTGCCTTTTAGGGAAATCTAGATCCTTAAACAGCAGCTAAATTATAGAAAAACGCAGTGAATTAACCAGCTGACGCGCGCCAAGGTGTGAACAATGAACGCTGAACATTTAACAATTCAGATACTGCTAACGAATACAAATACAGCAGAAATGTGAGCCCTATTCTTTTTTTAAATGATCTATGTCAGTTATAGTGCTTTAAATTAAAGCACATTCAAAATAAGGTGCCAAAAAGCCAAAAGGCAACAGGCGTGCATATATGATTTTTGAATGGTCGTGGCGGCCAGGCCCCAGCCGAAAGACGTTGCCTCACATGGACTCATAAAACCTGCTGCCTGCTGGGGTCCCAAATGGGCCCTCCTGGTCTTTTTGCTTACCATTTCAGCTCATTTTTAGGCGGTCTAAAGATTAGGAGTCCATTCGAAGCCCATTAGCTTCGGCCGTCTCAAATGGGCCCCTAAATTCAAATGGGAGGGGCACGAGACTGTGCGCCCCCCCCCCCCTTGCCCATGGCAGGAAGCGTAGACTCGCCGAGCCCTCCAGCAGTAACGCACACTTGTAATGACAAATGGTAGCAAACTTCTCCCGAATTCGAGCGCTCAACTACTCATGCTACTCATGGACGGGGCCTGTATGTTTCGGGAACACAGGAAATCGTATCCAAGAAAGATACATGACCTCGATGGAAAATCTGCTCACCATAGAACTTCGCATCAATAAAACTATCACGTCATGTTTCTATGTATTTCGTATGCTATCCTTGCATAAAACGCAGACACATACTCGGAAAGGCGGTGCGCCGCGCTGACAAGTGCATGCCTTCTTCACGCACCGAGATCTGACTACCGGAAGCAGCGCGACTCCCTCCCACCTCCCAAAGTCCCCGCGGCGCCCGGCGGGCCGCTGCTCGCTCGGCACAGAACTAGCGACACACTACAACAGCAGGCAGCCGGACACCATCGCATCGTCAGGTCAGGTCAGGTCGGATCAAACGCTCGCGGAGTCGGTCGATCGCTGATGCTCGAACAACCACGCATCTGAGCTCGAACGGATGAAACTGGGTCATCTGAGCTCCCAGACGCGGGGCCACCCCGAGAACGGCCTCGCGACAACACACAGCGGCAGCGATCGAAGAAAAACGGCTAGCGACGCGGCCCGGCCACACATATGCGCCGAGCGCGTGGTGACGTGCTAAGAACCGCTCCGTTAACCGGTCACGACTATCTAAACTACACAATGATTTACATCCGATGTAACAGGGAATCGACGGTGAAAACGGGCACCGGCACCATCCCCGGTGCGCGGCCAGTCGCCCACGTGAGAAACGGCATCGAGATGATGAGAAACATGCAACTTCTGCTCAGTGTGGCCTGTCCCCCCCCCCCCCCCCGACAAGTTAAACGTCACTTCACCCCACGGTAATGTTATAACCTCCACGGCACTGTGCCTCGCACACGTCACCCACGTATTGTCCAAATCTCTTCGCTGCATGTCGCGGAAACGCACGTGACTCAGTTCACGTGCATCGCTGGCGTAACGCGCCGCCGTGTGTTCGTATTCCGCACTCAGTTCGCCGGTGACTGTTCAAGTCACTGTTCAAGTCACCCCGCCAGAGCCACGACTGTCTGTCTCCTCGGCCTCTCCAAAGCCGACATTGACCTCACTGTCCAGTGTCCACCCATCACGTGTAGCGCGGCCGGTCCGGCCCGGTCGCTCCGTGACGGGAGTTTGTACTGGGCGCTGCCGCCGAGCGGGCTCCGGCTGAGCGTGGCTTACAGCTGCACAGAGCTGAACTTGGGCCCCTGGGTGAGGATCAGGTCGGCGTAGGACGACTCCTGCTCCAGTTCCAGCACCCGTAGCTTCTTCAGCACCAGCGTCGTGTAGAACTTCTGCGCCACCTGTTGACAGACGGACAAACAGAGCGGTCAGCCACCGGCTCACTCGGTTGTCGGAACAGCTCGGAGAACGCGACAGGCCAGTGGGAGGCCATTGGTGAACAAAATGTAATTATAACCCAGTAACCTGAGAGGTTTTCATAACGCTCAATATTTCACTGGATGTTTGAGCAGTCTAATGCGACTGTCAAAAAACTGTACGTGAGATACGACACAAATATTACGGTGTGACAAAGAACCATTAGTCTGACAGCGAGCGTTTAGCAGGCTGCTGACGTTTGCGTTTGTAACGCCAAAAAGATGCATGAAATGAACAAGAAAACAAGTAAAAACATAACACACAAGAGACGAAAACGGGCAAACTTCGCATCTACTTCGCGGCTGCTAGACTTTCGCGGAACGCCGCTAACCAGTCTAATAGCATGACCAACATCATTTCCATTTTCTGTCGTGGCAACGCTTTTCGTTCAAGCCCCCGCGGGCCCAAACGAGAATCTCTCCTCGTACATCACATCCGTAGCGGCGATTTGTTCGTGGCTGGAATATATAATCACGGCCATCCAGGGCTGGCCGGGGGCAGATATAGTATGGGGACAATCGCGCCGGGACGGAGCTGGAAATCTCCGCCGAGCGGCAAATCGGCCGGCAGTGGTCCAGCTGTCCATATTTTGGCAATCTCCGGCTGGTGCAGGGCCCGGCTGACGAGCCTCATCACTCACAATGGTCCCAAATGAAACCATTGAAGATATGGAACTCCCGCAACCCAAAGCTTCACTACAAGCTGCGGACTGTAAAATGTCTGAAGCAGCCGCGACCATCTCATTAAGGAAGATTTACGTAGAGCACAAACTCATTACAGTCAGTGGCATGATCCATGAAGCTAGTAAGAAAAGATATTTGCAAGTTCTAGCAAAAGCTGATATGGATATGTTTGGTTATAGTCTGCGGTTGTTATGGGCGAGATGGTCGCATCTGATAGGGCATTTTGGTGGTATCGAGCCACGCGGTCTGGGTATGTCCCCCTAGAGAAGTAGCTCAGGTTGGGATTTTCAATAGAAAATCACAATTCTAGAGAATAGTGATTGTCTTAATTGAAAAGTCCCAACCTTCGGATAGAGGGAAATAGGTGTCCAGCAGACCGCTGATTCCGTTGATTATTTCAGCGCTGCTCGTTAGCCATTTCAGAGCGAACTGCGAACGTAACACTTAATTTGACGATTTGCTCCAGTTCGGTACATAATGATGGGAGCAATCTGACGATGGCAGTCAAATGATGAATACTTTCAGCCTTTTAATGAAAACGAAGAGATTTAATTTGCAGGACGCCCGACTTAGCATCGCCGCAGAGCCGACGAAGAGACTTGCTGCTCGCGTATGTAGAAGATGTCGTAAGAAGCGTTGGGTAAATCATTGGAAATATCTGTAATTATACTGTCCCATTTCCTTCGCCTAGTGCCATCAATCAATACCACAGGCACTGCCTAATATCTGACCTGTTTTCTGTTGTTGCGGCGGCAGAGGTCACTGAAGACCAGCCTGTCGCTGGTCTCAAACTTGGACTTCATGATGCGGTGCATGACGGCGGCTCGCTTGTTGTTGACGCGGTCCTCGTACTGTTCGTACGTCTCGCCCTCCTGCTGGCCGTCATCCGGCTGTGGAGAGGGACAGGTGTTAGTCGTGGGGGCAACGAGGTAACGGGTGCAGAACGGGTGCAGTGGATGGGCTGCTTCAGACACACTTTGTGACTTTAGGGCAAAACTGTAAGCTGGCGTTAAAGCAAAAGTAATCGTTTTTTTAGGACAGAGCCGTCAGTCAGCGTTTGAACCGTAAATAAAGTAATAATCAGACATCCGATTGCGAATGAATTCAAACTCAGCTGTAACAACGTTAGCACAAACATAGCCCAGGCAATGACAATAATTGTGTGTATGAAAGAGCATACGAACTCAAACTTGGTCAAACGATTCGAGCTGTAACGGCAACAGTTTTGGCCTAATAAATTATCAGACACCAAAAATAGTCCCAGGAAAATCACAAACCCCTGAGACCATCGTCTGCCACCAGACTGATGCCCCATAGCCAGGTTACCTCGCCACTGCGCGTGCCCCGACTGACCTGTACGGAGGCCTGCTCCTGCAGCTCCTCCTCCCAGGGAGTGGCCGGCCCGTTGCTGTAGACGCTGAGCGGGCCGCGGTCGGACACGGCGCCCGGCGTCACCGGCGGAGCGATGTTCTCGTCGTAGCCCATGTTGGCCAGGTGGCCGGACGGCTCCTGTTGGTCGTAGCCCATGTTCTCCATGCGCGGGATGGGCGGCGGCTGTTCGGTGATGGGCGGCTCGACGGCCGCCTGCGCCGTCATCACGCTCTCGGGCTGCTCGGCCGGCACGGGTGCCGGGGTGGCCGCCGCAGTCAGTGCCACGGCCGGTGGCTCGGGCGCCGCCTCCTCCGGCGCCGGCGGCGGCGGGGGCGGCTCCGCTGCCGCCGCCGCTGCCTCCGCGGCCGCCTGAGCTGCTGCCGCCGCAGCCTGCGCCTCCGCCGCCGCCGCCTCAGCGGCCGCCTGCTGCTGCTGCTGGAGCTGCTGCTGGTGCTGGAGCTGCTCGTGCTCCATCGCTGCCATCTCTTCCTCCGGCTCCGGCTCGCGCTTCCTCTTGCCCTGGCGTCCGCGGGTGGCGGCGCCGCGCGCCGGCGCCTGCCGCTCGGGCTGCGGTTCCTCCTCGTCGGGCGCGCCGGCCGCCTCGTCACCGTCCTCGTCCGCCACGGGGCGCGACGTCAGGTGTCTCATGTACATCCGGCTGAGTCCCGAGGCCGGGATGGTGCGGCCCGGCAGCGCGAACAGCTTCTCCACGCCGCCCGTCTCCTTCCAGTGCATGAGCCGCTTGGTGGGCGGCGCCAGGTCCAGCGAGGTGACGATGTCGGCCGTGTCAGACAGCTGCGTCTTCATCTCCTCGCCAGAGATGTTCTTCACCTCGTCCACGATCAGCTTCCGCTTCCGCTTACTGCGGGTCACACCGGCTGGAAGGAAAGAACAGTGTTAGAACGCACTTCATAACATAACAATCCATCGACTGACATTGCAATGACAATGCATTTAGAATGAAATTTCAACAACAATGAAATTTAGTTACTTAGGGAATAAGAATAAGGATTTGCACGACCGTCCGACTAATTAGTCACATCACGCCGTATTCTTTAACAGCTCGATCACAACAAGCAATGGCCCTAACAAAATATATTTATCGCCCTAAGCATCACGCTGCGCCGTCGACAAGATGTGACATTTGAAGGTTTGGCACCTCTGAACCACCGCCGTGTCCACGCTCCCCGACCCACGGCGAGTCCCTCACCTCTAATGGCACTGGTGTACACTGCTGGCAGAAGGCCCGAGTACCCTCTAAGCCACTGTCTCCCCACCCTTCTTCCTATTATGACCGGTCGCCTCTCACCTCTGATGGCACTGGCGTCCACGGGCGGCAGAAGGCCCCACTCTGCCCCCACCCCTCCCCCTATGACCAGTCGCTGGTCGTCGGTCGCGTCTGTCTCTCACCTCTGATGGCGCTGGCGTCCACGGGCGGCGGATGGCTACCAGCTCCTGACCACTACCTAGCTGCCCCTCCCGGCTCCCCCTATCTACGAGTATGGCCAGTCGTTGGTCAGTGGTTACTCAGGTCGGCGTCTCTCACCTCTGATGGCGCTGGCGTCCACGGGCGGCAGCGCGAACGTCTCCTCCTCGTTCTGCAGCAGCGTGGTCTGGTCGTGCGCCGGCGGCTCCATCTCCGGCTCGGCCGGCGCCGGCGGCGGCGGCGGCGGCTCGACGGGAGCGTCCGGCCCGGCCGCCGGCTCGGTCAGTGGCGCCGCGGTGACGGCGGTCTCTGCGGGCGGCGCGGCGGCGGCCGCCGGGGAGGCCGGCCGCGAGTCGTCTGAACTGTGACCACCGCCCATCGGACTGGCGTCCATGTGGTGGTCGAAGTCGTCGTCAGAGTGGTGGTCGTCGAGCGCCGGAGGTGCCGGGGAGTCGGCCGGCGGCGGCGGCGCCGGCGGAGCGCTGGCCATCGGAGGGTCGTCGAACAGGCCACCGTCGAAGAGGCCGCCCGCTGCCGGAGGCGGGAGTGTCTCAGAGGAGCTGCGGGTACTATAGCATGGTTCGACGGCAAAATGGTGTTGAAACCAGTTAAGAAGAGCAGCCATGTGGAAAGGCAAAAACAAGTAAAACAAATTATTTACGTTTCAGCATGTTCTTTTGTACTTCATGCCCGCCTTTCCCTGCCAAATCAACCTTAAGCTCCGAACGGTGACATCCTGCCCAAGTATCGCTCACCCCTTTTAGGTAAGTACTAAGTCTCAAAGCCCTAATCATGATAGTATGATCGAGTTCCCATCCCATCCCCCTGGTCGCCTACACATGATGTCCTGTTCCCATCCCCATCACCTACCCATGATGTCCTGGCCGAGGTTGCCCCCGAAGCCGTCATCCCGGATGGGTGCGTCCAGCTCGAGGGCCGCCGGGGTCTGTTTGGAGGTGGACTGCTGGCTGGTCTCGCCGGGCGCCGGCGCCGCCTCCGGCTTGGGCGCGTTGCTGCCGTCAAACAGCAGGTTCTGCCGACAGAGGGTGCATCGTAAATGAACGTAATGGGGAGGTGTTGAATAAATTACAGACGAGGTGAAGTAGAAAAGCCGATCAGAATGTCGCTCAAAGGCTAAACAGTTCGTACGATTAACAAAACCGCGTCAACCATTGGTGACAGGCGGGAAACACATATTGTTGAATGCGTTGATCCGTGAAAAGAAGAGAAATCAGACATCCACAAACAAACGACCGTGGTACATGTACCCAAGTCTCTGCGAACATCAAAACAGGCCTAGGATACCTATTCAGTGAACACATTAATAAAACAACATGATTGGGATAACATCCATCGAATCTTGATTCATATAGCTCTACAGAATTCCTCTAAAGTACCGTAAACTGGGGTGGCTTTGAACTTCCAGGTGACTTTTAACGCCGTTCACTTCTTAGAGGGAATCACAAATATCTTAAAAATGTGAATTATAAATGCAGCCATGTTTTTTTACAGATAAGAATGCACATTTTTTGAAAATGTACATGACATATTGGAAGATTTGTACCTTAGTACATAGGAGTAAAAAATCAAGAACTAAATCAATGTTTTTAGCTTTTTGAGATATACCCGTAAACTTCCATATGTCATGGACTAGTCATTATGGTCATGGAACGGAATGACATATTTTTGCCATCCTCGATGGTTGGCTTATATTGCCCCATCAATTTTTTTTAGCTTGCTTGAGCATGGCCAGTGCTGTGAAGGGATTTGTAAAAGCATGACATTTTTGGAACTTCGCTGGGGTGACTTTGAACGTGTTCAATGTAGCCCCGGTGACATGCATGCCTGACTTGTTGTTCAAAAGACTTGTTGTTCAAAGTAACACTACCAAAATACACTGCATACATTTTGCGCTACAAACTTGTGCCATATCTCGGCTCCAGTCACCTGGCGTCCTCTATCTTAGGGTTGCCGCAGTTGCTGGTACCTCCGGCAGTTGCTGGTACATTCTACCTGGTCAGGTTCGTGACAAAGGCAAAATATGGGTGCAAGATGTATATAGCAATGTTTGTGAGCACTGACGATGGCGTAGAAATGGATTTCATGAGGAAATCCTCAGGAGGCAGCTTCTTTTGGCCAGAGAATCAAGATAGGGGTGTAACAGAGATCGACCAGCTGGTGTGCAAGCTAAGCCAGCCTGACATGGACAGGAGGGGCAGGCTCCACTTCAAGAGTGAGGAACTCTCACCATACAAACTGATGCTGGGGTAAACTCATGACTGACGTGTTCTGACGCTAGCAGGTGTACCTAGTGTTAAGTGTTAGTATTAAGGTGTTAAGTCGGGTGTCAAGTGTTAACTGTGTCCAAGGATACTCTGTACTCAGGTGTTCTCAGGTGTATTTCATGCACAGACCTAGTCGAGTGCATGCATTACACTTGAGTTGAGTTGAATCGAGTGATTTCATATCTTGTGAGTGTTGCTCCACAGTGCCTATGCAAGTGTTAAAGGTAGACTGCCACCTTTTTTTCCACAAAACGGTTTTCACTAGAGCTGAGCCACCTATGTCCCAGACCGAAGTCGGTTTTCCGAAATTCGAACCCGTTTGCGAGAAATCGGAGACCAAAGTTCAGTTTGATGCCATTTTTTTAGTCCAAGAAAACCGACATCTCTACTGTTTATCGATAACTTTGAAACATGAATTTTCTTATCTTTTGGTAAATATATGTTAAAACTTTGATTGTTTCGAGATCAGAGAAGAATTTTGGAGTGTCAAAATAAAAGTTAAACTTATATATTCAGT
Organism: Amphibalanus amphitrite; assembly: GCF_019059575.1. NCBI lineage: Eukaryota > Metazoa > Arthropoda > Thecostraca > Balanomorpha > Balanidae > Amphibalanus > Amphibalanus amphitrite. The sequence continues at coordinate 456,019 of NW_024881926.1, forward strand.
AGTTCATTTTTTCCAAAAAAAAGTGTGGGAAATGGGGTTTAACATGGGCCAGACCCATTCCAAATGAGCCATGATTTTTAAATGTTTTACGAGCTTAAATGCAAAATAAATTAAACATGGCCAATTTCTTATGAAATCATATATTAGTAAATCATAAAATACCTTACTTTTTCAAATAAAATGTAATAATCTTATGACTTTGAAGTCTAGTGATGTGTAAACATTGTCGCTAGACATTAACCGATTGATAAATGTATGATAATCGACAATTTTCTTCGCGATTTACGTGATGATACTTTGTCAGGTGAATTCTAAAATTTTGTTTTGTCCAGGGAATAAATCATAGGCCGATCTGAGAAAACTTTTTGAAGGTGGCAGTCTTCCTTTAAGGTGAGTAAGTAAGGTGTTTTCCATGAAAGATGCTTCTTTTTACTCACTGTGTGTGTGCTAATTTCTGTGAATATGGTGTTTGATTCATCAGCAGAGGCTGTTACAAGAAGTTGTGTTTTTTGCTTGATGAGCTCGCCTTGTTTTGACTACTACCCCAAGAAGGACTTTTGCAGGTATCAATTGTTTTTTGCCTCTTTTTTAAAAAGCATCAGGGTGTTGAAAGCCACCCCAACCGGCACGAGGAATTGCACACCTAATGAGATAAATGATGAAAAACACTGTTCCAAAGTCACCCCATTGCGTGGTGACTTTGAACACCATATATTTTTTTAAATAGGAAAATGGCTATACCTAATTTTTTGTTGACACCATGGATGGATAAGGCCAGACTCAGCCCACAACATGTCCATGTTTCACATTTCTATCTACAGTAGTTTTCAAGATATTCACCGATAAGTCTCAAAACTGTCCAAAGTCTTAATACGTTTTACGACTAAAAAGACACTTATTTACAACACACACTTTTCACATCATAGCTGATAGCACACATATGCTCAAACTCTTCCCTCCAACGTCAAACCCGCCCTACCCCTGGGCCGGACCAGAGCGCCCCGACTCACCGTGTTCTCCAGAGTGGGCTCGAGCGAGTTGGCGTCTCGCATCAGCTCGACGGGCGGCTCGGCGTCGAAGCCCATGTCGCCGAAGCCGTCGTCGCCGGTCACGAGCGAGATGTTACCGTAGTCCTCTCGCATCGTGATCTCCTCCGCCCTGGACTGGTTGAACGAGAACTGCGCCTGGATGTCCACGTCACTGAAAACGCGGAGCAGTTAGGAATAACTATGTGATAACCCGCGAGTTGCTGGGGGGGGGGGGGCGTTAAACGCCCCCACTTTTTTTTCGCCGGGCCATAGCATAAAAACGGCGCGCCAAATTTTGGGTACCTGTAGACAATTGATTGATGTGTGTTGTGACAAAGTTTCAAAAAAAAAAAAATCGGTCGGAAAATTTTTGAGATATCGAGGTTTTAGTGACGTCATGATTTCTGAGTTTTCGACCAAAAACGGCATATGTTCAAAAATCACATAAAATCACAGAATAGACATACAGACATGCCGTAAACGCCATTAGACTGCCAATACCATGAACAATCAAATGGCTATCTTCGATTATTGATTATCGATCCGCATTTCGCAAAATCTTGAACTGAATCTTGGCAATTTCTCGTGACTACTTCACGACCATGATACATGTATTTCTTAAATTAAACTTTTTGAGCCAAACACGAACACATATGACAAAATGAATGTCACCATCGTGTTCTACGCCCCAAATTACCCATAAAACATGTGTCACAGGCTGCGAATATCAGTTTCGATTTTCGGGGATATGTGCCTACCCGGTTGACCTGACCTTGACCCTGGCCTATGCTTGACTGACCCCTACATGGAGCTGACACTCTTGTAGGCCGTATATGATGGATTGTGCACCGTTTGGACAGAGTTTATGACGAGAGGCGCCCATTGCGAAGTCCTGAAGTCCATGCTACTGAAAGCCCGATTTCAGGTGTTTGACCTGACCTTGACCCGACCTGTGACCTCAAAATTCAACTTTAAAGTACTCATCTGAAGCGTCTCGTTGCGTTCTTTCGTTTGCCGCCTCGTGCGTTTCGCTGCGCCTATTGGTTCTCGAGTTATCGGCTGGGGGCGTTTCACGCCCCCCCCCCCCCCAGCAAACGGTGGGTGGCGAAATACCCCAGCAACTGCCGGGATAATAAGCAATAAGGGGAAGGGCAAACAAGCTATTTTATGGAAACGTTTCATCACCCTTGTGACACAACATACCTAGTAAATATACCATGAGTGGAAAGAGTAAGCTAAATGGGAAAATGCTGAAAAAGACTGCTCCCAGTCCCAGAAAGCTTACTTGAGCTCTGGCATGGCCGTGTCGAAGTCGTGGAAGACCTCCGGGAGGGTGATGGCGTTGACGGCCGCCTCTCGTTTCTCCTCCGGCAGGTCCACCATGCCCGGCCGGAAGGCCATTTTGATCTTGACGAATGCTTCATTGCAGTCGGCCAGCAGGTACTTCTCCTTCTTGGAGTAGATGCGCACCACGCCCAACATGAGATGTCCAGTGGTCCGCAGGGCGAGCTTCACCTGGGGGCACGGAGACAGGTGATGATACAGGACTAGTGCAGATACACACAGACAGGCGATGCACTGGTAACAAGATAGGATGTTTGGTTATCAAATATGGGTAAAATGCGAGCTCAGTGTGATAATTTACGAGTATAACTATTACGGGCCAGCGAGATATGAGTCTTTTCAATCTAGCGGGGGAAAATATCAGCATGAGCGGCTCAGCCCGACCCGGCCGGCCTGTGATGCTTTTGAGAGATTTATATCTTTGCAATCGTACATCCGTTTGACGAGCAGTCCCCTCAGATGGCTAACCCCGTCCCTTCTAACCCAATATTGACGACTTTCGATGCATTTAGAAGACCGTCGCGGCACGTGCCACCTGTTAGGTCAGGGGTATTGAAACTGTTCAGCTTACATAGCGCTCTTGCGTTGATTTCTTCTGAACCATACATACGTTTGACAGACTGTCAGTGCTCTCTTGTCCCTCCCCATCCCTCCGTCCTACCCCAATGTCGACAATATTGATGCATTTCGGTGACCATTACGGCGTCGGCATGTGCTACGGACAAATCGAGGACGTCAAAATTGTTCTGCTTACAATGACTCAGTAATGGCTGTGCCGATTGTGCTGAAACTTTACCTAGCCATGAGCGCCAACCAAGCAACGCATTCCTATTTGTTATGGTTGGGGTGATAATGCACATCTGCAGTGCACAAGTGCACTTGCTCTCAAAACTGGTTGGGTTCATTGTGCTAAAAGTATGTATGCTGTTGGACAGAGTGCATGACTCACTATTGTGTTCACTTCTTATTCGTCCAAAAAGTGTTTTTCTGTTATATCAAATATCTAATACATACCTACACAAATGACAAAACCAAGACTTGATTTTCAACAAAATACTACAAGAAGTGGCAAAATATTCTGAAAAACTCCAATTAATTTATCATTATTTTCTTCAGGTGTTCAGGCACCTGAGCAATAAATTGCCAAGTAAAATATCCATAGGTACCTGTTTTCAGAAATATAATGAATGATAAAATGTAAACAGTATAACCTAACTCATGCACCATTGAAAAAGCAAAATGCAACAAGTGCAGCAATCAGACAAACAGCAGTTCATGACACAAACCTTTGGCTGTAGAATACCATCCACAGATTTCTCAATGTTTGTTTCAAACACATTGGCTTTGGTGAGTTTCTTGTCCCAATGGGCCGCCAGCCAAATCCTGGCCAGCGGGCCCTTCTTGTTGAGAACATACTGGGCATAAAACATGGCTCAACCTGAAAAGAAACACAAAATTCAAATGACATTACACTTTATAGCAAACCTTAGCCTCTTTCCTGTTCAAGAGCTCAAAGCTAGTTGAAAAGCTAAATGCATCTAAAAGAGATGTGATTTAAGCCTGGAATATTAAAATATTGGCGACAAATATTCAATCTTAATTTTATATGCACAATACAGCTATTCAATTAGCCATATCTAGTGCAAGATATTGAACTATAGCAGGACTTAAATTAGTCTTCAAGGACATTCAGAGGAACTTAGTTTGGCATTAGTAGATCAGACGTCACACGAAGGTTTTCCAACCAAGGAGAGGCGCTAGGTATAGGTTTGTAGGTTGTAGGGTAGGCTTGTAGGTTTGTAGGTTGTAGGTTTTTAGGTTGTAGATTTGTAGGTTAGGTTAGGTCAGGTTAGGTTAGGTTTATTTAGGTTTTGTTAGAAAGAAGTACCTCCAGGCATAGTGCCTCTCCTTGGTTGGAAAACCTCTGTGTGACGTCTGCTCTACCAATACCCTAAGTTTGTACTATCCCAATTCCCAATTGAGTTTTTAATGACTGGAATCAGATATACTATATAAATTCCATAGAACAGGTGCTCCAAAACACTGAAAATATTAAATACCTATTGTATATCATAAATTATCATCCATTTTGATTTCAGCATTTTTTTAGCTTCATGATATAATATGGTCCCATCATAAGGCTACAACACAGATATATCAAGTACTAACCACTTCTCACTCCTCTTATTGAAATGCACAGCATATTTTTTTGCTTCTAACTCAAGTTTTAGGTGAAAAATATGCCATGTACTCAAATGAGAGGAACGAGAAGCAATTTCCACACGACAGCTGTGTTTCAGCCAGTAAGGTTCACCAGGAGTTTAACAAGTTAATCATCATCATACCACTGATTCAATAGACTGTTTTCTGTTCTAACATATTACAACCCTTAGCAGATTACAACCCTATGCATCTAAGTCATGTCGGCATAAACCACCAACGACTCAAGTCTCAACTACACTAACTAACCAATCTCCTGGACAACATGACTACATGTTTATGATTTAAAACAGTAATGCTTCACCAGCACATACCTTTCTATGGATTGTCCAAATTCAAATTGAAATGAGATAAATACTTCAGTTATCACTTCACTTGTCAGACCGAGACTTAGGTCATTTTGAATAGGTACTTCAACCTCAGTAGGCGGAACTATGGTCATGAGTACCCAAATATAGGAACGTTCCCATTTTTGGGAACGGAGTTCCCAAATATGGGAACGGGCGTTCCCATTTATGAGAACGGAAGGCAATTTTTCGGCCGTTCGCCCACTAAAACTCATAAGTGCATCACGTGTCAAAAAAGTGCACGCTGATTTAAGTATCTACTAAATCTCCATAAAGTTATCTTTAATCTGACCGTGGAACAAGGAAATTGACCGTAGAATGATATTTTTAATGATTTTTTAAAAATGACGGAATGGTGGAAATATGGGTTATACGACATTTAACATGCAATTTTAAGGAAAATGAAGCATTTTTTAGTTTGAGGTAAAGTATAATAATTTTTGCCTGGTTATGAACTTTCATACTGTCGACACCAGATGCTGATAAATGCAAGCGAAGACGCGGACGGTCCCGAGGTAATATTGTTGACTTTTGGTGTCGGGGCGGACGACCGCGTGGAACGTGAGTGAATTTACCGAACTACTGTTGTAAACTCAGTTTAAGCGGTTGAAAATTATTCAGCTGTATTTTATTAACCCTGAAAGACATATTTTATTTGGATGCTAGCTGTTTAGCGTTGCTTTTAAGGAGCGTCATGAGCGTGGTTTTTGCCTTCGGTATTTTTAAGCACGATCGTTTTGGGGGAATTTCTTTTATGCAGGTCGCCCTGTGTGGCTTATTTATAATTTTCATGCTGATTTTGATCATTTCTCGTGCCCATCCTACCAGGCTTTTTGCCACTTGCACTCATTAAGAAAGGAAAAAAGTAGATTTATATTGGGACTAGGTGTTTTGAGAGTGAAACATTTCAGCGTTCCCATTTTTGGATACTTACTTGTGCTCGTCAACTATCGGTGATAAATAGACAGGTGCTTGACATGTCTCCACCCTCGGCGCGGACGGTGGATATAGGCATGGAAGACGTTGTTGAACATCGCTGAGCGTTGTGAATTACGTAATCCTGCAGAGGGGGGCGTGCCCGCTGCGAGATCGACGGGAATAAAAGCGCAGAAGACCGGGCGAAACATGCGACGGTCTAGCCGGAAAGGTCATCTGATGATTGTTGCGTTAACAATAATTTGCGGCGTTGGACGTGATGCTTGTTAATGAAAAGAGACCCTGAAAGGCGTCGGTGAAATCGTTCCCAATTTTGGGTACGCCGTTCCCATAATAGGGAACGCTTGCAGCGCCAGTGTACGAGAGCGTTCCCAAATTTGGGCTCGCGGCCCGGATGATGGACTGCTTTAGAAATAGGGGAACGATTAGAAACTACGATGGGCCTTACAATATCAAACTCTTTCCCAACAATATTGAGACAAATATCAGGCGGTTCACGATCGTTTTATATTTTTTGGACGTCATTTAACGGTTCTTTTTCTTGTTTTAAATAATGCCTACATGGCGTTCCCATATTTGGGTTTATCGTTCCCAAACATGGGAACGAAAATGCGTTCCCGAAAATGGGTACGCTTGACCATAGTTCCGCCTACTGACCTGTCAAAAGGTAATCTGCATTTTGCAATTAGCAGCAAATGCGGTGATTGTGGCACTTCTTCCTGAAAGATTAGTGGAGCGCCACGGCTGAGCCCAAGGCAAATATCAAATAATTGATCCAAAACAAGCTCTATATTCGCAAAACACACTCGCACAGACGTTCTCAAACAATAAACAGTAGTTTCGACAAATCTGACGCAGAGACGCCAAATAATAACGGCGCAAGTAGGGATACCAGATTTGGAACTAGACTAATTCCAAAAACTTAAAAGCCAACCTTTTTCTATTTTCCCTTATGATTTGCTTTCAACAAAATTTAACTTTTAATCTCTTTTTCTGTTTCATTTAACTGTTTTATTTTCAAAGCAAAATTTTCGCATTAAAATAATTAGCTTCTCATAAAAAGCTAGTAGATAATTTTTCCCGCGCGTTTTGGGTAGTATATTATGCATTATGCAAATACTGTGGCTTAGTGCCCTGATTATGGCATTTTACCCCGCGTTCGATGTCTCTCGGACGGCGAAGATTCTACGCCGTCCGGCCAATCACGTTCTATAACCGCAGCCGAGCCCCCGCTGACCTTGGACGGGATTGGCCGGACGACGTAGAATCTTCGTCGTCCGAGAGACATCGAACGCGGGGTTAAATTAGTTTGGTACCTTAGCATATTTTAGCAAAACTGAGCTAATGCATGATCCCACGGCACTTAGCACTAGCAGCGCCAACCGCGAGCGTTATAAATACGTATGCGGTTTTAGCTGTTTCGGTCCGTCCTCGGTCCTCGCCACCCTTAGGATTAACCTGGTGGGGTCTGTTTATAACGCGACCTGATGGGGGGGGGGCTATTTTTGCCCCCCCCCCCGTATCTCCGAAACTACTGGACGTATCCGCAAAATTCAAACGGCGTTCGAAAGCCCAGGGCTGGTAAAAAGCGCCGATTCGCTGATAATATCTATATCGGAGCCAGAACAATAGCTGTACAAGCTATTTAGGGAGCCAGAAATAAGCGTTTCAACGCAAGTATGCATGTGCAGGATAACTGTTAAGTTTTGTTTAATATTTTCATTTTATTTCTACGACAAACCTTTAAATACAAGATGCCTGAGCACAAATATATCCTATGGCAGCCATTCTATAACTCAGGAACTACTGGGCCGATCGTGACGAAAACACCACCAGTCGATTCAGCGTATGCGATTTCATCAGCCGTTTCGAATATGGTGACCTCAGGTGACCTCGGTGACCTTGGGAGGTCACATGACCAATGTGGCCTATGGCAGCCATTCTATAACTCAGGAACTACTGGGCCGATCGTGACGAAAACACCACCAGTCGATTCAGCGTATGCGGTTTCATCAGCCGTTTCGAATATAATGACCTCAGGCAGATCCTTGTGACAGCACAAGAAAAAAGTGAGCTCGCTCAGCTCAACTCCGTCTTATCCGCTCCCGCTCAGCTCCCGCTCAGTTTAACGCGGCTCAGCTCAGCTCACGTTCCGCTCAAACCGGCTGCGCTCCGCTCACGCTCAGCTCAGCTCAGCTCAGTTTCCGCTCAGCTCAGCTCAGCTCAGTTTCCGCTCAGCTCAGCTCAGCTCAGTTTCCGCTCAGCTCAGCTCAGTTTCCGCTCAGCTCAGTTCAGTTTCCGCTCAGCTCAGTTCAGCTCAGCTCAGTTTCCGCTCAGCTAAGCTCAGCTCAACTCAGTTCCCGTTCAGCTCAGCTCAGTTTCCGCTCAATTCAGCTCAGCTCAGTTTCCGCTCAGTTAAATTCAATGCCACCCATTGCCGAATGCCGAATGCCACCCATATCTCCGTAACGTGTCGGGGTCCGGCCAATGACGTCACGGCAATGCGTGTGCTGATTGGTCATGGACATCGAATCATCGGGACACAGGTCGGGACATCACGCCGCAGTGGATAAGGATACCTACCAACCGAACGGCTTACAACGGTGCGAACGGGGTGCAATAGAGGAATGTAGCGATTTCCCGACCGATCGCTTCAGTTTGCGGTGTCGAACTAGGTACATGGCCTTTCACCTAGTGACGTCTTTGGTTTGTATATAATATTATTTCCAGTTTATCATGTTTCTAGTGTTTATAGTGTATCAATATTCAATGCACATTGCATTCGGTTTTATATTTTTATCCGTTCTCATCATCTTCCAGTGTACCTACTAGAACTGGATCTCAGCTCAGCTCAGCTAAATCAGCTCAGCTCAATCGGCTCAGCTCAGCTCGCTCAGCTCAGCTCCGCTCAGCTCAGCTCAGCTCGCTCAGCTCAGCTCAGCTTAGCTCAATCAGCTCAGCTCAGCTCAATCAGCTCAGCTCAGCTCAGCTCAGCTCAGCTCAATCAGCTCAGCTCAGCTCAGCTCAGCTCAGCTCAGCTCAGCTAAGCTCAGCTCAAGCTCATTCAGCTCAGCTCAGACAGCAGCTCAGCTCAATGCATTACTGAGCCGGCTCAGCTCACAGCTCAACAATTTGGCAAAATGTTGAGCCGGCTCATGAGCTGAGCTGATTTTTGAGCGGGCTCAACTGAGCTGATCACAAGTCTGACCTCAGGTGACCTCGGTGACCTTGGGAGGTCACATGACCGTTGTGGCCTATGGCAGGCGCAGCCATTCTATAACTCAGGAACTACTGGGCCGATCGCGAAGAAAACACCACCAGTCGAATCATCGTATGCGATTTCATCAGCTGCTTCGGATATGGTGACCTCAGGTGACCTCGGTGACCTCAAAAGGTCAACTTTACGTTTTCGCCTATTGCAGCCATTCTATAACTCAGGAACTACTAGGCCGATTGTGACGAAAACACCACCAGTCGATTCAGCGTATGCGATTTCATCAGCCGTTTCGAATATGGTGACCTCAGGTGACCTCGGTGACCTTGGGAGGTCACATGACCAATGTGGCCTATGGCAGCCATTCTATAACTCAGGAACTACTGGGCCGATCGTGACGAAAACACCACCAGTCGATTCAGCGTATGCGGTTTCATCAGCCGTTTCGAACATAATGACCTCAGGTGACCTCGGTGACCTTGGGAGGTCACATGACCGTTGTGGCCTATGGCAGGCGCAGCCATTCTATAACTCAGGAACTACTGGGCCGATCGCGAAGAAAACACCACCAGTCGAATCATCGTATGCGATTTCATCAGCTGTTTCGAATATGGTGACCTCAGGTGACCTCGGTGACCTCAAAAGGTCAACTTTACGTTTTCGCCTATTGCAGCCATTCTATAACTCAGGAACTACTGGGCCGATCGTGACGAAAACACCACCAGTCGATTCAGCGTATGCGATCTCATCAGCCGTTTCGAATATGGTGACCTCAGGTGACCTCGGTGACCTTGGGAGGTCACATGACCGTTGTGGCCTATGACAGCCATTCTATAACCCAGTAAACATGACGACGTCGGCCCGAGGCTCGGCCCGACGTCGGCCCAAGGTCGGTTCCACCTCGGCCCGACATCGGCTGGACGTCGGATATGCCCGCATGTTCCGACGTCCAGCCGAAGTCCAGCCGACGTCGAGCCGACGTCCGGCCGAGATCGTTTGCCGAGGTTGACGAGATCGTTTGTCGTTGGACCGACGGGACCGACATCGGCATGTTTATTGGGACAACGCGCCAAAAATATCAACCGGCGGCGGGATTCGAGCCCCCCAGTCGCCGACGTCGGCATGTTTAGGGGAGAGTGGGGTAATTTGGCCGCTTTTTTTAGAAAACGATAGGTATAACTTAAAATTGACAACACATTTCTGCATTTTCTCAACGCTGGCAGGTGTCGCATTCATTTTACTTTACTGGACAGTGAACTTGAAATGATAGAGTAATTACTTATATTGAAATTGTGACGTATTGCAAAGGTCTGCAAGGCGGCCAAATTGCCCCACTAGCAGGGTTATTTGGCCGGGGGTGTGGGGCAATTTGGCCGGTGTTAGTTTGCGGTCGGGATTTTCTGTTATATTGCGAGTCAGCTTCAGATTCAGCAATGACGTGTGTCCTATGACGCATTTGCCGCATTTTGGAGGTTGGCTCAGGTGTCACAGGGGTCAAAATAGCCAAATTAGCGGCTCTAGAGGCGATCACAGTTTTTTACGAATAACTTTTGAAGTAATGAAGCTAGGCCAAAACTTCGAGTACCATCGTAATTCTCTCGTCAGTCCGCATCGAAATATATATGTGTTGACCTTGAGAAGTCAAGGTCAAAGGTTGACCTCAGGTCACGTTGCATCAGGTCGCTTGACCTCAAGGTCATGTGATTTCAAGGTCATCATGCATATCATTCGATGTGCCTTGGCGAGCTGAACAGAATGAGACCATTTGTGCGGCTGTACCATTTTTATGTAAGGATTTATTAGCAGAAAACGTTTGGTAACCTTTGATGACGTCACATGCTCTTACAGTTGACCAATCGGAAGTAGTAGCAGTCAAAGTTGGTCATGAATCATGTCATTTATGGTACAATTGACCATGAAAACTCGGCTGTCCCAGCATAGTGACCATGAACGCACCGGCCAAGTTGCCCCGCTAGTCCCGGCCAAATTACCCCATATTGCCATTCTGAAAATTTTTGTCTATAAAGTCATCACGGCTTTACGGAATTAGATGAAATTGCTCTTGGAACCGCTGAACACCCCCAAGAATGGCGCTATAATGTCTGAATTCGTTTTTAGCCCAAATACTACATGTTATACAACTTTGTAAACAGAAGTAAAAGTTACCATTTTCTAATGAAATTAACGTTTTATTAATTTTAAATCAAACTACAAGGGGCAAAGTTTTGACATTTGTCCTCCAGTTATTTCTACCCATGACAAATGAGTAGAGACTAGAGTTATTTCACTCATTTTATTAGACATCGTACAGGTGGGGGCGGCCAATTTACACCACCGGCCAAATTACCCCACTCTCCCCTATCCATCCATGTCAGATTAGCTTCTGCATAGGGGTTTCAATAGTTTTCACAGCTTCGCACCCTGGGCGTGTTATTTGTGGTAACAAAATCACGAAGACTGTGCTCATATGAAAATGTCGGCTTCAACCATTTCAGTAATAGACATTTGTCAATTATGTGGGTGACTAATGACTTTCTAATGAGGTAATAAACCACCCAGCTTACCTTTATGCAGTCTCTATGTTTCTTGGGACCCGGTCTCACCGCGGGATCTTCAGCAGCTGTCACAGAGTGCAAACTCAATTGGTGTTGATTTTGTTTGATTTTGAGTTTCTTACATTACGCAAATTTCCTCAAGAGTGAAAAAGTTACACTTGTCCCAGAACGCGCTCAACGTTCACAATGCATCCATATAAAGTATAAACGTGCCCTAGTTCACAGCCCACCTCCAGATTTATCCACACAAACGTGCCCTAGTTCACAGCCTACCTCCAGATATATCCACATAAACGTGCCCTAGTTCGTAGCCCTACCTCCGTTTACGCAGAAGTCACACCCGTACTTGTCCAAAGTCTCGAGGGTGGTAACGTAAGGAGCGGCTTCCACTACCTCGTCGACCCATTTGATGGCGCGCACCATTTTGTATCTGGTGACACGGTCGGGGTGGGTCAGGACGTGGTTAGGGAGAAATACCGTCACATATTTCTCCCTAACGGTATTTCATAATGTTTTGACGGTACTTATATTCACTGTGGGTATTTCATGCCACCCCCCGGGGGCGAAGGGCGTGAAATACCGTCGGATCATCCCATAGACACCATGGCGAACACCATGGCGATATCGGGATAAAACACCGTTACGGCACATAAATAATACATGTGATGCAGTGCGCTACTCGTTTCGCTCTGTAGGGTTACCGGAAACATGAATCATTTGACGGCCTACATTCCACTTAGAGTTATGTTTTATGGATCTCAAAATAAACCCACCCATAAAAAATACCGCAATTTGAAACAGAGTTTACTTATTTACAGGTATGCGCAAATCTAAAAAACAGCAATTTTCTTTTGTTTGTGCTTAACAGTTAACACAGTCATGCTTCACTCCATTTCGGGAAGAGAGCCAGCACTCAGGCATCCTGAGAGGCACTCAAGGCTCACCCCCTACAACCCTTACCATTCGCCCCTCCCTCACCTGCGCTTACCGCCATCTCCCGTGGTGTCACTGACCGTTCCTCCTCGGTGAACACGGGCGGCCCCTTGTGCTCGGTGACCTCTGCGTCACTGTGCACTCCCACCATCAGGTAGTCGCCCATGGCTTTGGCCTGGCGCAACGAGTTGGCGTGACCAAAGTGCACCATGTCGTAGCTGCGGGAGAGATGCTCGACAGCGCTGCATTTCAGTACTGTGGACGAATATTGACAATAGCTTATGCATCGTGATTGACTGTCCCGTCTGCAACTAATTCGAATAAGGTGTGGCTGTTGGTGCAATTTGCCCCGCGGCCCGCACCAGAGCTGCCCCTGGTATATGCTGTGCCTCGTCGCCTCATTTCATAATTTGTATTCAGTGTGGCAGTGCATGATTGATGTTGTAGATACCTTTTAGGTACCTTAGGTACCTTCATGTAAGATGTCGGGCTTTTCATTGTTGAAATGTGACGGAGACAGCGTTGGTGTTCACACAGCTGTTCTTGGAGTCTTGCTGGACCTCCCCCGTACCCCGCCCCCTTCCCAATACCCCGGTGTAGGTCTGGGGCCCCACTGATGGACTTGTGTTGATATCATAGGAGAGTCACTGCCCTTATCCTAGTCCAGTATTTATTGTAGGGGGATTGAAATACACGCAGTCCCTACGAGTTACAAAATCTGGTGTGTGTACTGCGTCTCGAGGGCATATATGATCGGAATGATCGTGTTCAGAATTGTTACGGAGCGAGCGAAGCGAGCGTAGTCTTTCCTTAGATTAACGGAAATTTCTGAGTATGAGCGGCCGGCCGGCCGGCCGGCCGTGGTCACGCTTTTGCGACGCTTATATCTCAGCAACCACTTGACCGATTTACATGCGGTAATTTTTATAGGGTAGCTTCATTCCTTCTACCAAGTATTGGACTATTCCCGATGCATGTGGGTGACCCCTTATGCACGTGCCACGTGCAAAACGAAGAGGTGTCACTTTTGCAATTGTTGCAATATCTCGGTAACTACTGGGCCGATTGCGCTGAGAGTTGGCATGTAGGTAGGCACCCACTAGGCAATGCATATCCATGTGCCAGAGTTGGGGTGCTGCTGCACGTGCGCACGTGCAGGGGTCGTTTCCAGATCTCGAGAACGGCTGGACCGATTGCGCTCAAATTTGGTACACGGTTACGGAGCAGTTAGTAGGGTGCCGTGCACAAGTCAGTTGGGACCCATCTTGCACGTGCGCACGTGCAGGGTGCCGCTTCCAGATCTCGAGAACGGCTGGGCCGATTGTGCCCAAATTTGGCACATCGCTAGAGACCAGTTAGTAGGGTGCCGTGCACAAGTCAGTTGGAGGTACCCCCTCGCAATTTCGCACGTGCAAGGCCCACCCTCTCGCTCGCTCCGTTAGTCGCCCCAAAAGGCGTTATACTGGTTAGCATATCGTGAACATTTTACCTATACCTATTTGTGCCATGTTCTAATGCCTGAACAATGCGATAAGTTATGTATCAAATCCTACGCGTCAATGGTGATTAATTATGAAACCTTCTGAAACAAAATATATATATTTTGATATGCATGTATTTGTTTGAATCAAAGATAAAAATAACAAATATAAGTATTAAAATAATAAACATATTTTGATGTATTGATCAAAATGTAGGTACACAAACTATATAGGTAGGTACATACAGTCTATATACACACATATTTACAGAAGTATTTACAGATCACAGCAGCAACTACCACACGGGGTAATACAAATGCACAAAATCACAAATACCAATAACTATGCCTACGCGTGTATGTAGGAACAACGTAATAATAGGGGAAGATGGGGGGAACACCGACCCCCTTAACCTTTTAGGGTCTAGTCACGTAATTTTTGGCCAAATGATCAATCTCTCAGCTACATCGGATTGTCGCATCAATTTTACATACATATCAACCAATTGTTTTCTTGTAGTTTCGTTCATAATTGCATTATTCCACATTTAGTAAATGTCTACATTTTTCGGGGTAACACCGACCGTTGGGTAGCACCGCCCGAGCTCAGCAGGCAACGAAATTTGATGATTGATGGTTAAGCTTTTCTTCTTATAGTAAATTTCGAGGCGTTTTAGTATATTTATAAAATACAGTGGAAACAATTTTGTTATACCTATCCCTGGTACAATGTAGTACTCATGTATATGTATGGACGACTAAAAGTCGCAAAATTTCATTTTCTCGAAATTTTTCATCATCCTCTAAAAAGAAAGCATAGCAACTACGTTCTTTCTTTATATGAAATGCGTCACTCCTGGGTTAAGTGTCACAATGTGCTATTCAATACCAAACTTCCCAAGTGGGCGGTGTTACCCAAGTGTCTGCATTTTTCTAAAAATTCCTTCAATATCGCAGCACGACAAAAATTTCGCTCGAGCAGGAGCACGAAACGTTCGGATGAGTCCTAATTGTGGCAAAAATGCCACTTCAGGACTATTGTCTGTCAAATAAGATAAGTTTTTTTCCTGCTAAGTATGCTAGAAAAAGTATAAAACGTATTGACGAAACGTAAAATTCGGAATTTTTCGCAAATCACCCAAACCAATGCGGTGCACTGCCCATACCTGCACTTCTGTTGACGTCACGCTGCCAGAAGACAGTTAGTTGCCGCCCTACACTGAAAAATAATGACACCTAAAAGGGGTGTTTTTTGAAGCGTACCAAAAACGCGCAGTTTTCTGGAGTCCGATTACACCCGGAATCAGACACTTTCTAGGGTATTATGACACTGGTTGAGGGTGTATTTTTACACCGTACGTCGTCGAATGATTCCCGGAATCATACGCCTTATGGAATAAAAATACACCCCAAATCAGAGTCATAGTACTCTAGGAAGTGTCTGATTCCGGGTGTAATCTGACTCCTGGAAACTGCGCGTTTTTGGTACGCTTCAAAAAACACCCCTTTTAGGTGTCACTTCCGGAAGTAATCGTATTTTGAGGGTGTATTTTGATCCCACACGGTGTATGATTCCGGGAATCATTTGACGACATGTGGTATAAAATACACTCCCAACCAGAATCAGATTACCTCGGGGGTGTCTGATTCCGGGTGTAATCGGACTCCTGGAAACTGCGCGTTTTTGGTACGCTTCAAAAAACACCCCTCGTAGGTGTCACCTCAACGGTGTCAAATGACTCTTGGGATGGTTTTTCTATACCGGTTCAGAGCCTGTTCCTACTTCCTGTTAGCGTCATACATCAGCTAATATCAATATTACCGGTACTATTGGTCTCTTATATGAGAAATACCGGTAATATTCGAGTGCGGGGATTGGGTTGTGTGCAGGGGTGAGCGATGCACTCGAACCGAGCTGCGGCGAGGGTATAAAGGGTATATGTATTCATCGCATCAGAAAAAAAAACAGGTCGCCTGGGCCCTTATCTTGAGACCAATACATAGTATGGTACAACTAACCAACATACCCATGGGTATGTTCTGCTTCTGAAGCTTATAGGAACGATTAGCCAGACTGCAACGAGACTTTAAATGTAGCTTACATGTGTCTTCACCCTTGCAGCTACAATTTTATCTATTGACGATGACGTCTTCTTTTCAATCAGTCTTTATACCAGATATTGTCAAATGATTCTCGGAATCATACACCTTATGGGATCAAAATACACTCTCCAACAGAGTTATAATTGCCGTTGTTAACCACGTGACGCAAATTAACAATACATGCATGTCATTCTTTATTTTATATGCAACAATAAATTCCAAAAAATTTGGGCACGAAATGTATGGCGAAGTCTAATGAAAACTTATCGTAAGGCGCATGGGTCCGTGACTCCATTCACCGTAAGGAATTACTCACATTTCAACAATGTTCCATCAACCGGTGATTATTGCTACTTACTTAGGTAGAGTTATTCTGCAGCTTAATGACATAAAAACTTACCTCCGTTTCCATAGTGCGTTGCAATCTTACTGTCCTCACTTCATAATTTCACCGAGTGCAGGGCGCCTCCTTATTTGAATACGTACAGAGCAAGTTACAAATAAAAACTGAACTTTATCGTTAATGCACTATCACTTGAAACAAAACTACACTTCAAACAACGTTTTGCGACATTACAAGCACGTAAATTCAAATAATTCCTGTCCTCACTCACACCTCACACACCACGTGGCACACCGCGCGCGCAACTGAAGTCCAACGGCTTTCTAACGGTTTTCCTCAAGGTCGCACTATTTCGTCTTCGTGGTGGACCGACTAACACAAATGACGTCACAAGACAATGCAGCCTGCTGATTGGCCTATTTCATCTTCGTGGCGGACCAGCAGCACACACATGACGTCACTCGGGGCATTGACTCAAATCACTGAACCTAAACCAGGGTTATGGAGTCAGAGTCGGAGTCCGTTGGAGTCGACATTTCTGCTGGCCGTAGTCGGAGTCGGTTGGAAACGACAGTTCTGGCCGTAGTCGGAGTCGGAGTCGATATTGGAAGCCGGAGCTGGATTCGGAATCTGATTCACCGAAAATCTCTTGATTCTGCAGTGTTGATTCCTACCACCAGTGACGTCAAAACAACTTCTGTAATAATGTAGTGTTTTTTGATAATATCATGTGGAGTTTTTGAGCCCTATGGGTGTCATTTCACTCATTTGAGCGTTTTCGTAATCCGTGACTCGCTTATTAGGTGTAATTTGACCCTCAGTGGTGCCATAATATTCCGGTGTCATTTGAACCCAATGGGGCTAAAATGACACCGGAATATTATGACACTACCGAGGGTCAAATTACACTCAATAAGTCATTTGAACGGAATATTATGACACCACTGAGGATCAAATTACACCTAATAAGGGAGTCACGGATTGCGAAAACGCTCAACTGTGTGAAATGACACCTATAGGATATAAAAGCTCCTCATGATAGCGTCAAAAACCCTTAGATGTGTCATTTTACACTGACACCGTGCAGGATCTTTTGACACGACACCTAAAATGGGAGTCAAAATTTTGGGAGTCAAATGACCCTTGGGTATGTGATTCTGACCGAGATCAATTTACACTAAAAAACGGTGTATGGACACTGTTTTTCAGAATCGGATTACACCATGGGTGTCAGGTGATTCCCAAATAGGGGATCGTGATTCCCGGGGGGAGTAATTATTTTTCTCCGTGTAGACCTTTTCATATTTCTGATATCGGGGTGGGCGGTGTTCCCCAAAGGGCGGTGTTCCCCCATCTTCCCCTATACACAATAATACAAATCCGACGGATTGCGATAGATACACAAATATGGGTCATGACATCATAGAAGCTTTCCCTGTCATCACAATTCATAGCGAATGTCCGCATGCTGTGAGAAGGCCACCCCCCCCCCCCTCTTCACATACACTGCACACATTGTCTCCGGGCGGAGTCAAGTACACAGTCTAAACGGCCACGGGGCAGTCTGGCCCCGTCTATTACAAAGATAACTAAAAGCAGAAAAGCACGAATACCTACAGCCTAAGCATGTATATGTACATACAATACACATAAATGAAAACCAACTCTCCACACATTATATACATACCAGGCACACAAACGCCTCAGGGAAGTCTTCCCAGCCACCACAGTGACTGTGAGAAGTCTACTACCACCCTCTCCTCACAGTTCACATTACACACTGCTCTCCGGGCAGAGTCGAGTACACCTGGCCCCGTCTCGTATGGGTCCATTGTTCGTCAGGCACTAGAATCTGAGGTAGTGACACGGTCCAGATTGATGGAGTCTGAAGTAGTATGGCCGTCTAGACTGGCGGAGTTTGAGATAGCCTGACCGGCCAGTTTAGAGTCTGGGGCAGTCTGGCCGTCCAGACTGATGTAGTCTGCTCTCTCTTCATCTATGTCCGGGTCCTCTTCCTCGCTTCCTCTCTCCCTTGTTCGGCTGTGTCGGTGGTGTCTTCGCTCCCACTCCCAGTCTTCATCGCGCCGGTCACGGAGCCTTCCTCATCTCCCTCTCCTTCTGTGTCCTTTCTATCTTCCTCCTCTCCCTCTCCGTCCTTGTCCTTTCTGTGTTCCTCTCCCTCTCCCTCGCTGTCCGTGTCCCAGCCATGCTCGGCGAACCAGTCGGGCTCCCTGCAGCGCGCCGGCAGCGACTCCCACCGGAAGGTGTCGAGGAACAGCTCCGACCAGAGGCGGCCCTCCACCGCCGCCGGGTACAGCAGGCAGCACAAGTCATGCGGCTCAATATTCCTGTCATTATACGGGTTTGTCGGGTAGGAGTCGTCGACTTTGCGCTTCCAGCAGCACCAGAGCATCTGCTGCGCGTCCAGAGGGAGGTTCAACAGGTGGCGCATCAGCGGCGCCTGGCTCGAGCTCAGCAGGCCAGCCAGCAGCAGCTGGATGGCGCGCGGCAGCAGCACTCGTAGCTGTAACACGTTTTCCCCTTTATCTTGTATCACGTCCCTTTTGTTATGCATTCCCCGCCACAGGTTGATGTCAGGAGAGAAGTAGCATAGCAGAACACCCTGTTTGACACATTCGAAGAGGAAATCAATGACGGCCCTCATCGACTCCAGCATCCCGTCAAACGTCCAGAGCTCTGGCGCACGTCGCTCGCAGACCCACATCATCGCCGTCTTCAGCTCGTAGCTGCACAGCCTGCTTCTCGTCACTACAGCGCAGTGTTTGAGCAGGACCAGACAGATCCGCTGGGGCTTGGTCATAGAGCGGATCACCTCCGACTCGAGACGTGAAAACGATTTACGAAATTGATATTTTTTTCCAACCAGGTAGATTGGCATCTCACTGAGCTTCTTCACCAAGACCTCGCTCGGCTGTCCCGATGGTCGCTCTCGGTTCACAAACTCGTCACTGACCCTCTCGGGGTACTGGAAACAGGGGACGAGGTCATTGCTGTCACCATCAATGGTTACTTCAATGTTCGGTCCGCCACGGTTTTCAATGCTCTCCACATGTCCTTTCATCGCTTCGGCTATATGTGATTTGAGAGAACCGAATGTAAATCTACCTGTGACAGGGGTGTCGCCCTCCCGCCGGAGAACCTGATTGATCTCCACGAAACCTGGCTTATCTTTTATTTCTTCTGCATGAAGAGTTAGAATGTTGTCGGAGCTGTCTGTTCTTGTGCTGCCTGTTCTATTTGAATCATATTTTTGCACAGTGTCGGAACCATACTGTTTTGTTCCGGAGCCAACGTGCTCGCTACCGGAGGACTCACTACTCTCTGAAGAGTTAGAGCTGCCAGAGTCCCTCAGCGGTCCTTTGTCCCATTTCACTGGTCCGGCTTGAAGCATGAAGTCAATGTCAGATGCATTCTCGAATGTAAGAGCAGATGGTGCGTCATCGTTTGGTTCTCCTTTCCCTGTCGCCATCCGCTCCTCTCTCCTGTCAATCCAATGCGGCATAGAAAAGCCGTCTTCACTCACCCACTTAAACGCTTCAGTTGTATCAATAACTTCTAAGTCATACTTGGTGACATGCACCTCAGTACCTTCACTCACGCTTCCCGAAACAAATATATTCTGGATCGCTATGCATCCATGTGACCCACATTTCCAATGGCCATCCCGGACATATTTAGAAAAAATGTCTGACATTAACTCGCATGAATGGCATTTTATGACGAATTTGAGGCCATGTAAAACGTCTTTAAATTGTTGCTCGTAATCATGCGCCCGATGTCTGCTGTGTGACTTGGAGAGGACTTGCTCCCTCCATCGTAGGACTCGTCCTAGAGCTGAGGCCATTTCGGCCAGTGACCGCGGAGTGTCCATCGCTCTCCGGATTCCCTCCAACTCAGGAGCAGTCGTGCAGCTCTTCCCGGGTTTCTGTCCGGTGTTCTGGGACTGGGCGTATTTTGTGTTATCAGGTGAGTAAACCGTGACCTTCTGCTTCACAACAGGCTGCCTAACCTCTGTGACAGCTCCCATCGTGAGCCCGAAGAGGTGACTGATTTCTCTTTCATGATCGAGGTTTGACTTGAAGAATTCGTTTTCATCGGCTCTGTATTGAATCAACAATAAAAGGATGGATAATTTCTCAGCCTTGGTGACACACGGGCTTGTATAGACACGCATAGCACCGTAAATCCTTCTAATCTCTGGTAGGCGTAGCCTTCTCTTGGTATTTGCAAGCAGCTGATCCTCCGGTTGATCTTGTTCATCTGTTTGAGCCGGCCGTCCAGTTAGACTTTTGCTGCAGTCCATACGAACCTGCTCTACCTCCATTCTTTGGGCAGCAGTTCGGGCTGCATTGAGGGATGTGTAGAGGCTAGCTTTATATTTTGATTGGCGTTTGAATTTATCCAATACATTATATTCTGTAATACTATGTCTGTGTAATTTCTGCGCCTCAAGCTCGATCCTCAGTTCTTCCTTGTCCCAGGTGTCCTCGCCAGTGGACGTGTTGCACTCGGCCTCCCCCGGCTCACCTCCGTTCAGCAGGTCCCGGTACAGAGCCAGAACGCACGCCTCTTCATTCGGCAGCACACCTCCGCCCAGTACACTCCTGTATGTTTCTCTGGTGCTTACCTCAAAGGGTCTCCACTCTTCAAGTTTCGGGTAGGCTTTGGAGCGCGCCAGCGCTGCCCGCGCGGCCGCCATCTCAGCAGGATCATCGTCCGGTGCTTCCAGCACTCGCGTCAGAGCCGCTATGCGCTCATCGAGACTGACGTTTAGCGCCTCACTAAACAAGTTAACCTCCTCATCGGACGCAACATCCCAGGAGCCTTCCATACTGGGTCCATCTGTCTGTGGCACCGCCCGCAGTGCCGCAGCCAGCGCGCCAGCCAGCCTGGGTTCCTGGTCGCAATCCGGCGAGACAGCCATGGCGGCGTCCACCGCGGCAGCCGGTATTTCTCCGCTTAAATCCGTCTGACAGGTCCGCGGCCGCCTCGTCATGGCCAGAACCTTGATGATGTCGTCAGACATTTTCAGTCCCCTCGTTGCTCGTCTGTACAGATACGTCCCCTGACAGAACAGAAGCCCGTCTGTAGAGCGGTGTCCAGACTGGTGCGTCAACGGCTGTGCTACCCGTCGGCCTCCCTCCTGCAATCAGGACCATTCTCACTTCATGTCCAGTCTTCAGTCAGTATTTTTGGACTTCATCACTACCTGAACTCTCCGTCGGCGCCTCCAAACTTGAAGTAAACCTTCACTCTTTGGCCACAACTTCCAGCCTCCAGTCAGTACCTCCAACCTCCAGTCTCCAGCAAGTTCCTCCAGTGTCTGGTAAGCACCTCCAGACTCCAGTAACTAGCTCCAGTCTCGTCACTGCTTTCACTTTTCAGTCTCCTCGCTAGACGCGGAACACGTCCTCTCTTCACGGACCTGCACACACCACTGAAGGCATCCAGCCGGCTTCCACCCTCCGCTGGCTATTTTGCATGGCAGCGCTATTTTGCATGGCAGCGCCGGTGTCGCCTGGCGGAGCGATACGTTGTTTTGCATACTCGGGCCGATCTAGCTGGAGGTCTCGGATTGTAGCACCATCATTCCGAACTGCGCCGGGGTGGTGGCCCGATCGTAACACATTGATGCGGTTTTTACGTCCATTCCGCCCATTTGAATCGGTTCAGTCCAATCTTATAGATGTCGCAGACAAGACTTGACAGCAATGGACTGGGCTTAGCTGCAGAAAATGACTGTTGACTTTTGACTGAATGACTGAAATCACTATAACCCCACGCTGGGCCGATTACAAGTCAGCCCCTGAGCCGCAGTGACTCGCGGTCGGGGTAGCAAAAAACCTCGAATTGTTTAATTTTTTTCATATTAAACAATTAAGGATTGTTGCCCTTCCCCATACAATGTAACAAAAATGCTTGAAAAATATTTGCAAGGGTTAAAAACAATATTTGGCATAGTAGCAAAGTCACCCCTTTTCAGTTAAACTTTGCCACAACTCATGTTCTTTAAAAATTTATATTTTTCGGCAAGATATAAATACGATAGTAGCAGAACCCTAAGAGCTAATCTTCATCTGTGTTTTAAGCAAGAGTCATTCCAATAAGTCAACAAGGTTAACCCGCGCCCCGTAGGGCTACCGGCGGACCCTACCACCCGTAGGGGGGGGGGGGGGGGCGTTTCGGCCCCCCCCCTAAGATCTCGGAAAGTTACCGGCTGATTTTCAAAATTCAAACGGCGTTCGATAGCCCCACCCGGGAACTACCTTGTGACCAAATTTCATTGACCTAGGTCAAACCGATGACGTCACAGGTCAGGTCAAAGGTCAGATTTTCACCGTTCACAGGCAATTCAAGAAATGTGCTGTGAAAGCGAGTAAATTGGTAATTTATTGAAACCCATCGATGGTACATTGTTCGTCAAACACATACTTTGCTATCTGAGGTCACTGATACCAGGTCAGGTCACAGCGAGGTCAGGTCACCGGGGGTCACAATATGAATGTGTCGTGTGATACATGTTTTATGGTCCATTTTACATGACAAATGCGATTATGTGGGTTAGGCAGCCTTTGGGGCCAGCCTAGGTCACGTTTTTGTGAAGGTCAGGTCAAGGTCAGGTCAAATTAGGTCAAATTTCAAAGTTGATATTTTTGCATAAAATGGGTATTGATTCGATGCAGCTCGTCACGGGGAGTCTAATGGTGGTCTTCGTTTTGCTCTACGAGTTCTAGAATTGCCAAAAATTGAGTTTGAAAATTTGACGTCATCATTTTTGAACAGTTTTTTCGCTATAACTTGGCCAAAAAACGAGGTATCGATCTGAAATTTGGTATGTAGATAGAAGACGGTAGGCACTATCACATATATTCCGGTTTTTTCGAAACTAAAAAAAAATGGATTTCTTGGCGAATATATAAAAAAAAGCTTTTTTGATTTTTGGGGGTCTAAACTCAAAAATTTCAAAAATTCGAGATAGCAGTTTTGTAGCCCTGTCAATTCTACACCTTTTATGTCTTGATCATTTTTCTGTATCTTCAAAGCTGTAGTCCTGACAGGTCTTCTCGCGAAGGTCTTTTTTCGGTCGAAAATGACAGAACATGACGTCACTCTGACGTCATTTGTGGCCAACCTATCATAGCCTCTGGAAAAATTTTTGGTCACAATGTGTAAAATTGATGCCCGGAGGGGTCCTGAAAGTTTGATGGCGATATCTCCAGCCGTTTAGGAGATATCGACCGAAAAGGAGAGGGGGGCCGTTTCGGCCCCCCCCTACGGGGCGCGGGTTAAGGAATACAAGAGTCTAAAGTTGAAAACATGGCAAAGTCACCCCCGTTTACGGTACTTTAGAACAGTTTAGCAAAAAAAACATTTTTCTCAACAGCAAAAAAAAACATGCGCCCTGGCCCCATGAGCTCAATGTGGCCATCAGCACGAAGGAAAACAAAAGTAGCTGCTGTACATTTTCAGTACCTTTTCTTACATCTATTTGACACGTTCCCGGAAAATTTGAGCGAAATCCCTCGGAAATTTTTTGAGAAAATGACGTTTTAGTGACGTCATGTTCGCCATTTTCGCCTCAAAAACGGCAAAATTTCAAACGCCGCTAACATCCTCATTTTTAAAGGAATCAAGACGTAACAAAAAAAGGTTACACGTGATTCTACTTTGTCTATAAAATTGCTATCTCGGTTTTTTGAAAATTTTTGATTTTAACCCAATTTTTTTTCAAAAAACTGACTTTTTTGGGAAAATAATTATAAAATCCAAAATTTTGCGTGTATCGAAAAACCCGGAATATATGTCAGAGAAGTGGTATATGTGCACCTACATACCAATTTTTAGAAGAATTGGTTCAGAAATGTCGAAGTTATTCAAAATTTTATGACGTCACGACAAACAAATTTTTTGAAAAATGTTTTTTTTTGGAAGTTGTAGACCTCGTAAGGAAACAAAAACAGCACCATTCGATTCGCCGTGACAAACTGCATCAGATAGACACCTGTTTAGGCCTTAAAAACCAACTTCAAAATTTGACCTCACTTGACCTGACCTTGACCTGACCTTGACCTGAAATTCATCCAGAGGTGGTCCATATCACTAATTGAGTGTGACTATTGAATTCTATGAATAAAATGACCCATAAAACATGTGTCGCACATGCCCTTTTCTATATTTTGTTTTTGGTGACCTGACCTGACCTGACCTGACCTTGACCTTGACCTCTGAATGATATTGTATGCAAGGAATATTGTCTTGGTAGCCTAAGAACACGTTTTGGGCAATCAGTGTCAGTCCATGACTCCATTCTTCGGCAACTACGGTGCAAGGCCGATACTGTAGAAACTTTCAATTTGTACCCTTGACCTGACCTTGACCTTGACCTCAAACTTCAAATTAAGTACATGTTTATAGTTGTTCGTGATGAGATCTTTTAATTGGCGTTTGAATTTTCCAAATCGGACCATTAGTTCGGGAGATAACAGGGGGGGGGGGGGGGAAATTTACACCCCCCAGCCCCGCACGTTCGGCTGGAGACCCCAGCCCCGCGCGGGTTAAGACAGAGGCCAAAATCAGTATATCCCGCATCAAATAACATATACCTTACGGTATATGTGAATTTGTCCTGCAGAGCGATACATGGCGATACGATAGCCGCTGGCTCCCTCCGTTGCAGATGCACGGCGTTGTTTGTGACTGCCCCGCAGCTGCTAACTAGTGACATGCACTGCGGCTGTGTCCGCCGTGACGTTCCATGAGCCAACGCTGCAGTTGCTGACTTTCAAGCGACCACACGCCTTGCACTGGCCAATGGCAGCGCAGCGATTTTGCGACGTGTCAGTCGCTCCTCGGACTAAGTTGATTTTAGTCTGCTCGGACGAAGTCTGCTCACTGCTGAGCCTCGCCGGCCGACGCCTCTGCACCCTCAGGCTGGTGTGTTTGGGGGGGGGGGGAGGGGAGGAGCTGACGTGGCAGACGTCTGCGGGCGGCTGCACGTGCGGGGACTCCCCGCCGAAACCCGGTCCTTGTTAGCGTCAGAGGCTGGCGTGACTGTCCCTCGGGGAGGCGTCGCTCCCCGCTCACGGCACAGCAGCTCGTTGGCGGGGTGTGGCCAGACGTGGAGTCACAGAGTCCGAGAGTCACGGAGTCAGGGGCGGATCCAGGAAAACTCCCAGGGGAGGGTCATGAATCGAAGTGGTGCCCCTACCTATACCCAAAATTAAAAACTCAACGGATTTCGTCCACTTCATTTTGGTGGTGCCCCCATTTTCAGTTTTTATTTTTATTTTTTATTTTTAGTCAGTATCTTACCTCTTAGCCACAACCACATTTACCAATTGTAAGCAAGTATATATGAATGTGCTATGTGTATATATGTTGTGGACGCTGAGTAATGAGTACTTACCAGGAACGTTATCAGGTAAGCAAATCGTTGTCAGTCCGACGAACTTGACCCTGGCGTCTAAAGGGTCTGTCCTTGACACTTCAGGCTTGTCAGGGGCACCAAAGTCCTTCCAGGGACACCACAAACCTGTCAGGGGCACCTACGGCCTTGTAGGGGCGCCACAGGCCCGCCAGGGGCACCACAGGCCTGCCAGGAAGCAGGGGCACCACAGGTCTAGCAAGTATACACGACAGGCCTGTCAGGGGCACAACGGGCCTGTTGGGCCCATGAGCACCCCTAGGGGCAGGGGCACCACAGTCCTTCCAGGGGCACCGCAGGCCTGTGAGGGGCACCAGCGGCCTAGCAGGGGCACCAGTCAACACAGGCCTGCCAGGGGCACCACAGACCTGCCAGGGGCACCAGAGGCCTGCCAGGAGCACCACCGACCTCGCAGGGGTAACTTGGGCCTGTCAGGGCCCAGGGGCACCACGGGCCTGTCGAGAGGCACTTCAGGCTTTTCAGGGGCACCATAGTCCTCTCAGGGCGCAGGGGTAGCAGGGGCACCAGAGGCCTGCCAGGGGCACTACAGGCCTAGCAAGGGCACCACTGGTCTATCAGGGGCACCACGAGCCTGTCATAGCCAGGCATCTCAGGCTTGTCAAGGCCCAGGGGCACCACAGGTCCGTGAGGGGCACCAGCGACCTAGCAGGGGCACCAGTCAACACAGGTCTGCCAGGGGCGCCACAGACCTGCCAGGGGCACCACAGACCTGCCAGGGGCACCAGAGGCCTGCCAGGGGCGCCACCGGCCTCGCAGGGGCACCTTGGGCCTGTCAGGGGCACGACGGGCCTGCCGAGGGGCACTTCAGACTTTTCAGGGGCACCAGTCCTCTCCGGGCGCAGGGGCACCAGAGGCCTGCTAGGGGCACCAGCGGCCTAGCAAGGGCACCAGAGGCCTGCCAGGGGCACCAGCGGCCTAGCAAGGGCACCAGAGGCCTGCCAGGGGCACCACAGGCCTAACAAGGGCACCACGGGCCTGTCAGGGGCACCTCAGGCTTGTCAGGGCCCAGGGACACCACAGTCCTTCCAAGGGCACCGCAAGCCTGTCAGGGGCACCAGAGGCCTGCCAGGGGCACCACAGGCCTAGCAAGGGCACCTCTGGCCTGTCAGGGGCACCTCAGGCTTGTCAGGGCCCAGGGGCACCACAGCTTCCAGGGGCATTACAAGCCTGTCAGGGGCACCAGAGGCCTAGCAAGGGCACCACAGGCCTGCCATGGACACCACAGGCCTGCCAGGGGCACCACCGGCCTTGCAGGGGCGCCTCAGGCCTGTCAGGGGCACCACGTGCCTGCCGGGGACACTTCAGGCTTGTCAGGGGCGTTACAGTCCTGTCAGGGCCCAGGGGCACCAGGCCCGTGGTGTCCCTGCTAGGCCTGTGGTGCCCCTGGCGGTCCTGTGGTGCCCCTGTCAGGACTGTGATACCCCTGATAGGCCGGTGGTGCCCCTGGAAGGTCTTTGGGCCCCCGGGCCTCAACGGGGGGGCCATGACCCATGTGACCCCCCCCCTTGGATCCGCCCCTGCACGGAGTCCCTGAGTCACGGAGTCCCTGAGTCACGGAGTCCCTGAGTCACGGAGTCCGAGGACCTCCTGACGACGCTACCCTACAGCATCAAGGTGTCACAAACAGATACAGATACAAATAGATACAGATATATTCGAGCCAGATTCACTCATGTTCAAACCAGTGTAAACTGAATGTGGTTTCGGAAATACAGATACAGATATATTTTCAGAGTGGTGAATCGTCTCGGCACTGAACAAGTGGATAGTATAGTACACAGCAGACATGTGCATGGATCCGAGTGATCTATGATTCCACCAGATCCGGAGTAAACATCTTGGATCTATGATCTCATAGGATCTGACGATAAACCAAGAACATGAATTTATTATCTGAGTGGATCCCATGCTATGCAAAACATTTGCAACCAGGTTTCCAAGAGTTTATATGTCAAAAGTGCCACAAAACTATAAATTATGAAGTGCAATCTCATAAAATCACTAAAACAGAACGTTTGTGAGTTGGAACATGTGATTTTGGGGGGCTTTGTGTGTTGACAAAAATAATAAATGATCTATGATCTCACTGGTTCTCAAGCAAAAAATTAGACTCGGATCTATGGTCCGCACGGATATCTCGATAAATCAAAGAGCTGGATCTATGATCCCGTCGGCCGTCGGATCCGAGATCAGGATCTGTGGGAGCAGATAAGGTGTGCCAAAAACGTCGCGAAAAACCGCAGGGGATGTTCAACCCCCCCCCCCCCCCCAGCAAGGCGCGGGTTAAATACACCGAAATGACCAGTTGCTTTGAGAAGGTCACGGACACTGAAATGTCTCCACTACACTTCCTATCATCTAAGTATGAGAAGTGTAGAATGGCATTTGAAGTTGACGCCTGACGGACGGAAATAACAGTTAAGTCCGAGTCACGGGGCTGATATTTCAGAAGGCGACAGGTTTTATTGGCTCGCTAAACATTAGTTGTCACCGTGATTCCGTGATGACTGAACGGTGACCTCGTGATCAAATCATCGCTATGCATTAGGTAATTCTGCGCCCCCGCAGTTACGTGTGCAGCGTACAGGCCTTTCCCCGAATTTTGAAGAAAAAAAAAACAAATCGACGGAAGGAGGCAGCGTGTGATAGGTAATCCAGTTTTCGGTCAGATTAAACGTAATCGCCAACGAAGCACTTACGCTAAATACCAGAACGGCAGAAGTGTAAATGCAATTCAGAGATGTAGTCAAACAAAAATATTGCGAGATTAGCCGTTTTCACGACGGCCATCTGGTACACATTTGGTGCACATCTGGTGCAGATTAGGTGCATATTTGTTCAAATTAGGTTCAGTGTGTCTCTTAGCAGCTTTCAGCTAGGGTTGTACTAATTGCTTATATGCCTATTTTGTCATATCACCAGAGAGCATCATCGATTAAAACACTGAAATAAATTCATAAAATGAAGATATTATAAGAAGAGATTAGGTGCAGATTTGGTCAAATTAGGTGCATTCGCCGGATAGCCCGTCGTAAAAACGGCTAATATCAGTTTCAAATCGGATTGCGAGATTCGAATGGCGTCTACGTCCTTCGCCATTATTTGTAACTACGCCGTGTCCGTTCCTAGCATTGAGCGGGAGCCCATGACCTCTGCAGTCGGGTGATCAGAAAACTTTCAATTTTCAAACTCAATTTTTAGCAATTCTAGACCACGTAGCGCAAAACCAAGATCACTATTAGACTCGCCGTGACGAGCTGCATCGTTTTGATACCCATTTTATGCAAAAATATCAACTTTAAAATTTGACCTTTTTTGACCTGACATTGACCTGACCTCCACCAGGAAGTGACCTAAACCGTTCCTGATGTTCTTATAACCAACACCATTGCAATTTCGTTTGAAATGAAAAATTGGCCATAAAACATGCATCACAAAGCCCTAGTGAAATTGCTGACCCTTGGTGACCTGACCTGTGACCTGACCTGGTATTATCTAATAGCAATAGTATGTAAGGGAAAGTTGGGTAATATCGGCCAGTAGGCAATATCGGACAGGCAGTTATCTTCTGAACTCTCCCCCAGGTGCATAAGCAAATGTTTCATTTGCAAAAAGGTAGCGCTGGATTTCCTTTGGCACCACCTCCTCTCGCAGGCAGTTTGCCGCTAGGCTGTCAGAATTGTTTTACGATAATCGCCATTTGTCCTTCCATCCATACAACTTATTAATTACCTGTTATCGCAGAGATAAAGAAGTTGTATCTGCCAAGTTGTATCTTTTCCACTTACTTCAACATTTTGTTATCGATTATGGGCCAACTATCTGCGTTCAATGTGTTTGTTGCTCCCATTTTATAGGGGGGGGGGGTCGGGTCGTTTCGCCTCTGACCGAGCTAGAGCTTCGCGGAACAAACGAGCGTGCTGCCCAGAGCCCGTGACGGGAGGAAGCCGATGATACCCAATTTTAACCCTCGCCGGCACGGGGGGGGTTGATGTAACCCCCCCTAAGGTTTTTCGCGAATAACTCGCGTAAAAAGCGGCCGATCGCGACGAAACTTTCAGTACCCTCGCATTGATCAATTTTACACCTACCCTGAAAATGTCATGACCCTGACCCCAATGACTTTTGACCTGTGACCTCTTTTCTGTGACCATGTTTGGCCGAAATCGCGGTTCGGCGCATGTCGGCTCCCATTAGCCGCGCGTTTGCAAGCTTTTCGTGGTTTCAAACGTTCAAACATGTGATTTGATGTTGCTCCCATGCATTAGGGTGGGTGTCAAGGTCACCTGAAGGTCAGGTCAGGTCATTGACCTTTGGTGACCTCGGGTGAACTCGGTTCACTTTTTCGAGTTTTACATGTTTCTAGGCAAGTTTTTGGAGCTGAATTCGAATTTAGCAACTATTTGAACATTTACGAAGTAGTTTTGGTGCCTTCGTAACATGTTACGAAGCTGTCCGAGGCGGTTGACACGTATTACGAATACCCGTCACAACCCCTACCGGTTGACCTGACCTGACCTGACCTGACCTGGTCTAAATGCTTAAAGACATCATCTCTGATCAAAACTAACACGATATTTGTGATCAGCACCCCGGAAAACCACATAGCAGCCACACTTTACGACTTTCTAACAGATCCCGATTTTCCCGGTTTTCGGGTCATTGACCTGACCTGGAAGGTAACCCGATGATCTAGGACCTTAAAATTGGGTATCATCGTCTTCCTCTCGTGACGGGCAACACGCTCGTTTTTTCCGCGAAGCTCTAGCTTGATCAGGGGCCAAACGCGAGGGGGGTCGTACCAGCCCCCCCCCCCCTTGTGCCGTCGAAGGACTCAAAATGGCCTGTGCCGGCGAGGGTTAAGGTCCTTCATTGGTTGACCTTCCAGGTCAGGTCAATGACCCAAAAGTCGGGATGATCGATGTTTATCAAGACAGTCCATATTCAGCCCAGATTCGGGACACCTCAGATCAACCTGAAACTCACGAACACAATGTAGACCGTTACGTGGCCCAACTTTGCACAGCAGTTTATGGCCATTCTAAGTGGAACTAGAGCGCTAAAAACGGCACCAAACGAATTGCAGGCATCTGATCTTACTTTCCCACCAGCAATTTGACCTCCCGCAGTCATGCATTGACCTAAGGTCATTTGCGGGCTATATCGAAAATAGATACACTGCACAGCGGTTCTGGAGTATATGGATTGACCGAATTCCAAATCAAAGCATACCATCGGGTAGTCCATGAGACGTGGTAACTTTTCCACTTAACCGGTTCTCGCTATGTGACCCCCTTTGACCTGGGCAGGTCAAAAGGTAAGATTCTCCGACTCCCCCTAGGTCGCAGCCCGGATTCAGCTCAGACTCGGGACACCTCAGATCGAGCTGAAACTTGCTAACAATGCAGGCTGTGATGTCCAATCCACAGTCCGAATCATTCGGTGGCAATCCCAGCCGTTTGACCTACAGAGGTCAGCAAAGGTCACATGGCTCAAATTTCCACAGCAGTTTATGGCCCTTCCAAGTGGAGCTAGAACGCTAAAAACGGCACCAAACGACTCGCAGGCATCTGATCTTACTTTCCCACTAGCAATCTGACCTCCCGCGGTCATGCGTTGACCTTTTTTGTTTGTTTTGTTGGGTTAGGCCCTTTCGGTCGACAAGACCATTGCAGAGCCGGAAGGATGATAGGAATTAGGGGGAGACATTGGTCTGGGCAGGCACCCTAGTGAGTCGCCGGGGCTGAGCCCGTCCGGAGGACAGGCCACCCAGCCCCAAGGCACTCACTGCACCCGGCTACGGGGTGCGCTCCCTCGGGAGCAGCGGTGCCGCTCCAAGGGAGCAGCCCGCATGAGATAAAGTTGCCTGTCCAGCCCGGAAGGGGGTTGTGGCGTGGAGGAGAAGGATTTCAGTATCCTGAGGATAGAAGCACGGATAGGTGTGCGTTGACCTAAGGTCATTTGCGGGTGACACCGAATGACTCGGACTGACCTTACCGTATGCCGTTCTGAATGCGGTGGCCTCCGTGACCTGGTCAAGTGGTCAACTAAACGATTTTCGGTAGTAGAGTCAGCTTCGGCCCTGGGCGCAATTTAAATCGCATCAGTTGTCCAACAGGTCTGACTGCATTTCTTATCCTACGTTTTAACTGTGAAAGCCGTCACATTTAGGTATCAGTCATCGGCACAAAGGCCGTTACGGGCATTATTGGTGCAACCCCCCCCCCCGAGGTGCCAATGTCTCCAAACCGTACAAATGATATGATTCATCTAGCAGAACATTCTTCTCTACAGAATTTGAACAAATTGCCAATGTGTTCCATATATGTACTTCATAAGCTATTTCAGCATAACTTGTTTATTGCACATCCGCATGAAAACCCTGCCTATTGAAACTGTTTTTTTCAGTTCATCTGTTATGCCCTCCGATGATCTGTACCTATAAATGATATCGCAATTAACAAATAGTCACTCGTCAGCCGTCATCGGTCATACAAAATGTAGTAGTCAATATGTAGTCGGCAAAATGACACGTAGTTTCATGTTGCTCACTCCCGTAGTTTCCAAGTATCAGTGCTTTTTACGAACAGCAAACCAAAGCCCAGCGCATTTTACGAACACCTGACCTCAAGGCGCATTCCAACAATCGGGTTTACTGTGAACAAGCGTAGATGTAAGTGACTGGGATTAACGTCATGCCGCTTTTTGAACACCGTGCTGATTCAGTTATGCACCCGTTTAACAATGGTTTTATTTTCGTAATCTAACACATCTGACTGATATCACTGCTGCGATTTTCCCAGCAATCGGACCCCTCGGCCGTATGACCATCGTCTCGAGCGACACACAGGACACACGGCTCGCGGGGCATCACCGCCCTGCGACCGACTTCGCCCTCCACACACTCACAGGAACAAACACAACATGCGACCGCTCTTCGCACGCCTCTCGGTGAGCGCCGCTTCCTCCACAAAATAACGACGCGTTCACCGGGTAGGTACCGCCCTCCGACGGGGGAGGGCAGGACGCAAGAAGGGCAGTGGGAGTGACACTCGGCCAGGGGGCGGCTCCCCGAGCCACAATGCCTCCAGGACCGCCGTTCCAGCCGCTGTGGCGGCGGTGGCGGCGACTAGACGTCCGAAGGTGGCAGCACCGTCCGATGGCGGCCCCGATCCACTGTCCACGACAGACCAGTCGCCCCCGCACGTACCACAATATGCGGTCAATCTTTTACACTTCAGAGAGACTCCATCTTCGAACGGGCACCGTCTCGACACATCAAATCACATCGCACTGGCCCTGTTACGACCGCCACTCGAACAGAGCACGTGCCGTTCTGCGCCTGTGGCCGCGCGCACACTCGGCTGACTAGTGGACCTTATCATCGAGTACCGTCCGCAGCACCAGGCTCGACTTTCCGTACTCGCCGCGCGCGTGCGCCGCCTCGGACTCCTCCAGGATGGCCGGCTCCTCATAGTTGCTCGAGCGCCGGCCCAGCCTCACAAAGCTGTCTGGATCGTCGGCGTCCAGGTCATGCACGTACGCGTCGCCGAGCTGGATCAGTTTGGTCACCAGCTGGTTGTCGTCGAGCGCGGGCGCGGCGGGGACGGTGGCCGCGCCCGCCGCCGCCGCCGAGGGAGCAGGAGCGCTCTCCTCGGTGGAGTCAGCGCGCGCGCTGCGCATGGAGCGCCGACTGCTGCGCACGTTGCGCTCGAGTCGCGGTCCGTCGCGGGTGTCCTCGGCTCCCTCGGCGGCCGGCGGCAGCGGCGCACCGCGCTGCGCCGCTCCGTTAGCCAGCAGAGAGCTCGAGTAGCTGGAGGCGAGGGAGCACGGCCGCGGCCGCGTGGTGCCCGGACGGGAGTGGATCACCTCGTCCCAGTGCTGTAGCAGCAGGGCCATCCGCGCCCGGGTCTCCTCCTCAGCCTGAGCGGGGTCCAGGTCCTGGCCCTGCGGCACCGACAAACGGACTACAGGTCAGCCTGACAGGGACAGAGGGTGGGGAAATGATACATACACAGCTCGGAGTTCAGGTCCCGGCCCTGCGGCACAGGGGGCGGGGCACAGGTCAGCCGGGCTGGGGAGTGAGGGAGACTCGCAACATTACGAATACAGCCGAGGGTCCAGGTCTCTCTCCTGCAGGGGTAGGTCACAGCGTCAGCTAGAAAGAGAGGGCGGGTAGACAACAGATTTCACAAACAATACAAACACAGCGATGGTTCAGGTTTCGGCCTTGAGGCACAAGGCACTGGTAAGCCGTGCAGCGTTCGGGGCTGAGAGCCCACAGATCTCATAAACGACACGGACGTATCCGAAGCAGATTGATGAGCTTTTTACGCACCGTGAAGCATTGCTCTCACATGGATGAAGCCCATACCTGTTCGATTTTCTGGTCGAGCTGCCGGAAGAATTCCAGTTGGCTGGCAGATAGGACCTTACTGTAACAGAGAGACTCAACGTTAGAACGATATTTCTGTGAGATATTGATGTGAACTGCAAGCAAAATATCCGCGGAGTTACGCATTTACAAGAAAACTCCGATTGAAGAGGCACATCTGATTGTAAATTATATGTAATAATCTCAGGGTGAAAGTTATTAGCTCTAAATAGATGCACTATGTTGATCACAAAACAAGGTGATTGCAAATTTAACGAAGTTCGAATACCGGTATTCATTTTTTCGGTGGTTGCAACTGCCACTATGACTCCTATTGACCCCAATAGCCGTATATGACGAGCGCACATTATTCCCAACCCCCTCCCCCTGCGATACCCACGTCTGATTGAGGACGGGTGTGGCGACGACGGGCGTGCGGCTGTTCTTGGCCTTCTTGGTGTCGTTGACGACTTCGCCGCCGACGCTGGTGTCGTCGGCCGACACATCAGCCGCCGATACACTGCCGCGACGCTCTGCGGGCGGCGAGGTCAGGTCAGAGGTCAGAGGTCATGCGGGGTGCGAGGGTGGCGGGTATGTGTGACGCGTTTCGATATCCGGTGGGTGAGTCGGGTTAGGTGGGCGGATACAGCTGAATAGTAGGCATACAGGATTGAACACACACTGGGTGATCATGGTAAACCATTACCACAGTGCCCTCAGAGACTTACAACTCTCATAACGTTTATAACGCTAACCATAACATTATGCCTATATCACTTAGCTTTTATCATAACGTTAAAATTGTGTGTAAGTTCCTAAATTTATTGAGACGTCCAACGTTAATTATCTCTCCAATAGTGCCACCCACTTCAATCCGCAAAGAAAACTTACCATTGACACATAAGGAACCATAGAATCTCAGCTTACTCGACTGCAACGGTCCCTAATTCGGCGCCAGCCATAAAGCCCATTCACACGATTCAACAGCCCACTGACACTCAGAGCACGCCATTTCACAGATCCCACATCCATCTAACTCCGGCGCTGCGCTACGGGTCAGGTGGGTCATCGTCTGAGGTCACAGAGGTCATCGTTAGGGTCACGGAAATCAGGGACTGTCCTCGTTCGAGGTAACTCACTGGATCCCTTGCGCCGTTTCTGCTTTGGGCTGTCTGAGTCGGAGGACTTGCTCAGTCCGCATCCCATTGCTCCAGAGCCAGGTCACTCATGGCCGGGCCGGGTCATGGCCGGCAGAGAACGCCTCCACCTCCCTGCAACAGAGGTCAGGTCAGGTCAGGTCAGTTCACACGGGAGCAGACTGGCACACTGTTCAGGTCACTGACAAACAGCTGACGATGCCTCTTTTAGGTAGGTACATGGAGCATACACTGAGCTATAAGCCATTCAACAAATGCCATTAGATGGACGAATGTGTGCCCCTGATGCCGGCGGATGGACGAATACGTCCCGCACTGATCACCACAATGCAAACCAGATGAGTTGGGTCGGATTCCCAGGGTTTATCTGGGCGCGTTAGGCCCATCACTGAAACGTATGACACCATCGCGATGGTGCCGATGCATCGGCAGGGGCCAAGTGCTTCGCTGAATGGTCATGTGTTAGAGGTGTACGTCTGTAAAGTCAATGATATCAGGCGTTCCATTATCATTTATTTAGTTGCTTTTTTTCTTCACGCCTGACGTCTCACGTATGTTAGTTCGATGGGAAGATGATAATACCGGAGAAAGTGTTCCGAACCGGTTCAGCCGCATTTGCATGGCCCGCTGTCCCCGTATTTGATTGCAAACCGTTAAAATATACCATACCCTTCGGCCTTCATATCATTCAACGGTTGAAGCGTGAGCGTTCGCCGTTCAATTCACGTTTGATATTACATTATTTACCTAGGCAAGAAATGCAACAGTTCTTAGTAACGATTAGGAAAGGCAAGATGTCGTCATAGGCCGAAACTTCATGTTGATTGCAATTTGCATTCCGCTGGTCTCGTGTCATTATTAAATATTAATGACAACTCGAGTTGACAGCGACTCCGCCACGCCAGGCATGGTTAGTGGTTAAACGGTTACGATTTACCAAACAGACCTGAGCGAAAGTCGATTATACCTAAAATGCCCGTAAGTGACGGTTTAGGTGCCTACATCTCTCGCTCTCCCAGTAGCAGGACCCATAATTATTATTTTCTAATCGGATGCCAAATGCAGATTTTGCCACACAACTTTGACTCTCATTACAGCCGACCACTCGTGCAAACGTCGGCCAATATAGCAACTACCTTCAATCCAATCAGCCGATGACGCTCGCGTGCCGCAAAATCGCTCACGAAACTTTAACTGAACTGAACCGTTCAGCTTCACAATTTATATTTGGGGCTGCGACATGCTAAAGAAATTATCCACTGATTGCACGACTCTCACGTGTTTCGGAGAATTTCAAATCGTATAACGAGGGAAATGAATTGGGAAGTTCTCTTCGCTGAGTCACCGGCCACGCTTCCGCTCGTCGCCGGTCTCGGCTCATCCAATTCGCACATGCGCCCCGGCCGCTCTCAGCGAAATGAAGCCCTCAGTTTCAGGATGGACCCGGTGAACGCGACATAATGTCAGGGCCTACAAGGTGGAACGTACGAGTACGTTAACGTGCATAAGTTTATGGGTAGGTAAAAAGGCTCGGAGTTCGATTGGAAATTTAGGCCTACATTTGTGCAATCAACATTATTCGGTAAGGGGTTGCTGCGTTTTCGGTGCATGAAAACGGGAGAGATAGCACTGAACCGTCGTTTGTGCGACTTCTCGCGGCGAAGGTTCAGTATTGTAACTCTTTATCACAGCGAAATGTCAAATAATCGCGTTTTTTTTTTTTTTTACCAGAAAAAGAGACGTGACTTAGCAGTTTGAGCTATCGTGGCAAAGTGCCGCATCAGGGCTGTCTTACGATTCAGTACCAAAACACATCATCGATGGTGTGCATGGGGTGTTGTCATTGGCAAGAGCTTTTGGCACTTATTTACTCATTGGGGCGCGGTGGTTGAGTGTCATCACTTCCTCTTCCGTTCTGACCTGACCGCCTTCCGGCCAGCTTCCTGACGTCGGACCTACGTCATCCTCTACCCCCAGCGTCAGTTCCGACCGAGGCTATGACCCTGATGTCACCCAGAGCGTCACGAACAGCCGGACCTCCGGTGATGACGGAACGTGACGCACCGATCAGGGCACCATCCCGTGCAGTGAGTCAGTCCTCCGGGGCCTCAGCAGGACGGTCGCACGTCCAGCCGTGACCAAACGGGACGGTACGGGGCCGGGTGACTCATCCAGGCCAGTCACGAAAAGCGGTGCATCGTGAGCCATGTGCGCGTCGAGATGACGAGGCGCCGCGCCCAAGTTGGTAGTAGTTGTTCAGGTTTTTCGGGAAGGTTACATCATGGTAGTAATACCGGACTCGGACGGGCCAATCATCGAATGTCATCACGTAACGTTTTCAGAAGCTTCCAGCGCTCGGTCGGGCCAGAGACGGGTTAGTTATACATACAACTGCGATTATTTGACATTTCGCTGTGTTTAGCAACATGCTGAAACAGACTGGTTTAGACTGTGGAGTGTCGTGATATTCCTAAAGTCACGTAGAAACACGATTCCCTTCCGCTGCAGACACAGAAGCCCTTCCGAACCTCTTCCCTTCCTGGAAGCCCGCGCGATGCCCGCCCGGTCGGCGATGGGTCCTAGCCTCG
This sequence comes from Amphibalanus amphitrite, assembly GCF_019059575.1. Taxonomy (NCBI): domain Eukaryota; kingdom Metazoa; phylum Arthropoda; class Thecostraca; order Balanomorpha; family Balanidae; genus Amphibalanus; species Amphibalanus amphitrite. The sequence continues at coordinate 494,107 of NW_024881926.1, forward strand.
GGGCAGATCAGGAAGAAGACCGCGCCGCCGTGTCGGTCGCATGGTTTCTCGGGTCGATGGGACTCACGCCGACCGTCTAAGAGACTACTACGTCAACTGGCCCGTCATCACATACAGGAAGGGGGCTTTCATATCTCAGTTAAGTCGCATGGTGACAGCCGTACTAGCGATCAGACACGATACGTCGTGTCGTTACTCGTCAGCTTGCAATAAAATTGTAGGTGGAATATCTGTGAAGAAGGCTACCACGGTGGCCTACTGGCTGGGCCACAATACAAATTCATGCCGGTCCCTTCATGATCTGCAGTCTGCACTATTGAGACGGTTTAGTCGGGCGACTGAATACAACGCGACGTGTTCGGTAGGCATTTAATTGGACTATAAATCAACGAAACGCTACAGCCAATGGATTTATTACGTGCATTTGCCATATTCGAGGCTGATATTTCATAGTATGTAGCTACCTACGTCTTCCAACTCAATGATATCAGAAAAATATACGCACCTACCATTCCAAAGTTATATGGTATCCCCACCCGTCAAGCGTTTATTCGTGCTCAGTAGTTGCTCATAGCTGGCATGCAAATTGTAAAACGAGGATGTGCTGCGAAGTTCATTTCCGCACAGTCCACAACGCATCAACAAACGTCATGCTTTAGTGAACAACGAACACTAAGGACCGCTAACAGGGCGGTGCCCCGACCCGAGTCTGCAAATTTTACACGGATGCCATCGTGTCGATCAATAGGCCTGCACTGCTATTATATAAAACCTGCATCAGACTGCAGCTTCTGACAAATGTGAGTCTGATATCTGACACCAGATTATGCCCTGGGCGGTCATCACACGACTTCTCACCTATATCAAACGGCCCTGCAGCCATTAATATTGAATAACGCCACCCGGAGGCGCTTGAACCCCGACGAGTTACCATTAGAGGTGGCAAAAGATGAAAATTTTGAGAACCAGACTCGAACCAGACCCGGCTGGACATTTCTGGCACCAGTCGGACCCGGTCTTAGTTGGAATCGGAACCAGTTGGACCCGTTCCCCAAAAGTCAATTAATACAAACTACTTGTAGGTATCATTAGTTGCATCATGTAAAACAGCCTATTTCTCACTGGGAATACTCATGAGCTACTTCGTGCAAAGAAACATCCACTTCATTCACTTCATATTTTGCTATGTGTAGTGTGCAAGATGTATAGTTCATGGTAGGACCCGGTTGGACCCGTCAGAAAATTTCCAGGAACCGGTCTGGACCCATATGGGTCCAGACTGGTTCTTTGGACCGGGTCCCCGGGTCCACATTTTGCCACCTCTAGTTACCATCTTTGCTACAAACCGCCTGTAACCTATAGGCATACCATCTAACTAAAGCCCATATTAGCGTCACCGCTCATCAACTTCACAATTCGTCCCTTTGCATTCGACCGTCACCCCCCCCCCCCGCGTGTGACCTTTGGCTTCGTCTAATCAGCGCCCTGCACTGTCCCATCACCTTCGGCCGTCCTCTGGGGAGCTGCCCGGGGCGGCTGCCGCTGACGAGGCCTGCCACGGCACAGGTTCTCTCTCTCCCTCCACGGCGGAGGCCGCCGTCGGCTCTGACCTCAGTAATGGTGCCGATCAATAACCGCGAACTGAGGCGGGCTGAGAGCGCAGTTCGCAGCCGGACCCAGCGCAGAAAATGGCACACACGGGAGTGCAAGGGCATGTGCTGCTGCTGGCTCTATATCAGCGCAGAGTAACAAAAAATGTTTTGAATATTGGTGTAACTTTAATGGTTGCTAAAGCTTTGTAAAACGTCCGATGCGATAGACGGATTACCTACGGTTAACCGTTTGAGGTAAATAAATATATAGAATTGGGGCTAATTAGTAATTAATATCATAAGGCTCGGGAACCAGTCAAAGAAAGGCGAGTTACTATTTCATCTTAAAATAAATGTAGATAGGTACGCCACAAAAATGGAACACCGGTGCCAGCTCCACTCCTAAAATGAGTCGACGAGACAGACCGATCTACGCAGAACTGAACGCGCCTCGGAGATGATCCTCTAATAACGCACAGAAGCGACGGCGCCAGCGATCTCAATGCCTCTGACCCGACATCGGACCGTCTCCCGGCAACCCCACGCGTCAGTGTCTTGCCGCGCAGAACAGACGGCTCGTACCAACTCAATATGGGAGAACGGCCCGGTGAGATGACACCTTGTGAGCTCGTGGAGCCTGTGAGACTGAGGACCAGTATTGCGAGAAAGACGGAAAACTTCGGATATCCAGTATTGTGGACCGAGGCGGCGGGGCATACGATGTTAAGATGCTATAGCATTGACGGTCCTTTGCACGGCCCTCAAATCTAACGATTCAATAGCGTGATAGACAGTTGCAAGCAAATGTGAAAAGCCGCTATTGCATGCAGCGATTAGAGAAAACAAGTAATCACATCGGGAAATAGCCTCTCATTTCCTAACATCTGGCAATTCAGATTCTATGTAGGAATATACAGCAAACCTGGTACGTTTCAACAACATAATTTACGTAATCCATTGGACTGGACCGGTATCTTGGCACCAGCCCGTCACGGTCTATCATTGCGGAAACACAAACGACATACAGTTCGCACTGGAAGCCAGCGGCAGCGCTGCTCCCCGTGGCAGCTATCGCGTTCCGTATAAATCTGAGGCACAGGTCCGCATCCTGTCGCCACCAGCACGTCCTGCCTTCGGCCGAACTATCGGTGCTGCACTTCCTGTCTTCTGGCGATAATTCGGTCGCCGCTGGTCGTCCACCGTCGCCGCACTTGCAGCGTCGTCAAGTCGTCGGCGACGCGCTAACTTTGGTCATTAGGTCGGAGGAACAGGGACCGACGGCGGATGTTTCGGACTTGGTAGCTCGAAGAAAGAAGTGACGGAACCAGCCAGGCAGCTAAAATAATGCATTGAAAGTTTCGAAGTAAACTGCATGAACAGAAAATAAGCAAAAGGATGAAGTCCCAAAGGCGGTGAGCAGTGTGTAAACATAAAGTATAATTGGTATTGATAATGTATTGATAATTGATATGAGTTCGTTAAAGGGACCCTCCCACCTTAACATTAGTTTTGAGTTGAGATAGCCAAATTGGTGGCCATGGCCTGAAAATACCGGTTTGGGCATTCACAACATCGAAAAATGCTTTAATTCGGAGATATGGAATTTCAAACTTGCAGTTTTCGGATTCTAAGGGGCTAATGCATTGGTATGCCCCCTTAGAATTTGTGACGTCAGCGGAGATCTAACGATTTTTAAATCTTTTACTAAAACGTTTGGCAGCACGCGGTGGTATATGCTGCTTTGCGCGCAACAAATGTCGCACTTTCAAATAAAGTCGCTAGGAACAGCGGAGATCCCAAAAAGTAAACAAAAGTAAAAGTCTAATATCTTGAAAACCGGTGAATAATTTTCGATGAAATTTGGTAGATATTCATTTTTGCTCTTTCTGAACCGAGCGACATCACTTTCATGCCAATTCATTAACTTTTTTGAAGGTGGGAGGGTCCCTTTAAAGCTTTTCACAGACATGCGCATCCACACATTCACGTAGGCAGAGTGAGGGAGTTGCATTTGGCTCAGGCCACCAAATGCCAATACAGAAAAAATATGATTTAAATGCACGACGTCACCATGTGTTGCAACGCTCAATCTAGAAGCTTCCAGCTATTGCCATATCCTTTTATTTGCACCGAATCGGATGTAATCATGTTCAACAAAACAGCTCGATCCAATTCTAGGAAAAAGAGCTCTTTCTGCCCAGTTAACCAGAAGAGAGCATATTATGGAGCGACCAGAAACACGAGGTTCGCTGCCTCTCGAACTTTTATCTTTATCCCGGCAGTTCCATCCCCCAGAGCACAGGTGCAGCTGGCTCAACTACTCTCGGAAGTTGGGACTCCCGGCCCATTTAACTCCTTCCCGTCGGCTGCAGCCAACGGTCATCCTGGTTCGACCCCCGTGACCCTGCCGACGACCCGACTGGTAGTCCGCCCGGAGCGAGGCAGCACCCGCGTCCCGCCTGACCTCCGGGCTGAGCGTCTGGACGGGAGCCGACGCACTTCCGCGGACTATCCGGTGTCCGGAAATCCCCGGAGGAGTGGCGGGGGGGGGGGGGGGCAATTCGCCGAGTGGCGGCCGTAGGATGCTGCCCGCTCGGGGCAGAAGTCCTCTCCATTAGACGGTATTATGGCGGCGGACGGCGGCGGACGGCGGCGGTCGGGTGTCCCGCAGAGATCGGCTGTATGCCCCGGGGGCAGAGAGGTCGGTCGACTGCCGCCGGCTCCCGGGACCGGCCCGTGTTGATAAGGCAGGCCGTCGGAGGGCGGGAGGCTGGCGTGAGCACACAGCCGCGGCCAGACAGACAGGCCGGTACACAGCGCCAGACAGCTGGATAAGGCGCTACAATGTGAGCTGTAGCTCCAGAGCAGACGGCTCTATCGCAGAGGCAGTTCATGTCTGCGGCCTTTACCGTACGGACTCGAACGTTACCGAGCACTTTAAAGGTCAAAATCTAAAACTTACCCACACTTAATCAAAGCAAATGAGCATTTGCAATATCAAAATTCTAGCAATTAGATATTTTTCTAGCATACAGTCAGATTCTTTAGAGGCGGCCGAATGTCCAATGGACAGGGACTCCTTAAAATCTCATGTGAGTTACTCACTCGGTGTCCTTGTGTCAAATTTATCAATTATTTTATATTGGGTCACTGCCGTCCTTTTGCAGCTCAGGATTCTGTCGCTGAGCGCGGTCGGAGCCGAAGCCGGCACCGCACAGTGGCCCTTTTTCAGAATTAGCACGCATTAATTCCCACATTAGGTACCTGAAAGTGGTGCAAGACATCACCACGTGATCAAGGACGTATTCCCTGCCAACGCAAAGAGAAGAAAAGAAACGAACTGCCCAAGGAGATTCGGCCGAACAGCGACAGGCCGCTCGGCCCAAGATTTGGCGCACGTTCGCACGGCTCGCCCGCCGGCCCAGGCCGCTCCGAACGCAAGTGTGGCGAGCCCGCCAGCCGACCACGCTGCACTGACCGCCAGGACGCCCCAGGGCGTCACGTGACCGCATCTACAGCTGTTGCCAGCCACCGTTAGTCGGCCCCGGCCGGGCAGCAACTAAGGTCAGCGCGACGCGAACAATACAAACACATAGGCGCTTTTGACGTTAGATCTTAAGCCGACCACGGGACTTGTGCGGCTTGGACATCAAACGCGACAAGAAATTGGACAGTTTTTCTTGAGCACAGCGTTATGCCTACATGACATTTCAATAAGCACATCTTATGGCAAAAGTCAAGCGACATTTAGGCGCACACCAGGTGACACCAGCTTCGAGCCAGGTCAATGAGCTTAGTCGTATCGAACAGGAGTCACAGCCGCTCGCGGACTGAACTGGCTCACGTAATCCACCGTAGAAGCAAAATGGCGCAAAATGGCGCGATGCCCTTTGGTGGACATGGTCAGAAGAGATCGGCGATTCGAACGATGTATAATACGACATGTTCCAGAGTGTTCTACTTAACATAAAGCTTCATATGTATGCCGCCATCTCCAGTTGATAATTGTCCTGTTATTATGTCCACAATATTCGGCAAAAGTGGTCTATTTAAGTTTATACAATGGAAATTGTGATTTCTAGGGCTTCTACGTAAACTCAGCTTCACAGCCATGCCACTAATTTTTAATATTTTCTCACCGAAATCCTTACAAATTGATGTTCATCTCACCCTACTTTTTAGGATCCGCCGGTGGTGTCCGCGCGCCTCTCGACAAACTTCGATTTTGCGGTCAGTTTTACCAAAGATAATTATTTTTTTAGGAGGTAAAAATGGCACCATCGGATAGTTTGGAATGTTTTGCACACGATTAGACTGCTTTTTACTCAAAAGAAGAGAAAAAATATTTTGAATTTATGCGTGCTAATTCTGAAAAAGGGCCACTGTGCACCGTTCAAGCTGCGCGCAGTTTCCGATTTCTCGGCTATTTTCCGCCCGTCACGCTCCTCGGGCGGCCGCTACTAACTGCCAGTATAAATAAGCTCGACCATCGGCGCTGTCACACCGTGTAATATCAATAAATGTCGGCCGGCAGGCAGGGAAACCGGTGCCGTGCGCGTTCCACCGGGGGGCCCGGCGAGATTCCGCGGCTCCTGCCGCCGACAGATAGCAGTTATTACCGGTCATAACCGGTCATAGGGCGTCCAGTCGCCCAGACGGCTGGCCGCCTCGCCGCTCAGTGATATGGGACACACTCGCGTGGGCCGGTGCATAGACACAGTCTGGGCGGAGCGGCAACACAGCAGCTTCGTGTCGGGAGTGGGACTAATCAATAGTGGCGGCGCTCGGTGATCGCGGCAGACGACCCGCCGCCGGAGGCGTCAGCACCCCCCCCCCCCCGCCCCCCCGCGGAACAGCCGGAACATGGACCACTCACGGAGACAGGGGCCGGACGAGCCGCCGTCTGGGGATACGGGCGCAGGAGTCCCGTGGTGGATATCACTTCTTGGAGCACCGAACCGACCATTGCTCTAAGTTCATTGTGCACTGCGCATATATGAAGCACGAAAGACCCTGAAGCTATACCATTTACAAAAGTCTCGGAAATAATTTCAATCAGCAAAATCCAAGGTGTAATTGTAACAAGTTGTGGAAACTATGGCTCGTGACGTGCACCAGCTTTGAAACTTCACAAGTTCGCGAACAATTACGGCGTTATGGAAGGTTCTCGCTGCGAAGTCATGACAGCGATTTATCTATTTTAAGCCCTTGATCATGAATCATGGCTTTGGAGTTGAGACGTTCGGTACTGGCGGGAACTGGTGGTGGTTTTGGAAGGCCCCCAATTGTTGGTATAGTTTCACAATCATATGTTCGTCGAAGTACGGAAGGGCTGCGTACTTAAAACGTAACACTAACAACATACCTAGGTAAGCGCAATAAAGTACATGTAACTATGCACTCATATTGCACATATCGAAGCGCATGTAAGTGTCGAACCGACTCGATGTTTATCAAGTATCAACTGATGCATGCTTTTGCTTGCAATATTCTGTAGGTAATATTCGTGATACAAAGTAATATTATAGTCACCGTGAGTAATATATTACGCATCGGCAGTGCAGAAGGCTGATTTGGTGACACGATAATCATGGAAGTGATGCGTTTAGTTTAATTTTCATTTTTCATTCTTTCGTAAGCCTACACAATGAGCTGAATGCAGTTCAGCAACAATCACCGAAATGGGTTTTAGCGGTCAGGGATATTATGGCGTGTAGTGGCACAAATCCACCAGAACGAACAAAGTAGTTCACTGCAGCGGGGCAGCACCGTATCATTCGCCGGCTGGCGCTTTGACGGGGGCCCAAGGTTCACCATCACGGTTCCGAGAGGTCCAGACTGGGCTCTGAGGTCTGTACAAAGCTTCAGACGGGCTGCTAATGAACTCTCCAGCCCTCCCCGCTCCTGTGTATGCAAATGCTATCCTCGCTGATGACGTATGATTCGTTACAGTGACCTGCAGTCTCCGTCCCGCCCTCAAGGTCTCCTCACTAGCGCTGCAGCGGCCGTCGCCGCCGGCACGGGGTCAAGGTTCACCTGCACGAGACCCACCCGCCGCGACCGCCTCGCGACTCACAACACATGGGCCACCGCCGCCGGCTGCGGCCCATATAAGGTCATGTCAGCTGACAGTACGCTCGGCAGACGTCAGCAGACAACACGGACATGAGAGCCCGCCGCACTGCCGCGCTGCAGACGACCAAAGCGGCCTCGAGGCCAAATCAGGTCTGCGGCGGCGGCACAGGCCCGCAGGGGAGGCACGCTCGCCTCCGGTCGGCGTGAAGGTCGGTAACTGTGTGTAAGAGCTGCTCAGAGCGGCGCGACCTGGATTCAAAGTCAAGCAGAGCGGGAGTAGGTCGTAATGATCGGGCTTGGTAGGGAATCAGTATTTCAGTGCTGAATGCAGGCAGAAGTTGCTGTGCGAACCTGGCCGCAGGTGTTCAAGAGACGAGAGAATATGAGCTTGATTGAATCTGCAAAGGCTTCGTGTTTACGAAAGAATATCAAACATGTGGTGTGTTCGTCTATACGTCTATACGCGGGAGGATGCCAACTGGCACCCGCCAGACGCTCCAACAAGTTGATGAATGCCTGACCTTTGAAAACATTGATAAATTCGATAATGTTAAAATGAACATGCCTCATGGGCATCTTTTCGGGCTCTGAAAGATCGTGACTCCGAGTTGAAAACGTGCTTTGGGTGAGAAAACCTGAAATTTCATATTAACGTGATCAAGAGCTGAGCCCCGCTCAGCCGACGTATTTTCCCAGACGTTCCCGTAGCGACCGTTCGTCTCAAAGCACGGGCCACGAATGACCACCGATGCAGGTTCGGGGGTCACATTGCTAGTTCGATAAATCATTCCGTACCAATGCTTATCCTGAATACTAATGCGTGGACCAGTCGGACGACAATCCTATGGTCAATATTCCGGTGTTCGGAAATCAAATAAACAGCACACGTGTTGAGAATAATCGAGCATGCTTACGACTGAGGTTCGCAATGCTTAGAAGTCAGAAATGCCTCAGACCGTTCCGTAACGGTCTTGCCCGGTATAAAACGGATAATTTCCAGCTGTGATTTCCACAGGTTAAGCATAATACCTGGGTAGCTCATTGTTCTCCGGGAGCTTCTCTCGGAAAGCTGAACGGCCCTGCTCTCTCATCAAAACCAGCTGAGCGAGCGATCCTGTTCTTTCACCATTGACGTGCTACGTCGGGCTTTTGACGGGCACCAGATCAAAGGGATGACTGCGTTTTGTCATCATCTTTAGGGCAGCTCTGATCAAAGGACGCACAGCGGCTGACACGGACGCGCTGGTGTCGGAACTCGGACGGCGTCGATTCATCAGGGGCGTGTCTTTTCCCCTGCTCTTTTCACCGGCGCGCGTCAGGGCGGCCCATCCAGTACATCGATCACCAATAAGGCCGGCCGCGCCTCTGACCCGTAATGCCGAGAAGCCGTGCAATGGTCACGGATCCGGGATGTGCAGAGTTATCGCTCTGTGAAAAGGTGTGGGAGTGGTACTCATTGCAGTCTGGCAAGTAGCGAAGCTTTAACGGGCAGCTGCCATGTCGAGTGAGGCTTCGTTCCGAAAAGGATTGGCACTTCTCGGGACCATTCATTGGCTGTACCTTTCACTGGTCTCTAGTGTGATGGTGCACACTGCATTTGGATGTTGACCAAACCGTAAATGCTGCAATGAAAACAAAAATATAGACAACAGCCATTTTAAATGGTCCTTTCCATATAGCCGTGCTGGGGAAGGCGGACTTCAAATTGCTATTTGTAATCTCGACTTTGCGAGCAAAATCAAAGCATGACGATTAACATTGTTAACGTCAACTGCACGTGACGATTGATAACCGTGGTTAAAGTTGTTACCCCCTCACCCCTCCCTATCGTAAGCTCCGTCTATGGACATCGGTTTAGTTCCGTTATAGGTACATATATCGCGACGGGTTTATTCTTTGTTAGGTATATGATCGAGTACATACTAATCTACGCATCTTACACAGCCACACGCTCCATTTACGACAGAAAGTCGTGGAAACAGACTCATTTTCCATTTATATGAAGATCGACATGCAGGCTGGGCTCGGGCTGATCTGTCCCGGTGGGGTTTCGTAAAGACATTTTCCATTCAGGCTCAGAGCACGAGAGCCGAGGGGCCGGGGGTGACCTCTGAGCTCGCCGAAAATAAACCGTCGCATCCTTAGGCTCGCTTCGTGTTAGATCTTTTATCTACGATGGCTGCCAAATGACCGGCCTTATTAGGGGAGGTCAGCATTGACGGTGTTACCATGCTATTAGCCGCCCTTATTAGTGAAGCCATAAATAACAGCACGGCTGAGATTAAAACCATCCAGTCTATATGGAAGCGAATGTACCATATCAGAGATCATACGTCAAACATATCGCACCAATCGCGATAAATCAGTCACACCACGACCGTTTACAGCGCTGACCGCCCGTTCCACTGACCTCGGCGGCGCGCGTGACGTTACTAAAACAATGCACGTCGTCGAAGGAAGCGTGTGGATGCACGAAGAGCGGCCGTTCCAGGCAGTGCAGAATCGTGTCGTAACTCGCGCACGCCGCGCAGGAACGTAAACACGACTGCAACTGCGCACAATGCGCAGGCGATCGGCCATGCCCGGCCTCGCCTGCTGCCTTTGCAGCTCTTCACAACAGGGAAAAGGCCACTGGGCTTGATCGGTGAGTCCGCCTGAGCTACCACCGTTTAATCCCACTATGTTCTGCCTACTTTGATCTGCCCACGCATGTGTCCGGCGGGCCGGGGAAGCTCAAGGCAACTCAAAGCGGCTAGGCAATCCAGGCTGATGTCAGCCCTACCGCAAAGCAGCGGACATGCCGCCTGGCCCAAACAGCGCGGCGCTACTCAAAGCAGCCCCCGTAGACTATATAACTACGTGACGTCACTGGACAGCTCGTGACGTTACTGGCCATGCCAGCAGTAGCTGAGCTCGACCCGAGGGCCGAGCAGCTCCGCTGAGACGGAGGAGCGGAAGCAGTTTCGCTTTCTGAGTCGCGTCAAGGAGGGAGTGGAGGGGGCAGCTGCGGTGGGCGGAGACTATGTTGGAGGGTACTGGGTGGAGGCCGCAGTGACCTGTCATAGGGCACTGAGTGAAGGTAGCGGTGGGAGCTATGTGGCGGTGACGAAGCAACGAGCGGGGTGTCGGTGGACGTCGGTTGGAGGTGGCGGCGGCGGCCGGGTCGCCCGTCGAGCAGCCGCCCGGGGCAATAAACGACTGGTATCGACCGCGCGGCGGCACGGGCGGCAGCCCGGTCGACGAGGCCGCCCCGCCAGCGCCACCGACCCGCGACTGTGTCCACCGAGGCCAGCGGCGGACAAACGCTGCCGCCGCGATACTGCAGTAAACAACGGAGGGGCCAGACACGCATCACCGTGGAGAGGGGGAGTCCTGCTGCCTAGGAGCCGTAAATGTGTCTTCACGACGGGCTTGGATAATGATAGCAATGTTGTTTCATGGGGGCGGTACCGTTGAAGCAGCACTCAAGCAAGACTTAAGGCTCCATTTCGAACTATGCGACTGCAGACTACGCTGCCGAAAGAGTCCTATCTCAAACTTTTCGCATGCACCCAGCCATTCCCAGATGGGTGGATTATTGTATGAGCTGCTTTTGAACAAGATCAGCCTTTCAACATCAGCCGCCATCGTGTTCGCGGTCGCATGCAGGTAGGTTGAGCTGTTTTCACCACCGCTTTGATGGCGTGGCCGCCTGTAGTCGCCTGCTGCAAAATGCATGGGATGCTATCGACAAGCGCAGCGGGCGCTGTCTGCTCGCCGCATCGGCCGGCATTGCCGCCGGCAAGGTGTTCAAAAACGGCACGAGGCCACAGGAGCGGAATAACAGCGGCCGCGTCCGTTACTCTGTGGTCAGTCTGGACCATTTACAACTGCCGCGGCCTTATCACCGACGTGCAGCATATGAACTCCCCGCGGCTCGACTAGTCAGGGGGATGGTAATGGCGCACCGTGGAGCTGTGCAGGCTCTGCAATGTAGTGCAGGATGAGCCTGGTGCTACCAGGGCCGGGAAGTGGTTTCACCACGAACGGCGTTGCAGCGGGGTAGGTAATCGCGTGGAAGTGCATTCGTGAACCGGACGTCCTTTGTAGAACTGGATACTGGCGATCCTAGCAAGGTGAAAAGAGGGAGGTAACATGATCAAAATTATTTGTTGGGTTCCCGATTCCTTCCATGCATTGCCATTGGTGTGGACCGTAGGTATCGTCTTATGTAAAAGACTACCTTACTTGTGATCGGTCTCATGACCTCTGATGGCACTTGCTCATGCAGTCGTCCAGTGATGCAGCAACCTCTGGGGGAACAACATGGAGCTCAAAGTCTGTAAAAGGTCCCGGTGAGCCAGCAGCCACGTGACCTCTCTGCAGGGACTCCGGGAACATTGTTGGCTGGCTGTAGTGAGCCGGCCCGGCCGTCACGTGACCTATCCGCAGGGGCGCCACGGGGTGGCAAACACTGATAGGAAGCCGACCACGCGGCGGCGGATAGTTTTAGACCGGCGCCGCCCGGCAACCGGTCAGACCATCACATAAGCTGGCCACTGACGGTATGCGATATGCCAATAATACAGAAAAGGCCATGGCAGAGGCACCTAATACATTTACCTTTATTACCTAAACATCTTTTAGTTTCCATCATATCAATATCTGCCAACAGATACTCAGTACGTATGCAGTTGCATCTATTATTCATCCTCCTCCTCGTACTAACTCAGCAAAATCCCCTATTCAGCATTCACCATGTCCACGTAACCGAATCATCACGCTGCTCAGTTCAAAATAATATATACAGCATGCACGACATCAGACGTATCGACACCATTCACCGGTGGCACGCCATCCATTCCGGCTATCACTGCGCCCGGGACGACAATGCATCACTTTTCTGAGAGGCGGTGCCGAATCCGCACCACTTCAGCGTCCTTGAACCACCCAGCCACCCACAATGCATCAGCAATTGAGTCACCCACAATGCATCGGCAATTGACGCGACGCGGCCGTGACCGCCGTCCGCCATTGCGAGCCCTACGCCGGCAGAAGTAAGCCGCTTGGATTGTCGGAGGTGACAAGCGTGCTGAACCCAAAGAGCATGAGTAGAGGCGAACTGAAGGAGTGGCAGGGTCAGTTATGAAATCTAGATATGTGGACGGTAGTGTCGTTCGCCACATTTCCTGATAACTGTTACACACACTGAATACCTATCAGTTAGTTTCAGTTTAATCGGCTCCGTTAAGTATTAATGGTTGCGTCGTTTTTAGTCGAACTTAGTTTGGTTGCTTCGGTTTTAACTTTTACTTTGTTTGATGTGTAGCTACGGGTCCGCCTGTAACTCCGTTCGACAAGTGAGACAAGAGTGAGACAAGTGAGACACTTCTCAGAGGGCGGCCTGTGGGAATCACCTCGTCTACTCCGCACAGCAGAACTTTTCTCGTTCAGCTCCCTGTGGAGCGCTGGTCAATCTGCGACTGTTCCCCCTGGCTCGCTTTCGGTTCCACCTGACTGGGAATTGGGAGGTGCTTGGTTTCGTCTGGTTTCATTCCAGCACAGACTGACTATATATTTTGGCTACGTCACGCTCGATTTCACATAGTTCCGTCTCACATCTGGATTTGTTTGATGTTAAGGCTCCGTCTGATTTGGTTACAGTTCTATCTTGCTCTCCTCTATCTCCATCTGGCTCCATTCCGGTTCGCGTTTGGCTCTGCCGCGCTCCATTTCGGTTGTGTCTGCAGCTCTGTTGGACAAAGCCAGTCTGTGTGAGTGCGATGGAGGGCCGCCGTGCTCCGTTTGGCCAGTCGGCACCTCTGCTCGACTGAGACTGAGAGTGACGACGACAGACACCCGACTGGGTCCCGGCCAACAACGGGAACAGATCGGTCCGGCCCGGCTCGGTCCGGTGGTCGGATCGGGGTGAGTTTATCGGCGCCGATGGCAGCGCAGCGACCGGACGGCACTCTCGGAGGAAAAGGTGGAAATAAATATACCTAGAGTCTACCGTAACTAGCAGTCAGATGGGCTAAGCGACGGTCATGCTGTGGTGTTAGCGAATTCAGGACGTCCTCTAAGCCTATAGACTAAAAAAGCGTTGCGATTGAAGACCGAAGGATGCTCAAAACTAAGGCCAAACAGCGCCAGAGGGGCTTGCAATAGCTACTGAAGTCTGAAATGGCCCCAGCCATGGGGTTGCGGTCTGCTGCGAAATTAAGAGAGGTAAAGTTAAAGAATGGAGTTTAAATGCAATTGACAAGCATGCTGACCGCTGGCAGACGCTGCAATTTTGTTCAACCGGCGGTGGTGTTTCAATTTTGATCGTGCCGACTGGCCCCCATAGCCGACTGGACTGGCTGACCGCCGACTAAACGACTGCATGGTAAGCAAAGTCAGCAACCAAACTACGTAGTCCCGACCAGAATTTGAGCTGTTGTCAATAGGCGACAGACAACCTGGCTGTTTGTCTGTCTGTATTCGTCGGCCTTATGCTATTTATAAATTCCACGACTGTCATGCCAGTCTCTGAAAGCTCTGACGGTAAGTCCAATTTGTGCCACCCTGAATTTGAAATCAATACATAGCCCATGCCATTTCCTCACACTTGTAATTTGGTTACACGCGATATGACACTCGCGGAAGCCATTTGGTGCAAGGCGTGAGTCACTGATTCAATCGGTTTCGCCAAATGTCATCGTAACCCTGTATCGCCCTTTATTTATCACTCCGACACAGCCCGTGTCACTCTTGTGTCAATCCAGTGTCAGTTCATCTTATGGGTTAACTTGTGCCGGCTTGCCGTCTCTGTGTTTCTCAATTGTGTCACTCCGACGTCCCCTAAAGTCACCCCTGTGTCAGTCCACCGTTCCGTCATTCCGCCGTCCCGTGTCACTCTGTGTCAGTCCACTGTCCCTGCATCGCTCAATTACGCCACTCCACCGTCCCTGTGTCACCCTGTGTGTCAGTCCACTGACCTCTGAGTCAATTACGCCACTCCAACCGTCCCCCATGTGACTTTGTGTCAGCCCGCCGTCCCCGTGTCCGTCTGGGGCCGAACGTGCCCTGCCGGCGGCCGGCAGTCACCAGCCGAACCATAAATAAACTGACACACAACGGGGCCGTGTGGCGTGACACGACAACCGGCCGGCCGGTCGGTCGGCCAGCTGGGGCGGCGGGGAGCCGAGAGCGGTGCGGGGAACAGAACGGTGGGGGGGGGGGGGGGGGCGACGCGGGGCGGTGGGGTGGAGGCATGCACCGGCCGCTGCACCACCCACCGCTCGCCGCTAGCCGAGCGGTTGTGTTGGGTGTCTGTGTCCCTTTGAATGCCCACGTAACGGTGAAGGACAATGTGGTTCATCAGCACACATGCGGAGGTGGGATGAGAAGACCTGATAGATCTCAGTAGCCGGTACCCGGCATTACCCGTCTAAAGACCACTCTCCTGAGTAAGACATACGTCATGACCCGCTCTGAGAGCCTGCGGTGTTCCTGATCCGGGGGCCCACCAAGGAGCCTCCAGCCGCTCTCACGAAGCTCTATTGCACCTGGACTTCACTTCGCAATCGCTTCGGGCCTCAGTGCAGCCGCGCAGCTTCTGGCAGAGAACCAGGTGCACTCTCTCACGTCACAAAACAGCCGCCCCCGTCCCCGCCGCAGCACGCGCTACCGCGACATGGCGCGGTCGGCGGGACAGCTGGCGTGCCGTCGCGCCAAAACTGCCCGCCGACGCGCCACCGCACGCGCCAAAAGTATACCCGCCAGCGCCAAGCTCTGGCGCCAAATCTGACCGCCGGCCGGTCGGCCACAAAGCACGACTAAATGCAATGTGCAAAACTGGACTGGCAGCAGTGTGGTGCGGATACAAATGGTGTTCGACAGCACTGAAACGCCGGCAGAAAAGGTCGCCAGGCAGTGAGAGCGATCCGTAGTCCGTTCGGTAGGCAAACGGCCATACTTGCTACCTGTTCATAAATCAGATATCTGCTTCTGCATTCTGCAAAGTGCAATCTGCATTACCTATATAGACGAACACGTGATTTTGCGATGGTATCTTGTAAGCATATGCGTTTGCAATGGTAAATATGGCTTGGGCTTTGCACAGTAATCAATAAACTGTAAACATCGTACGTTCCAGAACTTTACTTAAAATCGTGTGTGTTTGTGTACGCATTCCATGGATTCCATCTACCGCTTAGGAATTCCATCGGTCACCAAGCGGTATGCATTACCTAAACGTCCCGAGATTGCAGAATGCGAAGTAACGTACGAGGGTCGATGTATGTGCCATGGTAAGCAACACACGTTATTGAAGTTATATAACCAGACATTGTTGATTACGTGCGGTAAAGTGAGTTTCGCAATAGGTCGAGAAAGAGTTGTGCGGACCGGATATACATTTCCCTAAAAAAAAATCAACATGACAGCTGAGTTATTAAAAACCAGTGCGACAAAGCGAGTATAAGGACAGGGTATGATATTCATCTCACTGTGACAAATCATTTCATTCTCATTGGAGATTTGAGAACCTTCACGTCTCTGGTGATACACCCATGCAGAGGATACGCCACCGACTTTGAACATAATTCCACCTCATTAGCGAGCAGATTAAAATTCATATTACCCTAATCGCTTCACAAGAGATGGCTGTTTGCTTTAAAAAACGTAAACGTAGGCACCACGGTCGTTGCGATTTTCATTCGACAATTCTAGAAGAGCACTATGAACCTGATGGATGTAAGCCTTTACTAGCTACAAATTCAATTATACTTAAGTAGTTCCTGACAAGTGACAACCTATGCAGAAGGCGCGCGTAAATCGTACACCGCTCGCATGCGAATGGTGTCATGCAATGCGCCCAGCAGTATGCCCTTGTTCAGTGAGCTAAAGAACTTGTGCAGTCACTTTCCCCAGTGCAATGTTGTGACCCTGCGGTTTGGGTCCCACCGATGACCACTGTAGTCCGGGCGCCCCCCCCCCCCGCGGTTTGGGTCCATTGTTCCACCCATCATACGGCCTTCAGAACGGAGTCACGGACCACGCACACGAGAAGGCAAAGTTTCACTCTCTCCCGTTTTTTTTCCTCTGCTGCACCTTACGTGCTGGGTCTCCTCAACTCGTTTTGTTTTGACTGCGCCGGGTCTGCCCGGTCAATGGGTGGGCCATATTGACAGGTCGACAGCAGCCCCCGTCGACCCGTTCCCGCTACCACGCGCCATTTGCAGAAGCGCGCCGCCCAGGTCACGTGACCGTGCCGATATCGGAAGGTCCCTTCCGGCAGCGGCGGCGGCGCGACGGGACCAGGGACTGATAGCACGGGGCGGAGGGGGAGGGGAGGAGAGGGGATGCAACGCCCGCCTGGGAATGACAGCGTGCAGCGCCGAGCGAACAAGGTGTTGTGTAATCCGAGCCCGTTGAGTGCCGCCGCTCCCCATGAAGTTTCTGTCGCTATTGCGAAAGCAGCGAACCGCTAGTGAGCCGTCCTAACGACCGAACTGTGGTTCCGATGGACCGATGATCGGAAACCGTGGACCATCGACACCTCTTCTACGGCTACATTCGCCAGCCGAGGCCATGGCGTGGTTGGCGAGGCGCCGGGCGCATCCGCCCTCCCCCCTCCTGACGTCAGGTCAGCTGGTGGGGCGGGGGGGGGGGGGGAGGAGGGGAGTAGGTCGCGCGCCAAGCCTCCCATTTCGCACCCCAGCCGGCCGCCACTCCAGCGTCAAATTGCGTCTCGCTGTCTGGCAGCCTGGATACGATGTCTACGAGCTGGAAAACCCGGAAGCTGAAGCATCGGTAACAAAGGGGTCCGGCTGAGGCCGAGCTCCAGAAGCAGTGGCCGGCTACAATGGGGTTCGCCTGGGGTCGGGTCGGGTTCATTTTGGGGCCAGACGTCGGCTGGCGAACGCGAGCCGTGGTCATTTCCTCCCAGAATCAACAGGCAGCAGACAGCCGCCGGATGTTTGCCAACGGACTGAAGTGAGCGGAGAGGGCCGTCACGAGGGGGAGAACGAGCCAGAATCGCAATATCGGCGGAATAAGGGCCGAGTTAGGCCGAGCCGAGTTCACATAACGACCGACGAGGCATTATCCCTCGTAGTACCGATCACAGGCGGTAAATTCACACATACTGACCGAAAGCATATCCCACGGAAGCCGGAACCGCACATCGGTATAAAATTCCTCACAGCACGCGTCCAGAGTTGCCGGAAGGTAATCAGGAAGCCACCAGGCATGCCATCTCCCGAACTTTGCGCTAACTGTGCCGCAAAGCAGCCAATTGCGCCTCGCCGCCACCCGCAGCGGTGTTTGTGTGGACATCATGGTGTGTTGTATTCACATTCCTCGACCTCTCGCGGCGTCTGGCCTCCGCATCACGGGCGGCTCGGATGGTCGCCAGGCCAGACTGCACGAACTGGGCCAGTGACCAGCGCTGTAGCGCTGTCCAGCGTCCGAGACACGGGCCAGGAGCCAGCTGGATTCCCGTGACATAAACAAACAGTCGTGTCGCCAAGATTTGATTCCCATGCCATTTTGGAGTTTTTCATAACTGAAATCTTGTGAGTCTGATATAACGTTCGTTATAGCAATGTGGATATTCGACATCCCAATTTGTTTGGATTTATTTTTAAATCGTGCCGGTACGTGCAGTAAACTGGCTACATTGCGAACCAGTTGGGCAGCTAAGCCGTTACCCTCTCCCCTTCCCATGTTCCAGGAACAATTCCTATCCCCTCTGCCGTCCAGCGCTGCAGGCACGCTTCCGCCTCCCCTCAGCCATAATGACTCGGTAAATAATTAAGCCGATCGGCATGGCTCCCGGCAGTCCTGCCTTCATGACGTCACTGCAGCCGCGGCAGCTGACCGGGCATTGACCTAGAATGTCGGGCTATGGGTCGGTGCAGGTATATAAAACGGCAGCTCTGAATAGGCCGGCGTCCAGGCGGCTGCAGCGAGACTGTTTTATATCCAGTGCAGTCCAGCCAGAACACTGGAAAACTGCCAGACGACCAGGAATAGGTCAGCTCTGGTCGGTGAGGTGCCTTGGTGAGAAAGGACCTCTGTGAAAAGAGCCTTTATGAACAGTGTCTAATAAAATATACACCGAGATGAGTGTCGAGTAGCTCGTCATCGCTGCCCCTCCGGCCTCCACAGCCACGTCTGACATAAGCCCATACGGCGGAGAGCGGCACGGAGTGACGAGTAACGGAGTGACTGTCCGTGCACTCCACTCAGCTGAGCACGTCCCAGTGCGTTCACCGCCAGCTCGTGGCACCCGCAAAAGCGAACGACCTCCTCACCAGTCACCACCCTGGTCCTACTCTCCGGTCACGTGCCGGCATAGCGCGCCGCGACAAAGGTCACGTGGTCGCACTACCGGGCTACGTGACCGGCCCTGCTGAATGTCGCACACATCACGTGACGTCCGAGGGAACTGTGTCCGCCAACAGGGCCCAGTCACGTGACATTCCGTAGTGAATACCGCATGGCGTTGAATGCTGTTCACGTTGGTTGTTGGACGGTAGCAGATCATGCGATCATTGCAATGTAATGCCGTGGCCGTGCTATCAAGCCAGAATATGCTATGCTGCAGATTGATAAAGTTAGGACAGAACGTAGGTATACATCCTAAAATGTGAGCAAAGCAGGACGAAAGTTAATCACCCCAAGGCAATTTAAGTCGATTTTAGAATGTCTGTGCGCATGCATTGACTCAACTTCACTGCTTTCTAAGAGCCGCTGCAGTTCTTGCAAAATAAGGCACAAAGTAAGAAATTAGTTCTTAGTCCGTTCAACACTTTCCTTACGAACAAAGCATGTGCTGTTGAAATGGGACGAAACAGAGAAACGATTTCGACAAATTTTGGGCTCTAAATCGCACTATTTCTTTTGTTCTTAGTTAAGCGCAACATCGGTTACACGAAATCACGATTTCAAAAATCGCACCAAACGGTAAACTGAACAATGTTATGGCGATCACAACAAACATAGGGGAGAGTGGGGAAAGATGCCCAGGGTTTTGCTATGTCGTATATTATTCGAAAATGACGATGGGAAAGCAAAAACTTGGAGTTTCAACGGAAGCCGACATCATTTTTCTCCAAAAATATCACACTTTCGTG
Organism: Amphibalanus amphitrite; assembly: GCF_019059575.1. Lineage (NCBI taxonomy): Eukaryota > Metazoa > Arthropoda > Thecostraca > Balanomorpha > Balanidae > Amphibalanus > Amphibalanus amphitrite. The sequence continues at coordinate 513,878 of NW_024881926.1, forward strand.
CCTGAAATATTATAATTTTTTTTGCTATTAAGCATTTTCCTGAAGAAGTGAAAGGGGGCATCTTACCCCACAGGGTGGAAAAGACGCCCCCTGACGTTGGGAAAGATGCCCCCTGCACTATAAGTGACATAAATGGGCACGTGAATCGCCTGAACGAATCAGTAGTCCCTTTGAGCCTGCAGTAGACACCAAACGTCATCATAAGAGCCCTCAAAAGTAGTCGTGAGGGGCTTCAGAGGTCATCGTTAGGGCCATCATAGTCCAGCGCGGCCAAACAAGCCTCCGTGGTGGCGTTCGGAGACCACTGTGGGGCTCTTATAGGTCTTCATGATGCTTGAGGGCCCTCGAGCCCATCGTGGGGACCTCCGATGCCAGCGCGGCCCGTGGGGCCAACGTGGGAGCCCTCAAAGGATGTCGTGAGGGGCCCTGGAGCCAATAATGGGGCCCACAGAGGCCGTCGTGAGGGCTCTCAGAGTCAGATGCCGCCCAAAAAGTCGCTATGTGGGCCGAGAGACCGGCATGGGGAGCACCCGACCGTACTGGACTCTCAATAGTCCCAGATCGGCTTTTGTCTACATCACAAGTATTTAATAAATGATTTGACGGGCTGTTTGAAGGACAGCCTACGGATTTAGGGGGGCGTCTTTCCCCATCAGGACAGGGGGCATCTTACCCCAAGGTACCGAAGTAACATTAAATCAGTACAATTTGTTAGCCATAAAACTACACCCTGAAACAACCAGCCAGCCGTTGCCCAACTGAGCTTCGCAATTTTTTGTGCAGTTAACAAGGCAGGCTTCCGCTTTACGCTAAGAACATTAATTGCCAGGTCCGATTCTTTGTTTCGCCGCTAGAGGGGGTGGGGCGTCTTTCCCACCCTGGGCATCTTACCCCACTCTCCCCTAATAAATATCTGGGTCGGTCAAGTTCAAGATCAAACAATGGAAATAACGCGCATCATGATCCCACGATCAACACACCTCTTCGAGAGACGGATTGATAGGCCGGCTTACTTGAGAATCATGTCGTATCTTGAACAAACACATGTCCCCATGTGAGACATATTTGTAGTCCTTCTTATCATTGTGGCCGTTAGGGAAGGCAGGAAAAGGTAGATGCTTTCTCAAACAAAAAAACTGTCTGATGGAGCCGTCTCTGCTCAGAGCAGAACAAATACCTCGGCAGCGATTGGGAAAACAAACAAGAACACAGGCGTCGATTTGGTCACACGATTGTTCTTGTTGGTCGATGTGATCACTCACATTGCCACGCATTCCTCAGCCAGCGGCCATCTCGGGATAAACGAGAGTCATCTTAACCTAAATTGCACATGAACAGGGCATACGGGCACCCCCTAGACATTGCAATGGCTCCACAGTCCACACCACGTTACACGGCCGGAAGAAACAGTAGCGGTGGAACACCTTCAATTAAGTTGGTGGGGGGAGCGGAGCACTACCGACTTTTGGTCCCATTCTTTCCATGCAACGCCCGTAGGGCTAATGTTAAAATGCCGAAATCAAAGGGGGGCACGGTGCCCCAGTGCCCTCCCCGTTCCGCCACCTATGTATTAACCCGCACGATGATGGCCCATACCTGAAGTGCATCCACAAATAGCCGCTCCTTCCTCTCTGCCTCCGTTCCGTTTCGCCCGGTAGAAGCGCACCGCTCAGCACTGTTCGCCTCAATTCCAGGGCTCTTACAGCCGCTCACTTTATCAAGTAACTCCGAGCCCACTCACCGCACTGACCACACCACCCCCTCTACGTCTGCCACGCGACTGACTGCGCTCCGCGTTGGAGCAGCCGGGCCGCCGACGAGCGCCCCGCCCCTCCCCGTCCCCTCTCCCCTCCCCCCGGCCGGCCGGGCGGGCGCACTCCAACTCCAGGCACCCAGACTGAGGCTAATCGATGGCAGCCCAGCCGGCACCTGACACTCGGTCACGCCGCGTCGGCCCCACCGCTTCCATGTGACGCGTGTAGATAGGCAGCCACGCACGGAAGAGGGCTCTTTTGTTACGCGCGGTCGGAGCGTCACGCGTCTCCAGTATAATTCGACACGCGGGTGCGTTGCGTGGGTAAATGTGGACGAAGCTTGTGGTTGTTTCTGTATGGCGGCGGTAGGCGATAGATATGTCGAGAGACGGTCACATGAAGTCGATGTTAGAAATGATAGTTGCTACTCGTAGTAAGTGACTGTCACGCAGTGAAAAGGGACCCACCATGTCGGCCGTTGGGCTGAATATACCTTTTTTAGATACAACGCTTGATTTGAAAAGACATACACATAAAGCAACACGAAATTCGGGTAATAAAAACAAAGGTCTGAGGTGTTACGTTGACGGATCAAATGGCCAAATGGGCACTGACTCTGGGAATGACAAATGGACATCTGGATAACTGAGCATACGGGCACCAAATATTGACGCTAAAAGTTATCATTCCGATAAAATTATGCGAGAGCAGATGGCAGAGTAATTGAGTGAACCAGTTAAATCGGTAAACACTACATTGTATTACACTTTTGTTCACAAGCTCAGGCGATTAAAGCGAATAAGGCCTGAAAGTGTAGCTCAAGGCAGCTCAAGTGATAACAATTTACAATACGAGTAGGTACTAAATTGCACTCATGTGTTATTCTTCTCATATGGATCCCACCGCTGTCAATATCCGCTCAGCGATGCGGGCGACCGTTAGAGCCAACCATGAGTGTGTTTGTGCTCTTCCCTAGAAATGAATTAGTGCGTTTAAAGGTAGTGTGCCAGCTTTCTTGGACCATATGGAGTTAATGACCCGGATAAGGAGAACCGGATTTTTAGAACTTATCCATACCTTCAAAACTTATGGAAACGTCTTAAATTCTTCAAATTTTGAGTACCCCAGTGCGAAATTCGCCCCGACGGGTTGTCGGTCGTACCCCAACCACATTTCACACCACTATTTACATATATAAAAATCAAAACGTCTGTACGTATGTATGTATGTATGTATGTATGTAACGCGTCAGTCACGCTTGGCGGGCTATTGCTCCGGAACGGTGCGGGCTACGGGGGTGAAATGTTCGACGCAAGTCGGACGCGTGCATCTGTTTGTCGTATTAAATTTTGGAGGGGGTGCGTGCAGCGGTGTGCACGTGGCGGGCGCATCTTTGCGGGATTTTGGGCCGCGGCCGGCACCGAGCGGAGAGCACGCGCCTTAGGCTCAGTTTCTTCGCTTGCAAAACTGGGTGAAATCAGAGCCGGCAGGTCACTGACCTTTGGCAATGAATACCGGAACAGAGCACCGCCGGCCAAGAGGAGACGCAACATTTATTCTGGCAATAACTCGGCCGCTACTGGGCCGATTTTAATGAAAATTGATTCATTACGCTGCGCGTAATGCTGGACACCTAGTTTACATATATAAAAATCAAAACGTCTGTACGTATGTATGTATGTATGTATGTATGTAACGCGTCAGTCACGCTTGGCGGGCTATTGCTCTGGAACGGTGCGGGCTGAGGGGGTGAAATTTTGGACATAAGTCAGACGCGTGCATCTGTTTGTCGTATTAAATTTTGGTGGGGGTGGGTTCGGTGGTTTGCACGTGGCGGGCGCATCTTTGCGGGATTTTGGGCCGCGGCCGGCGGCGAGCAGAGAGCACGTGCCCTAGGCTCAGATTGTTCGCTGCGAAAATGAGGGAAAACAGAGTCGGAGGTCGTTGACCTTTGGCAATGAATACCGGAACAGAGCACCGCCGGCCCAGAGGAGTCGCCAAATTTATTCTGGCAATAACTCGGCCGCTACTGGGCCGATTTTAATGAAAATTGATTTATTACGCTGCGCGTAATGCTCGGCACCTAGTTCACATATATAAAAATCAAAATGTCTGTACGTATGTATGTATGTATGTATGTAACGCGTCAGTCACGCTTGGCGGGCTATTGCTGTGGAACTGTGCGAGCTACGGGGGTGAAATTTTGGACATAAGTCAGACGCGTGCATCTGTTTGTCGTATTAAATTTTCGAGGGGGTGCACTCGCCGGTTTGCACGTGGCGGGCGCATCTTTGCGGGATTTTGGGCCGCGGCCGGCGCCGATCAGAGAGCACGCGCCTTAGGCTCAGTTTCTTCGCTTGGAAAACTGAGCAAAATCAGAGCCGGAAGGTCACTGACCTTTGGCAATGAATACCGGAACAGGGCACCGCCGGCCAAGAGGAGACGCCAAATTTATTCTGGCAATAACTCGGCCGCTACTGGGCCGATTTTAATGAAAATTGATTTATTACGCTGCGCGTAATGCTGTCCCTCTTTACGCTGCGCGTAATGCTGTCCCTCTAGTCTATCTACTATTTATAAATCCTAAAAAGTCCGCCGCCGGTTACTCCCAAAAAGGCTTATTGCGGCGCCGTCGATTGACGCACGAGGGTGAAATTTTCACGGCTCGTGGGTCACGTCGTTCAACAGGTCGTATTAAATTTTGGGCACGATGCGGCCAGGGGTGCGCCCGTGGCGCGTGCTCACGTGGTCTGCCATAGGGTTAACACTAGAATCGGCAACAGGCTATTGCTCGGGAACGGTAAGGGCTACGGGGTTGAAATTTTCGCTGTAAGTCGGACGCGTGCACTCAATTGTCGTATAAAATTTTCGAGGGTGTGGGTTCAGCGGTGTGCACGTGGTGCGGCCGCGACCGGCGCCGAGCAGAAGGCACGTGCTTTAGGCTCAGTTGTTCGCTTAGAAAACTGAGTGAAAAGCATCAGAGCCGGGAGGTCGTTGACCTTTGACAACGAAGGCCGACACAAGGCACCGCTCGCCAAGGGGATTCGCCAGTAATTACAATTAATTTGTTTTTGCAATATCTCAGCCGTTTCTGGGCCGATTTAGCTGAAACTTGGACTGTTGGTGGTAGTGTAGGATAGTGTAGTGTAGGGTATGGTAGGGTAGGGTAGGGTAGGGTAGTGTAGGGTAGGGTAGGGTAGGGTAGGACAGGGTAGGGTAGGGTAGGGTAGGGTAGGGTATGGTAGGTAGGGTAGGGTAGGGTAGGGTAGTGTGAGGGTAGGGTAGGATAGGGTAGGGTAGGGTAGGGGTAGGGTAGGGTAGGGAAGGGTAGGGTAGGGTAGGGTAGGGTTAGGGGTAGGGTAGGGTAGGGTAGGGTAGTGTAAGGGTAGGGTAGGGTAGAGGTAGGGTAGGGTAGTGTAGGGTAGGGTAGTGTAGGACTAGGGGTAGGATAGGGTAGGGTAGGGTAGGGTAGTGTAAGGGTAGGGTAGGGTAGGGTAGGGTAGGGTAGGGTAGGGCAGGGCAGGGTAGGGGTAGGGTAGGGTAGTGTAGGAGTAGGGGTAGGGTAGGGCAGGGTAGGGGTAGGGTAGGGTAGGGTGGTGTAGGGTAGGGTAGGGGTAGGGTAGGATAGTGTAGGGGTAGGGTAGGGTAGAGGAGGGTAGGGTAGGGTAGGGGTAGGGTAGGGTAGGGTAGGGGTAGGGTAGGGTAGGGTAGGGTAGGGTAGGGTAGGGTAGGGTAGGGTAGGGTAGGGTTGAATTGAGTAACATCCTAACTTATGCAAAGGGCTCGAACAACTCGCATGCATCACCATCATACTTAACAGTTCAATTAAAGCAATTACCCAGTTCTACAGAAGTAATACCAAAAAAATGCAAGTTTCTACACCCAAACTAATGCATCCGTTAATCATACGTATCAAAACATACAGTTATCGCGTAAACCTGTACCTCTAGTGAACAATAAATGCACACACTAAAATCGCTATTACCGATAGGCTCATCCAATCAAGTTTCGATAAACCCGTTCATCATCATCTCCTGCGGTTTCGAACACGCCTGTTAGGTGGCTTCTGATGCTCGTCGAGGTCGGAATTTCCAAATACGCGTGGTGCGTCGGGCCGCGCGCTCTGACTTCGGCCAAGAAAAATGCGTCAGCTGATCATTGTCATTTCTGCCACTTGTGTGTGGTGTAATGGGGTCATAACTTAAGAGACGGCTGTTTCATATCAATTATTTTACATAAAATCATATTTCAAACCACAAATTAATGTTCGACAGCCAAATTTAAGAAACAATACCAATACAGGCTTACAGTTTAAGGCTCGACATTGTGTTGTCTACGATTAGACAGCTGATAACTCATTCCCGTACGTCGTATGGTCGTAACACTATAATGACCTTTGCTTATTGTCACAAGTGCGCCGCATTCGCGATTGTTGCCCGACGCCTGTTTGCAGGTGAGCCCACTACAGTTGTTATACATATATAAAAACCGATAAACTTTTAGGCGAAAAAGGCACTATTCCAGGCCCATTTTTGATTTTTTTGCGATATTAGGTAAAAACAGAAGCTTCTTATCCTAGGAAAAATAAAACGGGAAATCTTTCAAAGGTAGCACACTACCTTTAAATGTGTAGTTATTTGTGCGTGAGGTATTGTGAGCACGAGCAGTGTTAGTGACTGCCTGTCTTGCACTTTTATTCCTGCTGTTTTATTGATTGACGTGAAAGACTGAAAAGCATCGTTTTGCTAAATAAATTTGTTTTTTTTGCTAATAAATAAATCTGCTTCTAAATAATAAACTGATTGTTTGTATTAATTAGATCAAACAGCACGGAAAGGCTTTATATGCACATATGTTATAATGTGCAAAGAATCATGTCAGTTACCGCTAAGATATCAAAGAAGTTATACATCAGAGGAGATTATAGCATTTGAAGAAGCAATGACCGATGCTGAAATGTTCGTTTCAAATAGCGCACCGTTCTTTAAGTTATTAGAACTAGCCATTACCTCTGAGTTGCTTCTTTATCAATTGCTAAGCATGCGCTGTTTGCAGGCGTCGACAACGCGGCGGGAGCATAATTTTCTAATGGGTGCTGAGACAAACACCGCCATTTTGCTACAAACCACACTACAAAAGCTGTACCTACCTCAGCGCTGTCATGAGTTGATGGGGATTCCTTGTGTGATATCGCTGCCTAAAAGGAGACAATAAAAACGGCATAATGAAATACATCACCTGAAAGTATTTCTGTGTTTGTGTCACAAAAGGTGAGCGTCGAAAGGTTAATGTAGCATTGATGAGACCCGCATGGGGACCAGGGAGCCCGCCGCCACCAAAGGTAATGCATCTCAATAGCACATGGGAGCAGCCGGGGGACATTGGGTGATAAGGGCAAAACTGAACGGTCCTTCGGAAGCTATTTCTCCAGCCGTCCAGCGTTATACGATAATCATGCAGATATATTGGTTCAGAAAAACGATGAATCATTTTCTGTAAAATGTACATCTTGAAATAAATTTAATTTATCTATGCTTTTGCCATCAATTCAACCTCAATTCCTATCGTATGTTGAGTCAGTTATCATAAAGTCCAAAAGACAAATAAACGAGTCCAGTGAATGTAACCTGAATGTTACCAGCTCCCGTTGTACAGGTCAGCCCCCTCTCCGGCAACGAGTGTTATATCTGCACTTCCCTCGGCACTCCGCGGCATGTTGGAGGTAGGTACCTCGTTTTAATTCACAGCCGGGGCGATACGGAGTTATCTTTACAACCGTGCCTGCCGACGCTCAGATTCGCAATCCCGGATCAGCGGCTGCTTGGAACGCGCGGGCGTTTCAATGGCGCCGCATGCGACGGCATTTAACGATGTGAAAATGGCGTTTAATCCTAAGCTTCCTTCCCCCTAAGCGACACTTTGATTGCAGAAATGTTAGTTCCAGCCTCACATTAATGTTTAATATCTCAGCAAAGCATAAACGTTCGTAGAACACGTACCGATCGCCGGGACCTGTCAATTTGACAAGTACACTGGGTTTTGAAGACAATTCAATGAAATACTACGTTAGTGACTTCATGATATGAGTCGATTATCACACTCATTGAAGTACAGATTCTTCCACAACTTGTCCTGCGCAGCCGTTTCAACGTTGCCGTTCTCACGAATACATCTACAAAGGTGTATCAACTCATTGCTCGTGCGTTTGCAAAGTAGGCAGTCATTTGGTAACAATGCGTCAAAGACAGCCACTTACCTCGAATATTCAGAAGAATGTCTTAACGGCTTTCGGACAGGAACACAAAGCTATCTTCGGTCACTGTCATAACTAAATCGCTAACCACTGACGATTGCTGCACATTGCACGATGCACACCGCACAGGCCCGAAACGGTAGCTTATTGTTCACTGCAGGCCAGGAACTTTCGCTCAAAGTCGCGACGCGCTCCTTTCGTCACCACTGCCTTTGACTAACGTTATTACGTCACGTTCTGCCACTTTCTTCAATCCCAGCCAACGTCAACACTGCAAACTGAGCGCATCCAGCTGAACAGGCTCGTCTAGTGACCCACCTGACAGCTATTCCCACAGGATGTTCGCCACCTCGCGACAGACAGATGACAGTTCGGCGTTCCAAAGTGTCAACCATAAACTACTTTTGCCCAAGCTAGAACATTCACGTCATATTTCAGATAAAACACTAGACACGCGACAGACACGCGGACTCGGCACCTCCTCACCACCTTCACACAGCGCGCCGCCGCTGCGTAGCACGCTGCTGGGCCGTCGCGTCGCGCGTCACAGGTCGTCGTCAACGACGACTAAGTAAACAGAGCGTCGCTGACGACAGGTGACGTCACGCCGGGTACGGCAGTGGCCCGGCCGGTCGACGTACCTGGAATCCATACTGTGTGGAGGGGTCGCTGTGCTTGTTTGGGGAGGGGGGGGGGGGGAACGAGTGGACTCAGCCCGGTAGCGTGAAACGGCTACGGTAGGAATGGAAAAGCACTAGCGCGCTGTCCGTTCTGTTTTGTTTCTGCCGAGCCCTGGCAGTGTAATCGATTTGGAATGGAAATTGGACGCGCGTCAGTCCGTTACAATTATTCCCGAAGCTTGGCATATGTTTTAGGGAAAGGCTCAAGGAGTAGAAAATTTACGATCAATTGGAAATGTCAAACATTGCCCATTGGGACATATATTTAGCGTACAGCAAACTACATAATGCTTCTTTAAATAGTGAGTAGTGTCGTGCCCATAAAAGGCATTGTTGCCACACACTGGGTGAATAAAAACTTAAGGCTAGAGGAAAGCAAGTAAGTAGAGTTATTTTGATTATCACATAAAAAGAACAAGCGCTATTCAGATACAAATCTCCACTATACTATCTCTCAGTAATTACCAGAACACAAACCTGAAGCCTATGTAAAATGCATTAAATGAGCCCCCGAAAAGATAAGTCATTTAACTGTAGGTCTCCCAAAACGTCTTCACAACTTCATCCTTCCATAACCGACCTTTCTCGCGACAGCCTGAAACGCCATTTAAACCAATGGTGTCCTCGGCTGCACGGACTCTAGGGGTTGGCACCAATCTGGACTGATTGGTCTGACCTTGCTGATCAGCGGACACTTCAGTGAAGAAACAGACACTGATCAGTGGATCAGTGGGCTCGTCTCCCCACCCTCTCACCACCCGCCACTCAGCCCTGAAGCTGCAGCTAAGTGCTTCCGGTGCCGCGCGCTTCAGCCGTGAGTGATGTTTGTTTGCGTGAAATACCTGCTCGCACGCTCTCGAATAAATCCGTACGAGAATCTTCAGCTATCTCGGCCTGCATCGTCGGCCCAGTTTTACGCGTGGCCAGAATAGAACGCGGTCCGACCAAGCGGCGACCTTTAACCCTCGCCCATGTAGGGGGGGGGGTTGGTGCAACCCCCCCTGAGGTTTTTCGGAAATAGCGCAAAAACGGCGGCGCGCAGCGCCGCCAAATTTTGGGTACCTTATGGGGCAAACCTTGCGCATCTTTTAATAAAAAAAATTTGACCGGGTCATGTCAGGTCACGGAGTTATGACGTCACAAAGGGAACAGCCTCAGGCCGGATTTTCACAAACTGAGTGCCAACGCCCGAGGTTTCCTGCCGGTGGTACGGACATCGGTTGATGGATCGTGATGAAACTTCCCATGCATGTTGGGGCAAGTATTGGCTATCATATGGTATAAGAAACTTGACCGGGTCAGGTCAGGTCACGGAGCTATGACGTCACAAGAGGAACAGCGTCCGGTACTATTTTTGAAAAGTGCCCGAACCACTATTTTGCTAATTCTTGTCACCTCAATGGGAATATGCAGCAATATTAGCTTCTATAGGGAGCAAATGGACCTCCCAAATCCAAAAATACAATCAGATTTCAAAAATTTAAATTTTGATTTTTCGAATTTCTGCCGCCGACTGTGACCTTGCCGACTTCCGGCGCTCCCAACGCGCCATTTTTAGAGCTAGGGAAACGAAATACATACCAAACGATAGAGAATTGATCAAGGAACACGATAGTGAAGGTTTCAAGTCGATATCTCCCACCGTTGTGCCGCAATCGCCGCGGAAAATTTGAAAAAGTCTATTTTTCCGAAAATTTGACCTTTGACCGGTCAAAAGTAGGTCAAATGTTGACCTAGGACCAAAAAATATACCACCAATCGCGAGATCTCGGCGAGAGCAATCCGTTGGTCTTTTCCGCTAAGCTCTACGACGCTCCGTTTTCAAACGCCAAGGGGGGGGGGGGTCGCACCAACCCCCCCCCCCCTGCATGGGCGAAGGTGGCAGATCGCCGTTTACGGGCGAGGGTTAAGCCCTCTTACCACCGAATACAGAGTGCCTCGTTATCGGCTTGGATGGGATTAGCGGGCGAGAGAGGGGGAGAGAGTGAGAGTGAGAAGGAGAGAGAGAGAGAGAGAGAGAGAGAGAGGGGGGCGAAGAAAGAGAAAGAGAGAGAGAGAGAGAGAGAGAGAGAGAGAGAGAGAGAGAGAGAGAGAGAGAGAGAGAGAGAGAGAGAGAGAGAGAGAGAGAGAGGCGACGCGATTCCGGATGTTTTCGTACAGCGGGCCTTTCTCAGGTTCGCGCTGCTCTCACACTGATCCTGGGACGAATTGCAAACAAAGCGTTCAAGAAATACCAGCGGAATGTTATTGCTGTTCTAAATCGAGCAATTCTCTGAGATCATTTTGAGCTGCTACATCATGTGCACAGATGGGAATAATAGTGACAAAGTTCTTGACAAAACTTGAACTTGCGAATTTGCAAAAATGACACATGTACTCCCAATAAAGAGTACCTACAATTATATTACTTAGCTATTTTTTTCTGAGTTTGTCAATTCCAACATTTTTTTAAACCATCCGTAAACATTACCACACTCAAATGATCTGGACGTTTGGCTAGGAACGGAGCTTGCGGCTGACTACATCTCACTCGTCACCACGATCCCAGCAAGATTCTGGGAAACGCAATGATTATGGTCACGTAATGAGCGCACAAACCTCAGTCAGCCAGTGCTTTAAGTGAGTACGCTTCTGCTGCATACTACGCCGGGTTATCATTAGTGAGAAAGCCGGCCGAAGAGGCAAAACGATTCCAGTGCCGTGGAACCACGAATACGCACAAGGCAACGAAAAACGCAAGCAGCGAATATGTGCCTCGCTGTCATGATAGATATGGCGATACATATGCCATTATCGACACGAGCAAATAAAAGTGCCGAGCCCCATCTTATAAATAACAAATGCCGTAAATATGCTTTTGCAACGCTGGCTGAAGCTCAACTACACGGAACGGCTATTAAAAGCAAAATATTTTTACCCATTTCATTTCGTCATTTATTGACGTTCAAAGAAATCTTTTTAGCTCGAAAACGCATTTGCCATCACCGGTATAATTTGGTAAACGGATTACCAGGCGCCGTAAATAGGCAAGCCGTTTCGTTCTACACTTCACCAAGATTGGCCTCGAAGTCACCATGCCAATGGCCACCCGTTACAGTTCCTTCATCTGACAAAAAAGTCTCCCAGTCTGTCTGTCAGTGCAGTCTGTCAGGAACAGTCACTGTCTGACAGTGGCCATCAGGGATAATCCCCTGTATGACTGCGGTCTTTCAGGAGCAGTACGCATGTCTGTCAGGAGCAGTACCCCTGTCTATCAGCGGTCTGTCGGGAGCAGTCCCGTTGTCTGTCAGGAGCAGTCCCCCTGTATGACAGCGGTCACCAAGAGCGGTCACTACAGCAGTCTGTGGCCGGTCAACAGAGACAGCTCCCTGTCTAACAACTGACAGCGATCGCCAGGAGCAGCCCTGCACTCCTCCAACATTCCCCACCGTTATCTGGCAGCGCGCAGCCCCACAAGCTCCGCCGGTGCGGTGGACAGGCCACCGACAGGGTATCCATCTCCGGTCGATGGCGCAGGTCGGCACGGAGCGTCCGACCGTCACCGGGCTTCTCTGAAGACAGGTGCTGATGACGCACCGTGCGTCCCGCCGCAGGTCCGTTTGGTGACGTCAGGAGTCGGAGAGAGAGAGAGAGAGAGAGAGAGAGAGAGAGAGAGAGAGAGAGAGAGAGAGAGAGAGAGAGAGAGAGAGAGAGAGAGAGAGAGAGAGAGAGAGAGAGAGAGAGAGAGAGAGAGAGAGAGAGAGAGAGGAGGGACGGAGAGAGGAGTGGAGAAAGGTGGCAGCAGTGAAAAGATAGGATACGGGTTGTTGGTGCTAAGAAAGTAGATCAATGAAAAGCTTACTTACCAAGCATGTAAGCTTATATCGGGAGTAAGGTTCACGAATACCTACGTCCAACACAAAAAGGATGCTGTTGCTTGGCAACGAAGGATATACACTGCAACTAAACTAATTGCAGAAACGCTTTGATCGCAAATTTCCTAAATATTCAGATTGCAAGCATAATATTAAACCGAAGCGAAGCCAATACCTAAATCTGCGTTCGACATTCAACATTGCCTTTTCAATAAACATTTCTAGTTCAAACCTCATTAATGGCTATCCCACGGACAATGTGATGCATAGTTAGCATCATTGACCTGAGCCTCTGTTAGCGGGAGTCACTAGCACCGCTCGCGGCACGCAGTCGGCTTATATCGCAGCCGACAGATGGCACTTGCTACCAAACGCCTGATTTCAGACTGTGCCGCAAGACACGCCATAGGTGGCAGCTGTCGAAATGCGTGCGTTGAGAGATGGACGAAGTGGAAAGGTAAATGACATCACGCGTGCCTAGTACTTGCATACATTCATGGCTCATATACCGATCAAGGAAGAGAATACCATTGCACATTGCCAAAAGTTCATTGCATTGGTACCTACCTCGATAGTTCTATCACGACTGCAAGCCACGCTTGACGATATAGGTATAAGTGTCATCAGCCTTGGGACGCTGATACGGCATTTTCGAGTGCAACTGGCGGTGTATTAGAATGCAGAAAAGCATATAAAGTAGGTGCTATACTAAATCACAGCATGCGTAGCATAAGCCCCTTCCAGTTATCGGCGGTGATTTCAGTTTCGCAGATGAGTATTTCCCTCCAAGCCCATTTTATACCTCTGGTTATTGATGATCCGATCCATCAACATTGACTTTAAAGCGTGCTGGCCGCCTCCGAACTCAAACATTCAGGACCAAATAAACGGCAGTCGAGCCACCCACACCGGCCGAGTTGGGCGCGGGCCCCAGACGCCGTCACCGCCGCCACAAAAGCCGGCGGCCGGACCGCCATCGATTGCGTCAACCGCGCGGCAATTGTGGCGCCCACACGGCCCGCACCGGTGCACCGACTCAACGGCCGCGCCGTAAATGTCAACATTGATCGGAAAAGGAACTCGGCTGCAGGGCGGCGGGGATGGGAACATGACCACCATGACCGCACTCGAGTGAGGGGCCACGAAGAGCGGCAGACGAGAAATTGACAAGGTGAGCGACGGTATTATATGGTGTTTAAATAAAATAGCCCAAGGATGCTTCCAGTCAATATTCATTCTCGTGTTTGTTCCATAATTGCCTTTTCAAAATAATGTTCGAGACGCGCTATAGATCAAACAATGTCACTCTTTTCTAGGCCCATCGAGTGGCCCACCGTTCACAACGCAACATCAATTCAGTGGTACTGCTCGGAAGTCCATAAACGAGCTCATGGAACAGTTTTCGTGGGGGTCGATCGAGCCAGGCCATGGACCGTCCATTGGCCATGCAGCGCTTTGTTTATCCAGTGTTTGCCACTGACGCCATGGTGCATCGAGGAGCGCTAACGTCAACTGTTGACTGCTTAAAATCGATGACTGTGTACCCTACATAGCAAGGTCAGACACGACTCGAGCGGACCAAAGTCGTGATACGAGTGAAAACTGATCAGCTTGTATCACACTGTCGGTTAACATCTTCTCGTCACATTGGCAGCGAAAACGAAGGCAGCTCTTCAACCCGATGTAATCCGATTATTGCGAGCGTAATTGACTTATCAGTACAGATGTGTCTCGATCTAACTTTCGAACGCCGCCCCGCTCATGCGCACGTGCCTCAAAGGTTAGGGAAATCAGGGGTAGCCCCGAATTCAAGCTCATTCGTGTAACGCGTCATAAAATAATCATGCTCAATGTTTAGCACGAACAAAACAAAAAGCTCTTGCTGAGTAGGTCAGTGTGATCTCGTCAACTCATGAAATGGTGAACACCTAAATTGTCCCTTATTTTACATCATATACGGGCTTTAGTTGCTGGTGTAACACTGCATTATCGTATTGTGAACACCTACTATCTCCACCACACCTCCAAAACGAACGGCTTACTGCCGCTCAGCATCCAGTGGACACGTCTGCACACACACCTGCCGCGGTGGGGAACCATGTGCACCACTATCAGCTCAGTATCGTCAGCTGCCCTCCAGCGAGCCACGCCTCCCTACCGACCGCTTCCGGGTGGACCCTGAACCCTTTCCGCGAACCGCATAGAGCAAACAAAGGTAGTAACACACAAACTGCGATAGGGATACGCCAGGGTAATATAGGGGATCCGCACACTCCACTGCGCTCATGCGCTGGAGTGAGGCAAGGAATTCTTGCATTAGCCGAAAACATGTCGACAGATCCCAGCAAGAGCATGTTAAGTGTCAAATTTTCGAAATCGAGATTTTTTATACCATTCGACTTAGCTTGACAAGCTGAGTCGAATGGTATAAAATCTCAATTTCCAAAATTTGACACTTAGGATGTTCTTGCTGGGAACTGTCGATGTGCTTGGCATACTAGCGTGTTGTAGCAGACAAGTGCACGAGGAAGAGGGATTGCAAATGGGGGTTCGTTAACCGAGACAGCAAGAAGCTGCATGAAACAAATCCACCACTGCAGACGGTGCCGAATCAATCAGCATCGACCAAACACCAAACACAAGAGAGACGGGCAGTGCATTTATTTGTTGGTCCTCCATAACGATGTCACTAATGATGTACGATGTCCGCACACACAGAGATCAACAAGGTAAACAGCGTCGCAAGCGAAACCTCCCCTCCTCACCAACTCAGTACCCGGGCCACAGCTCCGCTAACTACCCGATGCAACTCCGCCCCGCCGGCGCCTGTCAGCTAGCAGAGCGATCTCAGCCCACCGCACCCAGGGATACATATTCCTCCGTAAGCTGCGCCCGCAGCCGTGCTCAGCGCTGGGCCGCAGGCTTCGTCGGAGAGCCAGCGCTTCTACAGGTGGCTGGCTCTGGTCCGCGGAAAGGCAGCAGCGGCGGCGGTCTGCCCAGCCGGGCAAATCGATAGCCCGACGGCAAACGAGCGACCCACCTGCTCCCCGAACCAGGGCGAAGGCGAACTCGGTCAGCGTTAGGAGAGTTGAGAGTACTTGGGACTGGGCGAGTTGTTGATGGTTTGTGACTCGCCGCCCAGTCGTCCAACTATGTTTGGGTGTCTCATCTGGTACGATATTCCTTGTTGCCGGTCACATGCTTCCCTCCTCCACCACTCTGTCTCCAGCCAGCGCATCATTTCTCCCCTCCTCACAAGTATTTCGCAGTAACATCTCCACAGCGCACGGCACATCTCATATTCCCGTCAGGAAAACTGGCAGCGTTCACCTATGCGGGAATAATCCCGTTTCTCCGCACCGCTCGCCGGTCGGCCGCGCCGGTCAGATTGAGGTAATCTGCGCGGCCGGAGCGGACTCGTGACACATGCTCCTGACAGCTGCCCCCAGCGTCACTGGTCGGCATACACCCTACCAGGAAACCGCAGGTCAATGTGCCACCACCAGGCCACAAAAAGAGCCGAGAGCGACTCGTAATGAAGCTCGGATAGCCCAACATATGCGAAGGTAATAATAGTAACACGACACGCCCAGATGAGGTGAAGTTTGTGCCCCGAAGCGTTGATTAGCGACACCTAAAACATGACTAAAAATCACCAGCCCCGCAACAGCAAAAAACCTGTATCACTTTGTTCAGCGTTTCGTTTTCCGAAACAGTCACAACAACGTCTCCAGAAACACGCCCGTCTCCGCCGATTTGTCCACTTGTTTTGGAGATGGGTCAGTTCATGTTAGAGACAATAAGTGGACGACTTCCATCAGGAGTTAGTGCCGCCGGGCGCCGCCTCCAGGCGCTCGTAACACTCAGCCAGCTCCGCCAGAGTGCCGTTCTGCAGAGCCGCTCGGATGGCCGAGAAAAACGAACTCCAGTGATGCAGGTTGTGTCTGCAGAGAGGACGGGCGACAGTGAGAACAGTGGCCAGCTCAAACAAAAGATTCTGAGGAGCAACTGAAAATCAGAAAACAGAAACGGAAACGAATGAAAAGCGACGTTGACGTTGTTATAATCATCATCATCATCATATTTATTTGACATCCTTTGAGGACAAAACAAGGAGAACATATCTTCATAACATAACCGTGACACATGAAGATACAAACACAGCACGGCACAACAAAGTCACGTTTGCAAAGCACGGGCAGCTTTTTACATCAGGCGGACTAGGAGAATCAGTTCGGATGTATTGTTACAAGCAGCCTTACTAGCTGCCATGACTCGGCGCTGTTGCTGTCCATCAGCCAGCTGAGCGAGTCCGCAAGGCCACACTCGGGCCTGGGCGTGTGCACCCAGTCTCCGTGCATATGACCGCTGGCAGCCTCCAGTACCCTCATGAAGTTTCCCCCACATAGCGACATTAGATGGCACACAATAGAAGCAGATGTTTCCGCGAATCTCGCATTGGTCGCCAACTGGGCCAGGCTACTCACCAGCACACAACGGAGGCGGTGCTGGCCACGAAAAGCGTTTTGAGTAGCGCGAAAAATAGACCGCCGAACGAGAGCTTGTACACTTGGGATGCGAAGTGCCGCCATTAGTGCGGAGTGGTGGGCAGTGCGCGGTAGGCGTAGCGCGCTTTTGACCGCCGAGGCTTGCCAGCCTTCGAGGCGAGCAATATCTCCAGAGCTTAAAAAACAGACCTCACATCCATAAATCAGAACAGGAGCGACAATCATCCGCCATAGAAATGCCTTATCAACAGCGGAGAGGTGCTGATTAAACATGCCGGCCGGCGTTAGGCCAAAGAACGCACCCCTGCTCCGCTGAATTCGGGCAGTCACCTGATCGGCACCGTGTAGCTGGGAGCGCAGCTCAACACCCAAGTGTGTGGTTTCCTGTCGGTGCTTCAGGATCTGTCCACATAGCTGCCACTGAGGCGTCCGAGAGAGGAACTCGGCCCCGAATATAAAGCTGTGACTCTTGGTCAAGCTTTGGTTCACATGTACAAAATCTATCCTCCACAACACTGAGAAGGAGGAGACGATATGAAGCATTGATTGAAGATCGCGTGCACTACTAGACATAATCAGAATATCATCAGCATATGCAACTGCTGGGATGTGGTGGCCATACAGCGTGGCGCCCAAGCGACAGTCATCGAGCTGTTGGATGAGCGGGTATAAAAACATATTGGTGAGGCACGGCGATAAAAGCGCACCCTGTCTCACTCCTCGGCGCACACAGAAGGCGTCTGACAGCTTCCCACCAAAACGTACTCGGGCTGACAGGTGAGAGTACCAATAGGCCAGAAGCGCCCAGCTCCGGCGTGGGAGGTGCTCACTCGCTCGGAAGAGGACGCCATCATGCCACAAACGATCAAAACATTTCCTAGCATCGAGGTTAGCTGCAAACAGCGGGAGTTTATAGCATAGGTAATGTTGCGCGGTCTCGTGTACAAGCATAGACGCTTTATAAAACTAATGCGTTCTGTTATCTATTAGGCTGTAAGATACTGGCAGAAACAAGGAGCCGGGTAGTCACGGCTATGCATTGCATAGTAATTAATCATCACCACATACAGGCAAGACACAAACGCGAAACATAATAGCCATGGTATAACCGACTGCCAAATTTTCTCAGTCTCCCACCTATGCATCGCAATAATTCACGTCATCATTCTCCACACATCCAGCTTAACCATCAATCCCACAACCAATCACCGGGGTTGGTCAGCCGTGCTCGTCAGCCAATCAGCCGTCGGCAGAGACGGGTTAAACTGGAACAACAATACGAAGCCCAAACCCGATCACCGTTCAAATGGATCAGCAATGCGACATTTCAGATCCCATCACTTTGAACTAACCCATCCCTTCCGCAACTTGCGTCCACAGGAATCTCTTCGGCAAACCGCAAAAATGCCATGTTTACCCGAACACAGCTGGTTGATTTACAAAGTGCCGCGTATAAAAACATGAAGGAGGAGGCACCAGTGACGTTTACGGGACAGTGGAGACAGTAAACACAGCCTGAACGAGATACGTTTGTCAGACAACACCCGCACTTCTTGCGGGGTAGCTACGAACGCGACAACATTAGGATTCGGAAAGTGCTATTTACGAGAGGATTTGCTGAAAATAGGGCAGAGTAGAACAACAGGACATGTTTTGGTCTCGCTGGATAAGAAAGATAATGTCTTCGCAGGGTAAGCAGCTATCTTGAAAACATAAGATACAAGCTCGAACAAAAGAATGTGAAACGAAGAAGAACAATGTTATGCCTAAGGTAAACGCAATCTCAGGTATGAACGACCACATTGTAACCAGGAAAAGACCCAAGGGCACGTCCTGCACATTTATCACTAACCAGAGGATCCTCATGAGAATAGGAATTAGGAATCCCAGCGAAAGCAGGCAGGAGCCCCTCCAGAGTCCGGTCCGCGAACCCGACCAGACGCAAAGGCCCTCTCCAGCACGGCCGGGTTCACGCTGCACCTAGTCGAGCCACTGGTGTCGCGGTCGATATGACGTCCTCGACGGACCGACGGTACGGACCACTTCCCTTGTCGGCGACTGCGGCGTGTGTGGGGTGCCGAGGGGGGAGGGGGGGTCTAGGAAGGTCACCGAACAAGGTCGGTGGGGCAGTGACCCACATAGCGCACGGAGGACACAAGGACATTGCTACACAGTCCCCGTTGCCACTGGCAGGGCGTCGAAAACGTAGGGCCCAGTACCGTTACACCGCACACATGCAACACGGTTGTTTACCAGGCTTAGGTCACTTATGTTGTGACCTAGATTGGAAAATTGGGGCAGGAATGTAGAATGTGACACTGACGAAGTCTCCGGAGTGATAGACGCTTAACCCGGCCGGGCCCGGGGGGTAATCCCAACCACCGCAGCCCGGGGGGGGGGGGGCGTTTTTCGCCCCCCCCCCCCTGTCTAACTCCGTAAATAAGGGAGCTACGGAAACAAAAGCGATACCAAACGAAAGGTCCTTACGAGACGATTCTAATGCACCTAAAATTTTTGACCTCAGGTCAATTTTCAAGGTCAGAGGTCAAGGTCAAAGGCCAAAACCGGTACATGTGTAGTGATCTCAAAGTAAGCCTTCTAGAGGACGGCAAGCTGCATCAAACGGGCAAAATTGGGTGTCAAACGAAAGAAGAGAGGCTGAGGATTCTGAAAATGTGCTCCAAATCAAAGGTCAAGGTCAAGGTCACGCTCAAAATTGACCTCAAAGTTGGCACTTTTTCGCACATCTTGCGTGCTAACTTCCAAGATGTTTTAAAATGTTTTGAGGCTTATCAGTTCCCTATTTGTGGTTCATCTTACGATACAAGGCTGCTCAAAGGTCAAGGTCACAGAAGAGTATCCCTGCTAGAGGCTATTTCACTGATTCAAGTTAGTAATAAAAAATAAGACAATTTTGCCATCCGGAAGCTCTAAATGAAGGCTTAGAGGAAAATAGATGCCAGATTCGTGATCAGCGGGTACAAATCCATCATAAACGACCTTTCATGTGTCAAGGTCAACCAGAGGTCATTCGAGGTCACATGAGGTCAACATGAAACTTGACCTTTTCCGAACAAAATATATATCATTCGACGCGGCTTGACAAGGAATGCGATGGTACCACTGCCGTAGCTCTAGGACCATTTTTGTCGAAGTTATTTGCGAAAAACTAAAACCACATTTCGGGGTCGTTGACCTGACCTCTGACCTCAGGTCACCAAAACTATTTTTCTATTTTTCTCTAGGTCAAACGCTACACAGCCGTGCTCGTAATTTGTCTTTATCTCTAAAACTCTATTTTTAGCAGCTATTTGAAGTTTGCGTCTGTGACGCCGAAGTTTGCCGTGCAGGGGTCTGGAAAAATGTACCTTGTGACGTCATCAAGGGAGCTAGGTCCAAATTTTTTACTTCAGAAGATGTCAAATTGATGGGAGAAAAGGTACTGAAAGTTTCGCCTTCCTATCCCTAAGCGTTCGGGAGTTATCGCAAATATTCGCCAGGGGGGGCGAAAAACGCCCCCCCCCCGGGCCCGCGAGGGTTAACAATGTAAGAAAAGGACGCATAAAAATGAGATGAAAAAATGAGCCGTATGAAAACCGACGGTATCGAATGAGAAGAGAGGAAAAATACGCACACAGATCGAGACAACAGAGCCGTTTTGGGCCGAGAGTGTGGGCTATAGTTCGATGAAGGAATAAGATAGAGAAATAATGGACAGAGAGGAAAATAAATAGAGGGAGAGGGAGAAGGGCAGAGAAGGAGGGACAGAGGGAGAGAGCGAATGAGAGAGAGAGAGAGCGAGGGAGTGAGAGGAAGAGAGAGAGAGAGAGAGAGAGAGAGAGAGAGAGAGAGAGAGAGAGAGAGAGAGAGAGAGAGGGAGCGAGAGTGAGTGAGTGAGAGAGAGAGAGAGAGAGAGAGAGAGAGAGAGCGAGCGAGAGAGGAGAGAGTGAGAGTGAGAGTGAGAGTGAGAGTGAGAGTGAGAGTGAGAGTGAGGGCGAGGGCGAGGGCGAGGGCGAGGGCGAGGGCGAGGGCGAGGGCGAGGGCGAGGGCGAGGGCGAGGGCGAGGGCGAGGGCGAGGGCGAGGGCGAGGGCGAGTGCGAGGGCGAGGGCGAGGGCGAGGGCGAGGGCGAGGGCGAGGGCGAGGCGAGGGCGAGAGAGAGAGAGAGAGAGAGAGAGAGAGAGAGAGAGAGAGAGAGAGAGAGAGAGAGAGAGAGAGAGAGAGAGAGAGAGAGAGAGAGAGAGAGAGAGAGAGAGAGAGAGAGAGAGAGAGAGAGAGAGAGAGAGAGAGAGAGAGAGAGAGAGAGAGAGAGAGAGAGAGAGAGAGAGAGAGAGAGAGAGTCTCTGCCTCCGTCGAACGAGGCTACCACAAGACGGACGGTTATGGATTCCCATCCCGATCCTTTGTATTGGCTGTGAGCGGGGTGTAACCCATCCGCCATTCCTGTCTCTCTCTCTCTCTCGCCGTCTCGGCGCTTCCCATTCCGGCTGTGTGGCTCGTTCGTTACGGCGCCCGGCGTCTCGCTGATAGCGTGGCGCCGGCCCGGAACGACCCACAGCGTCCCGCGGCGCATAACCGTCACTGGCACCACAATGGATGGGATCGGACCGGCTCGCCGCTAACGCTGAGCCGGGAGAACGGACACATACACACATACGCACTCACAAACTACGGCGCAAGTTCGGAACTGCGGACGGCCGACCAACTTCGGACACGCGCGCGCTGAGTTGGTGAGGGATGAAAAGGTTTTTGGGAGAAAGTTCGGGCGAGATAGCTGCTCGCCAGTGACTGGATACAAGAACGGAAGGTTGCAGTAGCGCAGGGAATCGGTGCTCTTCTAAATTCTTTCGGTTGTATTGCACTGAAGTTGTTTGCATTGTTTGCTAGCCCCATTTATCCACAATTCATTTCCACAGTTGTTATTCTGTTATTGTTATAAATAGGCCAGTCGTCTGTGTAATGAATGCAAACGACATTGGAAATGAAGCCATCTGAGCTTTAATTGAATTTCCCACGCACAAAGACAAAGGTAAGCCTATTTATGGTACCAGTCTCACATCAATCGGTCGCCAAAAGCGTCTCATCGCGGCCGATCGGGCGATTGAGTTTCAGACATGACTGGCGCTGGACGACCCGCCTAATTCCGATCCGTCACGAGCGACACACAGACGGCGGAACTGCGCCGAATTGAGCCGGGCCCGGATCACCAAACGACAATCCCGAGACGCGCGCGATGGCTGTCAGCCGCCATAGGGGAAGATTAAGTGAAACGAGCTGCAGCCAGACGGGCACCTACGCCGGCTCGAAGAGTGATGGCGGCGTCACCGGGCTTTTCTGGGATCGGCAGGAGCCGTGTCGGAGGCCGGCGGGTTATCTATAGGTCAGGGACCCGGGACAGATGTGGATCGGTTATTACATTGACCGGTGACCCAGGCATGCTATCGATCAGCGTTCGGTTGAAACGCGGCCGGGATTTCCGAAACGTCAAAGGAAGGTTTCAAAGAATGACTCTCAGACCAGCATGATGGCATGGATGAAGGAGAACTTTCATCCATGAGGTTTTTCATCCATTATAATAGTATTTCTTTCCGTTCCTGGTACCGACCATTAGCAATCTGTAGTCGAGACCTCGATGGATATCCATGGCACAAAAAATCCAATGCAATGGAAACATGGACCACGAGACAACGGATAACACTGGAAATGGCGCAAAAACGCACATCATTAGTGAAATAATTACTCGGCAGTGTACGCACGTACGCCAAGGTTCGATGTCGATTGTCGGGACAATGACGACCGACGTCAAAGATTTTGTTACGCTACGTATTTCGCTTATTCATGCACCATGCACGTATGTACCCTTACCGAAAAGGGCGCAATCTACCTCTCGTCTACACAACAATAGAATAGTGATTCATTGCTCTAAATAGTAAAAGAATCTACACAAAAATGACACATATCGGTGCCATGCCATAAGTAATCATAATACAACAGATTGTTATGTGAACTTGCACACACACAGTCACTCAAACTGATTCATACCCTCACTCACTCACTTACCTGACTCAAACGCTCACAGGTTCTCACTCACTCACAGTCCGACCTGACCCACACGCTGGAAGACAGTGTCGCGTGCACATGTAACACTCACAGACTGAGTAGAACCGGCGCCAGCAGCTCCTTGACATTGATCAGGTGGTGGATATACGCCCGACAGTGGTGTGTACAGGTGTAGCACTCGCAGCCGACCAGTAGCGGTGCGTCGTCCTCTTCAAACCTGCCAACAGACACAAGAGAGGTCACCAGGGTCAAAGTGTCACGTCAAAGGTCACAGGTAACGGGTCAAGGTCAAAGGGTTGTGGTCAAAGAGTCACGAATAGAGGGAAAGGTCAAAGGGTCACGAACCCAGAATCCCGGGCCAAGGATCAAGGTAGGCGGATCACGGTCAAATAGTCAAGGTCAAAAGGTCAAGGTCAGACGGTCGTCGGTCACGGCCAAATGACACGGTCAATAGGAACCAGCCATGTCAGCAGGATGTAGTTCTAGGCCAATGGTAAGGCCAAAAGGGTTGTAGGGCTCTTGTTCCGCGAAAAACGTCCTCCGCGCTGCTCCACTGTCATTTCAAATTCCCAGAGAGACAAGGAAAAGTTCAGGCAGACTTACATAATATTAAGGGTGAAAACAACTTGTGTAATAATTTAAATATCACAGATTCGACGATCTTAACTGAAATGATGCTAGCATGCATCATTTCAGCTTATGATGCTTCATCATTTATGATGCTCTGTCATTAGCAAATCTGTATAGCATATGGGACACATTTTAGTGACAAAGATCATATCAGTAGATCGTGAAAGCTGTAGCCTGTATGACGCTGAAGCTTAACGCTCCTAGATGGCACGAAATGACAGATAAAGCGAATTTCCCAACACAGCTTGGTTATGAGCAGAATAACCAACGGTCATTGTCAGAGAAATGGTTACCCCGAAGAGGACAGAGGGGAGGCCAGCTGGAGGCACGTCAGGCGGGAGAGTAGTTTCAAACTAATTGAAACACCCGACGCTTAATAAGACCACATTCCATACTGAATTCAATTTCAACAGTTCGTGGGGCGCAAGTTCACCAGACTTCACCGAGCATTCACAATTCACATTCCCAGTAGGTCGTCCAGTGTTGCGCCACAGTTCCCACTTTTCAGAAGTTTCTAATTCTCCTCCCCCTCCCACAGTGACCGGGACACCCGGAAATCAGCCGCGGTGCAACAGCTGTCAGCAAGTCAGTGGACCGAGACTGGAGGTTGTGCTATTGTGGATTTGGGCTAGCGTGGCCCCCATCTCTCTTTGAGAACTCTCCTTCGCGGCGACTCCCCTTTGCTCGACTCCTCTCACCTTTTTTGTTCATCCCTGCCTCCGGGCTTCAGGTGATTTTTAACCCCCGACTTTGAGGAAGAATGGCTAGATATGGGCGCGATATAGTCTCGTTGCTGGTGCGCCCCATAACACCAAATCATCATCATCATCTAGTCCGACGAGCCGTCAGAGCACCGATGTCAGACCGACCCATCTCCCCCGCTGCTGATCCGCCACCGTCCATTGATCCCATCTGCCTAATTACGGTCCTGTAATTAGCCATCCATTGCCGGGTGACTGTCGTCTGTCACACACAGGTACGCGCGGAGAGTCGCGGAGAAGAGCCGACAGCGACCGAGACCCGGCTCATCAATACTGTCCTGAGATGACGGGAGTATGGTTCAATCCGGGCAGAGGGGATGTCGCAAAAAGACTTCATTACACGGATGAATTGGGATCGTGAGGGATTGTGGGATTCACAGGACTACCTGAACGCCTAGTGACTGGCTAGTGACTTATTCTGTTTATATCGCTGATGTTAACTCAGCTATCAATACCCAGAACGC